>NC_056728.1:1176035037-1176215037 GCF_019279795.1 Protopterus annectens | reverse complement strand
TGTCAATGACTGAAAAGGAGAGGGCAGATTTTATAAAAGAAAATTATAACAATAAACATAAATGGAAGAACATCACCTTAGAACCATGGGCATATCCCTCATTTTATTAATGGGATGGTAGCTAATGATATATATTTTTTCAAAATCTTACTTTAGCAGAAGAAGAAGTTGTGGTGGTGCAGCAGTAGCGTTGTTGCCTCACAGCAAGAGGTTCTCCTGTTCGATTCTCAGCTACAGTGCCTTCTGTGTGGAGTCTGCATGTCCTCCCCGTGGTCGAGTGGCGTTTGAAAGACATGTGTGAATGGGCATGCCTTCATTGAAGGTTGGGTGTCGGGCTGGCAACTCGGCACCATAAAAAAATCTACTGCCAATCATTAGTGGACAGGAGTTCCGCTGTGGCGATCCCTAACCCGGAAAAGACAAACAACAACTTTAGCAGAAGAAGGCCTAAAATTAGCATTTAGAAATAATTGGATCATTAGCCTTTGATTTAGGAGAAAAGAACAGATGCTGAAGATTTTTAAAGGAGAATAAAATGGAAGATGAAGATGTTAAAAGTAAGAGCTATGTCATGAAGAATACTAAAAGTAGGGGGTTATGATATAAGCAAATTTAGGTCTATTTGCTATTAAGATGTAAGGATGGGATCACTGAATTTTGTAGTTAAGTGGAAGATTTTCATCATAGGTGCAGTAGTTTTTCTAGGAGGTATAAACACACTACTGACTTTAAGGAAAGATTCACCAAGCAATGGAGATTCTTCAGGAATAGGAAAACATGAAAAATATGGAAAAAGAAAACGTAATAAGGTGATAATTTAAGAAGACTGTCATAGAATGTTGGAGCCAAAAGGATAAATACATATTTTTAATTCTCATTGGTGTCCTACTTTTATTCAATAAGATACATGAAGAAGACTATTAATTTATTATTTCAAGAAATTATGCCATTTATAGATCATGCATCTCTGGTATCAGAGATGTTAAGTGGAAAAGATGAGAGCCCAGAGGGTTGTTGTTGAATCTAGGGCTTTTAGGATATCAGGTAAGAGGGACAAAATGGAGGGGTGGATTAAGGAAACGTAGGAAGAGACAGAGAATGGCAGGCTAAGTAAGGTGGTAAATTAGAGGTCTTGAAGGTGGCAGTGCTGGCATTATTACATGTTAGGGGATGAGGCAGATTTAAACAGAGAGATTAACAGTTAAGGAATTATCAACAGAGGTTAGGAACATTCCTGAAAAGTTAAGATGAAGAAAAATATTATGATTTTAAGCATGACAGACAGGAAGAGAGAAAACTAAACAAGGGTATTCATGGGATATTAGGTTAGAGAATACTAGACATAACTCTTAACCAAAGAGTGACAGTCCACTAAGCCAAGAAGGTAGCTAGAAGGACTGAGAAGGAGTAGAGTTTTAATACCATTTAGTACTATTAAGAGACTAGAGCAGTCTGGTGTGAGAGAAGAAGTCATAGAATAATGAGGCATAATAGATTGATTGATTGATTGATTGATTTATTGCTTGCCGAACAGGTTGCTGGATTATTTCAAAACCCCAGTCAGACACTATGTGTGTCATAATGCAAAACATTACAAGATGCAATGTAGAAAAAAAAAACAGACAAAATAATTAACAGCAAACTAATTACAAAAATAACTTGTAACAAGTTCACAAGAAAAACATACTAGAACATTTATATATGGCTATAAGCATCAAATAAATACACACCTTTAGTATGACATAACTTATACCATAAAATACATATGTGCTAGAGCATCAAGTTACATAAGGAATTAAAGAGGTGAGAAGCAGGTGTGCTACTCCCATGTCCCTGAAACAATTACATTTATTTTCTTTGGAAAGATAAGATTTCACTTTTCTTTCAAGTGCAACAGATTCTCTGTTGCTGCAAGTTTTCCTTGAGTAGTGAGTTCCAAGAGGAAGGGGGGCCACAGTGGTGCAGTGGTTAGCATTGCCGCCTCAAAGCAAGAGGTTCTTCGGTTTGATCCTCAGCTGGGGTGCCTTCTGTGTGGATCTGCATGTCCTCCCTGAGGTTGCGTGGGTTTCCTCCTGGTGCTCTGGTTTCCTCCCACATCGGACACTCTAAATTGGCCCTAGGCATGAGTGAGTGCATGTGTGGGCCTTCTCTGGAAGGTCGGCCACCGAGCTGTTAACTCGACACCGTAAAAACTCCACTGCCAATCATGAGTGGACAGGTGATCCGCTGTGGCAACCCCTACCCAGGAAAAGCCAAAAGAAGAAGTGAGTTCCAGGAGGAAGGGGTAATCTTATAGAAGGATTTCATATAATGAGGAAATTTGATAGTCATTGTGTAAATGTTATGGGGGGGGGGTCTTGGCAGATACATGTAAAATGATAGTTTATTCAGGCAGTGATTCTGCCAAAAGTATCCCAGGAGCTATGTGAGATGCTAGTTAAGGATTTTCTTGAATGGGAGAAGATGAAGGTTTAATGACTCAAAAGAAAAGCAAATGCCCTCATAATGATGGATCTGCAGCTGAGTATCATAAATGTATATGTGAGAAGTATTGAAAAGTATACTGTTAGAAGCATTTGGGGTAGTAGAGAAAGAGAACAGAGCACCACTTTCATGGAATCATTTCTTCTTAATGTTAATGTTAAGCCAGGAAAATGGTGTGAAGAACTACAGTCACAGACTCATCTGAGTCCTCAAAAAGATTTCAAGTTATAGTAAGGAATTATGGCTGAAAGAATGAAGAAAATATCTAACTTTATAAGTTTTTTTCTTTTTATTGTTGTTTGCTGGCTTGATTTTTATTACTGAAAAAGTCTGACTGGATAAAAAGACCCATTTTCAGTCCAGGTCTGGGGGAGAAAAGCTCCAATACAATAATAATACATGAAACAAATTAATTACACAAAACTTTATAAAAACAAAAAAGAAGGCAAATTCAAAACGGAGACAGTGCAAACAGGATTTAATGAAATTAGCACTTTCGGAATAGTCGATGCTCTTCCTTCTTCAGATACAAATCCAATACATTAACGTAGTTTTATAATAAAGCTACGTTCCAATTAAGCAATTAATACAATCACATGATGTAGAAATTTAAAAATTTAAAATGACAGCCAACTTCGAATCACAGAGCACTATGTTATTAATACGCTCTATTAATAAATCAGAATTACTTCCATTTATCTGCCCTCATATAAAAGTTGATTATATGGGATTCATTGTAAAAAACAAACAAATACACACTTGAAAAGTCTGCATACGTCCCTTCTAACAAAAAATACTTAAAATCACATTAGGAGACAAATACATACTCTAAAATAAGTATTAAATGTAAAAAATTAAAAAAAAAAAAAAATTAACGCTTTAGTGCTAGGAGTTTAAGAAAGCATTTAATAGAAATGCTTCCATTGAGCCCTGGGGGAACATGGGCAGCACTCCTGATTTGCCATAACAATTCCTCTATTTCTAATTTTATCTGCCATGGCCCACCCCTCTCATCCTGTACCACTTGTTTAAGTACAGTAAATTTGAAATCATGATTGGGAAACAGATGTATATGCTTAGCCAAAGCATTTGTCATGTCTCCTTTAACAATAGCATATTGATGCTTATATATACACTGTTTAAGTTTCCTTTCTGTCTTCACTATGTAAAAAGCAGTACAGTTTTGGCAGATAGCCGCATAAACAATTCCCCTGGTGTCACAAGTGTATCTACCCTGTACTTTATAACTTTTTCCATTTATTATAAATTGGTATGCAGTATTTAAATGCCTACATTGTTGGCAAGATCCACATTTAATCATGCCTTTGTTCCTAAACGATGAAGGTTTTTTATGGTATTCAAGTAGTGATTTTAAATTGTGTCCACGTCAATAAGTGATTTTAGGGTGGTCTCCAAAAAGGTTATTGAGACTACTGTCTTCCGTGATGAGGGCCTATTTTTTATTTAAAATTTCTCTAAAAGGGCCATGGTCGAGATTATATGTGCACAAGAAACTAATGGGGAAATTTTGAGTGCTTCTATCTGAAGAATTAATTTGTTTATCTGTGAGATTGACTTGGTCGACTAAGATATTCATAGATAGTAGAGGTTTGAAATGTCCTATTTGCCTTTTAGTGGTTACTTCTGCAGTAATCTTGGAAATTAATGCTATAGGATACCCTCTATTGAGAAACATATTCTCAAGCAATTCACCTTCCTTCATAAAACCGTTGTCATCTGAAATCATTCTAGCTGCCCTAACAATATGTCCTTTAGCGACAGCCCTTTTCTGATGGTAAGGGTGGCAGCTAGAAAAATGAAGGAGTGAATTAGAATAAGTAGGTTTCCTAAAGATAGTACTTTTGAACCTACCCTGCAACACATCTTTGTGTATGTCAATATCCAAGAAGTTGATGTTATCTGACTGTAAATTATGAGTAAATTCAATAAAGTGTGTCAAAGACGTAATAGAGGTTATAACATCTTGGACAATTTCACTGGGGCCTTGCCATAGTACAAACATGTCGTCTTAGTAACGGGTGTACCAAGCGACATGTTTCTGAAAAAAAGGGTTCTTAAATAATAACATATTCTCCCAATATGCCATAACACAATTAGTGAAGCTTCCTCCGCAGGGAGACCCCATGGCAACCCCTGTTTTTTGAAGGTATATTTTTCCATCAAACCACATGAAGTTATTAGTAAAGACAATCTCCAAAAGAGTTACAACTACATAAATTGTGTTTTCACTAACTTTCTTTTGTGCCATAAATTCTCTGATCCATTCTAAACCCAAGGCTTGAGGGATCACTGTATACAAGTCTCTGACATCAATTGTCAGAAACTTGTAGTCAGGATGAAATGGAATCTTACCGAGTTCACTTAAAAAGCTCCAAGAATCTTTACATATTTGCCGCTCCTGCTGTATTAGAGGTTTTAAAATAGTATCCACGTATTTAGCACAACCATACGTAATAGACCCACGACCATCTACTATGGGTCTAAATGGAGGGTCAACAAAGCTCTTATGGATCTTTGGTGTGCCAAACAGGGCCGGTGTTCTAGGAGCCAACATTGTTAAAAAATTGAACACATCAATATCAATAGCCCTTTCTAACAGCAAATCATCTAAAGTGTCCTTGATTTTCTTAAAGGCCATGTTTGTTTCATTCAAACTAACTATGTGGTAAGTTGTAGTATCTAAGTATTTAGTGATGCTCGTAATATATGCACCATGGTCCATAAAGACCAAACCGCCGCCCTTGTCGGGCTTCATTACTCGTATATTGCAATCCTTAAGCAATTGAATGAAGTCACGTTCATTGTTGTTTATATTAATACCCTCTTTCTTGTTTTTAGATATACTACTACATAGAGATCTAAAGTCGATTTCACACATTTTTTCAAAAAAGAGAATATTAGGGTGCAAAGGTGGATTAAACAAACTAGCCACTCTAAATGAGCTGTTGACTGTTGAAGTAGAACCCAGTAAGGCAGTAAGATTAATTTTCGTGTAAATAATTTAAGGTCAACAATAATGTTGACCAAATTCATGTGAGAATCAGGTACAAAAGTTAAACCCACAGCAAAAAAGTCAATTATATCCTGGGGAATGTTTAAATCTATATAATTATAGATGTGAAAGTCCCCTCTTGTGTTCGTTAGAATTTGTGGGTTTAATAAATCAGTTCTACTTATTTCCTTCGCTGGTTCCTCTTGTTCCTTATTCGACCCTGGTTCCCAGTCACTTTCATTTTCTTCATTTGGTTGAATTGACCCACTTGAAAACCCTGGTGATGACTAGTGGATGGTTGAGGACTACCATTGTTAACTTTGTGGACCTGAGCATGAACTTGACCATTGATATTGTTGCAGTTGTTCTTAATTCGATCACTCCTATGCAAGGTAGGTGTTTGCCCCAATGTATTGTTAATTTCTACATTAGGACTATTGTCACACGACCCTTCAATGTTAGAATTAGGTTGATTTAAATTGTTAGAAATGTTGACAGAAGTGAAAATGAGTGGTGGAGAAGGATATGCTTTATTGTTAGCATATTGCTGTATGTCCCTGGTGATTTTTCTCTTCTTAGTTTGGGCCATCTTATTAATACTAGCTTCAATGCTGTTGAAAATCCTCGTATATTCGTATTTATAATGAGGAAAATCAACATTAGATTTAATTGCATGTTCCAACACTTCTAGTTCGCTTTTCAAGGAATTAACTTCAGATTTATAATGGTTGATAAGTGCCCTAATTAACTCATAACCTTGTTTGTTAAACAAGTCCAACAGCTGGCGGGGGAAGTCAGACCCGTTGATCAAGCCGACGGGATACCGCCACTATCTTAATCCTTTCGGTATTATTTCTTTTGCTAGACATTCATCCAAATAGGCAATTTCTAGTTGTAGTTTCCTACAACGAAATAGTTTTTGATCAAATTCATTGATGTTATTTAAAAGGTCACTCACCCCCAAGGTGTCAAGAGAAGCTGCAGACTGCGAAGAACTGTTGTTAAAAACGTTTTTGTTGTTTAGAAAAACCCCAATGGATGGTAAAGTTTCGTTAGAAGTTTCTTGATTGTTGCTTCTAACTTGTATAATTTCTTGTGTCTGGGCTCCTAACCTCAGTTCAAGCCCATTTAGTTCAGTAGCATTGTTCGTTGTTTGTTGATTGTCCCACCTGGCTCCGTTCATAATATAAACTGCCGGGGCATAATTGTTCGAAGTTGGTTGTGGAGTTCCATTAACTGGGTTGGCTCCAAGTTGAGTTACAGCTTCTGCTGTGCTCGAAACAGATAACAAGCCGTCCATTCTCTGAGTCAAGTTATCCACACGGCCCATAAGGACTTGAATGAGTGCCGTAAGATTTCTGATGACGTTCGCCTCCCCGGATATAAAATTAGAGCTGTCAGAGGTTTGATAACCGGCTCATCTTATGAAAATAAAGCCTCTTGCGTTACTGCTCCTGCTTGGTTCACCATCAAATAGACACCTGAACCAAATTAATTACACAAAACTTTATAAAAACAAAAAAGAAGGCGAATTCAAAACGGAGACAGTGCAAACAGGATTTAATGAAATTAGCGCTTTCGGAATACTCGATGCTCTTCCTTCCTTAAAAATTTAAAATGACAGCCAACTTCGAATCACAGAGCACTTTTAATTTTTTAATTTTTTCATCTTTTTCATTTTTTACATTTAATACTTATTTTAGAGTATGTATTTGTCTCCTAATGTGATTTTAAGTATTTTTTGTTAGAAGGGACGTATGCAGACTTTTCAAGTGTGTATTTGTTTGTTTTTTACAATGAATCCCATATAATCAACTTTTATATGAGGGCAGATAAATGGAAGTAATTCTGATTTATTAATAGAGCATATTAATAACATAGTGCTCTGTGATTCGAAGTTGGCTGTCATTTTAAATTTTTAAATTTCTACATCATGTGATTGTATTAATTGCTTAATTGGTCTGATGACTGTCTAAGAGTCAGTCAGTGGAAACAGGAATGGATTTCCAAATCTTGGATATGAAGTTTGAATGTAGGCCTTTCCAGATGTGTTTTTTTTTTTTTCATTTCTTTATCAAAAGAAGATGTTTATCAGCAGAGTAACAGGATGTCTTACAAGAGTTTAGAGTATGGCATTTTTCAGGTTGGTGGACTAATTAGTATGTGAGAAGTAGTTGTGAGAGAGCCAAATATCGTGGTAATTCTAGCCAATGAAGGAGTTTGAGGGCACTACACTGATGAATGGCGTGTAGATTATTCAATACAAATGTTGCTTTCTTATAGCTTTCATCCCGTTTGCTCAGTAGTGCTGACTGTAGAAGTGAGGTAAATGAGAGTAGGATGAAGATAGGAGAAGGCTAGATTGGTCTGCTGGTGTCAGTAAGGAAGTGTCTTTCTCTATATAGAAGCCCAAGTCTCTGCTGCTTTTTATTTATTTATCTATTTATTTATGTATTTATTTATGTAATCATTCATTCATTTGATTGCCTGTTGAGTATTAAGATCAAATGTCATATTAACATGAATGATGACACCTAGAAGGTTGGCAATCTCTATCACGGTATTGTCTGAGGATGTAATTTCTGTGTTATATTTACAGCCTACGTGTGGTTGTGTGATTTAAGAGTGAAAAGAAGAGGTATGTTTTTTTGGGGGGGTGTAAATATGACATTGGAATCACCTTTTGATGGGAGTGAAGGCAACTTTTTGTGAGAAGTTGAAAATGGGAAGGATTTTGGGCAGAACAGATCAGGTTAGAATTAGTAGCATATTGGGTAAGTGTGGTTGTTGCATGGCAGTGTGTCAATCATTAATGAATATATTGAACAAGAGGAGATCTAACATTGACCCTTGGGGGCCACCATCTGAGGAAGGTAGTAAGGTGGAGTAGCAAGACCACCATTTCACTGATACTGTTCTATGAGACAGATGTTCTATGACACAGATATCTTTTGAACAATGAGAGACTGGAAGGGGAGATAGAAAGTGAAGATAAACAATGAAGACATTTCTCATGTGGTAAAGTATGTAAGATCTAAAAAAGAGCAGATTCAAGACTATCAGAGTTATGTTTCTCAGTGATAGCATTGCTGAATTCTAAGTGAGTTATGACAGAACTGCTTTTGGCCAAAAACATGCTGTGCAGCACAGAGGAGATGATTATCAAGGTGTTCAGGAGTTGATTGTGAACACACTTTCCCAGAATTTGTAATAGGACTTCGAGAAAAACAATATTTCTGCAATGAAAAAGGTCCATTGCATTGCCACCTTTGCACAATGATAGAATGATTATTTTTTTCCTAAGGTATGGGACAAAGGATAATATGAGAGATCTGTTTATTAGTATGGATATGAGGTATGCTAAAGCATCAGCAGTGATCCTAGGTAATCAATTGGTAATGTGCCAGCTGCTAATGTAGTGGGCTTCAATTTTAGGAGGTAATTATTTGTAGAGGTGGGTAATGAGTTTATTGAGGCAGTGTTTAATGTGGAGGAGTGTGATTAGCTGTATGACAAAACATTATCAGTACCCTGAGTATTGTTAGCATTATGTTGACTATACTACTAATGTTGTTGAGGAACTGGGCATTAAAAAGTGAAGCAGTAGAGTATGGTGTCCTGTCTAGCAAGGGGAAGATTGTTGTATTTTACCAGAAGGTCAGGTCCCAAACAGTTTTGGGTTTTGCAATGGCTATTTTGTAAGTGATAGTAATAATTTAATTTATCAATTTTAATTTTTTTTTTGTCAGGTTATGTAGATGTCTTAAGTTGTGGAAGTCCTGTTGAGTTTTGTTTTTCAGCGAAATGTTCCAAGATATGCCTCTTTTCTGCATTAGCTTTTTGGTCTCAGCTGATATCCAATGAGCAGAATAAAACTTGACTTCCCTTTTTCTGATAGATGCTTGAGATTTAAGTATATCTTGGATTTGTTAATGAACAGAGAAAGATGGCATTATCTAAGGGAATAGTTTTGATGTGGGATCCATCTGGCTGCTTTTAGTGTGGCTCTTTGTTAAATTTAGTCAGAATGCGCAAATCAATGTAATGGTGATTTCTGTGATTTTACATATTATTTCCATGAGCAAACCTGGAGAGGTGATCACTGAGAGCATCTGCCAAGGTACCCACTGAAAAGAATTTGTTAGGTTTGGAGAACACAGTCCAGTTACAGAAGGTTTATTATTAGGCTTATTAATTCTACTTGGGGTTTGAATAAGGTGGGAAAAATTGGGAAATAATGCATAATGCTAGGTAGTAATATATGAAGATCTGTATATAGATATAATCCATCCAATATGCCTTGGATCTGTTCTAAGGCCACCTCCTATTGGGATGTGCCTGCTATACCTCTAGTAGAAGGCATCCAGTTGGCATCCTGACAAGGTTCCCAAACCACACCAACAGCTTCTTCTTAAGAAAATCCATGGTTGTATTCCAATGTCCTGCCTCACTGATGAAGTCCTCACTCTGTTCAAATTCCCCTATGAAGGAACCTAATATTTGTCATTTATATCACCACTGTCATCCTCTGTGTCATTAAAGTTTATGACCATAGATGAGGTTAGGAACACTGACATGTAATAGAAGATCTTCATCTCTTGACCAAGCTTTCACTTCACCATCACAATCCAGTACAGTGTGTACGGTACTGCTGCTGCTGTACCCATCTACTGGTCCATCTGTCAATCCCCAGTAACTTCACACCTCAGGAAGACCAAAGATATTTAAACTTCTCTTCCTCCAGAGTTGGTTGCAATACCTCCCCTGATGTGTGGCTAGGATGGAGCAAACAGAGCAGCTGCCCAAGGACAATGTGTTAGGGGATGTGATCGGTAGTGTAATACCAGCATTCTGAAATGAATGTCGATAAAGTATTACTGTATTTGCAGTCACAGCTGAAGTACTGAACCACTTCATATGTGGTATTAAAACTATTGACTGATCATTTTTACTTAGGTATAAGAAAATTACCAAAAATTGAATCAAGAGAGTCAGAAGGCAGAACATGGGCAATGGAGCACTGAAGCAAATTTGTGTTTGCCTGCACTCATACAGAATGAAGGAAAAAGTTGAGCAGTAACCACAGCTACTACAAAGCAACACATACCAAGGACTGTTTGCTGTAAAATAGTTAAGCACAATTGTAAAAGGTTATTCGGACAAAGGAAGTCTTTACTGCACTACTTGGAGGAGTATAATGCATTTAACAATCCCGCACTTGTGACAGTGGTATACAGTGAAACAGCCAGGCTGCAGTACAAAGAGGAGAAAGGAGATTTCATACCTCTGATCAACAGGGAACAGACTAGACCACAAATTCTAAGACACTGTGAATTTCCTCGTGGAGATGGACTGGGAAATAAATCACTGCAGTCAATAAAGTAAGGAGTATCTGAATGCACAGCTAGCACAAGAGATGAATGCATCATTGGGGAAGAAAGCAAGAAAGCAAGGACTGAAATGTATGAACCATTAATTAGCAGGGAGGAAGTGAGAGTGTGCATAAAGACATTCAGCAATAAACGGAAATACCTGATATAACTGACCAGAGAAAGACAAAGGAGGAAGCAATCTGAATGAATACTACTTTAAAGAGATTGTGGAATTTACTGAGAACTAATGAGGAAGAACACTGGGAAAAATAGAACCAGAAAAGGAGTTGAGGCAGGAGTGGAGAAAGAGAGTGTGACAGCGAATGTATGGATAGAGAAAGAGTTGAATGGATTAGACAATGATGATAAATGATGATGATGTGTTGATGACACACAGATGCTGCACAGGAAGGAAAAAGGAGAAACAAGCAAGGAAGTCTTCCAGAACAAATTACAGGAACTGAAATGAGGAAGAAAATAAGAGACAGGCAGCAACAGAAAAACTGGAAGAAATGGACATATAGAGAAATATGAGGTACTGTAAAGCTTTCATTATGTATTCACCTTCGTTTTATATTTCAGAGTGCAGCAAATAGTGGATTTAGCTGTGGATAGAGTGCTGGGTATGGACTGTGCAACAAGAGGGTGGAAAAGGGAATGAGGAGGGATAGTACAAGCCCTGCTTGATCTAGGAAAATGGCACTGTGTTTACATAAAAAGTTCTTCCTGTTCTTTAAATTATGCCCGACAACAACAGGCATACACAAAAGCTGATGCAGCAAATGGTAAAATGTGAGCACCTAATAGATCATAAACATCTTAAAAATGTACATAATATGAGAAAGACCTAAAATAGTGACCGGGGATCTATACAGAAATACCTGATACATAGCATATGCATAATAATGACATTGTGACCAGCAGAACTGGATTAAAGCCATGCTGTACTAGAACAGGGAAAGGAGTTTGAGAGTGATAGGAGAGAAGTAAAAGATGCCATAGGAAGGTTGAGTTAGCCTAGAAGCAAATTGCAGTGCAGGAGATTGATGCAGGGAAACAGCAAGGAACACAGGAATGAATATGTTAAAAGATTAGTATAATGATAAAGGCAAAAACTAAGGGAACAGGACATAGTGATAGGAGAAAATATGGCTGGAGTTCAGGGTAACTATTTCACCACAGAAGCTCAGTACTCTTTGGAGGAACAAAGTATGTAATAGCTAAAGACTGCACTGCTCAGATCAGAAAATAAACCTGGGAAGGGAGCTACCTTGCTTTACTTCATGAAGTGGTTAAGGACTGGAGTAATGATTAAGGTGTTTACCTCACAGACACAAGTTACATGGTATGAGTCTCATTTTTGAGGCAAACTGGCTAGACTTAAAGTGGCTCACAAGCATACCTCTCAACTGTCCAGATTTTTGCAGAATGTCCGGATTTTTGCTTCATATTTTTGGTGTGTTACTCATAAAAATTGCGGTTTTCTGGCAAATCCTTGAAAATTGAAATCACTAAATAATATTAAATAATGATAAACATTTGAGTTTCAGACTTTATATTCTTCAAGAAATACATAATAATACATAATAATGCAAAATCTGTTATTGTAACAACTTTATAAGTTTATAGGACCAATATCTAAATTCTGTCCCTATTTTTGGCCCTTTGTCCCACCATTCTTTCTGGCTTGGTGGTGATCGGCTCTTAATCAGTCCCTGCGGTAATGGTACCAACTTGTAGTGACAAGTCAAAGAAATTGTGTAGCTGCAGCTGTGAATTTGTTTATATGACAAGGACATTTAGAGAGAGAGAGAGTGTGTGTGTGTGTGTGTGTGTGTGTGTGTGTGTGTGTGTGTGTGTGTGTGTGTGTGTGTGTGTGTACATTTTATTAACTGTAGCAAGTAGCACTTTCTATTGTTTAGAAAATCTCCTTTCTACAGTTTTGTAATGCTGTTTTGTTAAGATGCAGCAAATAATTTCTCCTAACAATCCATACAGAGAATGTTTTTTTTCCCCTTGGTTAAACTTGTTCATATATCCATGCCATCCACAGGTATGAGTGGAGAATACCCTTAGCTGGTGAGTGAAATCAACACCTTGACTACTTCTCTCCAGTTTTGTATCAATACTGTTCAGGTTATGGTGAACCTGCCTGCCACAATGTTCAGAGCCTTTTCCTTTGCAGGAGTACCATACTGGCAACTTCTCAGTGCATATGTTGTAGGGCAAAACATGTTAGTTGGTGTATATGCTATGCTGTGACATGCACAGGAGTATGAACATGACCTCCCTTTCCTTTTCTGGACTTGGTTATTAGCTTGCAGTTACTGCTTTGCACAGATTCACTTCCCCTTATGTATTGTGCCCACATGTCTGCATACAGTCTTGGAACACTACAATCCCTGGGGCAGGTAATTCCAGCAGTATCCTATGATCACAGCGTGATTCTTCCCACACACACACACACACACACACACACACACACACACACACACACACACACATACAGCTACTGTCAGTGTGATGAATCTGACTTACACATACAACAAAACATGTGTATCTCTCTGCTAGCTACTACAGTGTTTATCATGGTGGATGAGGTACTTTTCTTGTCAGAGCTCCTTCCTTAACTCTATATTGCTTCACATGTACAGAACCTTTACTCTAATTCCTCTATTTCCAAGTCACATCCTTGTAAATAGTGCTGCACAAGATGATTGTGGCACTGTGTCTTGTGCTAACAGCATGCAAATAGTGCAGCATTTATGCTACTGAAGCCAGATACTGCCAATGTCTGTGAATCACTGCTTGCATGCAATGCACTAGTCATACATTTTGGTGCATACAATGTGCTAGTCATACATTTTGGTACCAACAATGCATGTTATGATCTGCATAAAGCATGTGATTAAACTGCAGTCTTGCTTTTGCTGTGGTGTGTTTACAATTTCTTTCACATTTTCGTATTCATTACCCTTATTGGACACAGTTATGTACCAGACTTACTTTTCAGTGTACATTTGCTTTGAATCAAATCAATGGTGCCTATGGTGCTTTTCACTACACATCAGTCTTATGCACTGAACACTGTTTCTGAAGTCACCCTCATTTTACATTGTTGTATAACTTCTTTATAAATAACTTGGTTTTGTTTCTTTTCTTTTAGTAGTCTTCCTTCCAAGACATCCCCATGATTAATAAACACAAATGCAAATTTAAACCTACTCATGACCATTCTTTTAGTACATTGTATAGTGAATTACATTGGTAATATATCTACATTTTTATAGAGCTACAATTTCATGTCCTTCTGTGTGCATTTTCTCCAGTTAATTTAGATTCCTTCCTTAGCCCAAAAGCATGCTGCATGACTGGTTATTGAAAAAATGTCCATATATACAATAATATAAGGGATGCACCACTGTTCATACAGTCCAAGTAATGGCTGAAAAGGGTGCAAGAAAGACCATTTCATGTACCAGGCTAAACAACATCAATATAAATAAACCAACAAAAGTGGGGAATGCAATAAAATATAAAAACACCTTTCAGAGGGTCTACAATATAAAGAAGTGCAATAAGGCAATAAAGCTACAGTTTTGTTGTCATGCTGGTTATGTTGGGATATTATTAAAGAAAGTCCATGGACATGTTTGTTGAAATGGCAAAACCAATTGGTAAGAAAATCTGCTTTTGGTTTGGTGTGCATTTTGATGAACATGTTCACTAAAGTAATCATTTACCTTTCAGCTTGTATTACAGGACTACATCTCAAAACCAGTTGTCATAGAAAAGCTTTACTTAATTTGGTATCTGTATGCTCACAAACGGAATACATATTTCACATTTCTTAAAAAATGTAGTATTAGTGTAGGATGAAAAAGGAGCATCATTAAGGAAACCAGCATAATGTTCTACTTCCACGTCAATGTTTTTTTACAAATCTGATTAATTTAGTGAACATCTTCAGAAAAATGCAATTTACAGACAGTAAATCAAAACAATCCTCAGAAGTTTTGGGCAGGACTGAATAATCTACTTCATCCTGGACAAACGTCTACCCCCCATCCCAGCTGCAATTATTAATAAACCCCCCGAGGATGTTTCAGATAGTTTTAACTGATTCTTTACTGAGACAATTCAAGCCCTAGCAAGCCAACTACCTCCTAGCTCCCCTGGTCCTGAAAGTACCACCCCTAGAAATCTACCATCATTCAGCTTCCCACCAGTGGCCATGTCACTTATCCGTACCTTGATCAAAAAATTAAAACCCACCACACTTTCTGCTGATCAACTCTCCACCGAGTACCTTTAAAAATCAGCTGATGCTATTGCCTACCCAGTATCAATACTAAATCAAACCATAACAGAAGCTAGAATTCCCACCATCTGGAAAATATCCTATGTAATCCAGTTCATAAAGGAAGCAGCTCTACTGAATTCTCCAATTATAGACCAATAGCCATACTCTCTCTACTTGCAAAGATTATGGAAAAATGTATTCACAGACAACTCATGCACCACCTAATCCAGAATCACCTCGTGGCAGATACCCAACATGGCTTCCATCCACACCACAGCACTACTTCAGCCCTACTAGCATTCACCAACACCATAAACCATAATTGCAACAACAATCACATATCCTCCACCCTCTTCTTGGATCTTTCCAAGGTATTCGACATGGTTGACCTCCAACTTCTAATACACACCCTGCAAACATTCTGTCGCGATACTAAGGCCCTTCAATGGTTTACATCCTACCTGAATGGGAGACAGCAGGCTGTTCTTTGGCAGAACAAACTCTCTAACCTACTACCCTTGGAGTACCACAAGGCTCTATACTAGGGGCCCCTGCTGTTTTCCATCTTCATTAACGACCTGTATACTGTCATCCCAAAAGTCAGCTGTATCCAATACGCTGATGACTACACCCTTATCTGCTCCACCACATCTCCAACAGACTTATGGTCTGCTACCCAGTCCACCTTTATCACTATAGAAAACTGGCTTTCTGAACGTCATTTGATACTAATTGCTGTTATTCTCACCAACACAAAGGTCTCCAGTTTTTACCTTTACCATAAATGCAAATGATGGCACAGTAAACTCCTCTGACCCCTCTACAAAAGTACTAGGTGTCATTATAGATATTGTTGTTTGTCTTTCGGCTTTTCCTGGTTAGGGGTCGCCACAGCAGAACTCTAGTCCGGTAATGATTGGCAGAAGATTTTCACGAATGCCGAGGTGCTAGCTCAACATCCAACCTTCAACGAAGGCACGCCCATTTACGCATGTCTTTTGAATGCCCACCCAACCACAGGGAGGACATGCAGACTCCACACAGAAGGCACTCCCCGCACTTCAGCCCTGAATCGAACGGGAGAACCTCTTGCTGTGAGGCAACAATGCTACCACTGCACCACCGCGGATAATAACAATCTAAAATTCGACCTACATGTAAACCAATCAATCAAAACCATCAATAAAAAACTAGGGTCATGTTACAGAACAAAAGCCTTCCTAACCCCTCCAGCTAAAATTGCCATAGCGCGCTCTCACCTTCTCTAAACACTTCTGTATGCATCCCCTATACTCTCTAATATAAACAAGACTATACTTAACAAACTCTTAACCTGCTATAACCACATCACTAGGTCTGCCACTGAGCTACCTTTTAGGACACATCATTGCATCAGTCTTAACCAGCTTGGGTGGCTTGAACTACCTAGTCTAATTCAGTATAACCAACTGATCATGGCTTATAAAATCCTTTATAATCCAGATAATACTCCTGCACTTAAAAATCTTATCACCCCCTATCACAGTCCGCGACTGCTTAGATCCTCTAACAGACTACTAATTCGGGCAAGAAAAATTAACAATACAGCTGGTGACTCTCTCTTTGCAAACTCTGTAGGCAGATCCTGGAACTCACTTCCAGCTGACATTACTTTACTCACCTCCCTAGGTCAATTTAAAACTAGACTCAAACAACATCTGGCACTAAACTGGCTATGTCATTGTATCAAGCCTGGCTAACTCTCTTCTACATTGTGTAAAATCTATTAATCAGCTACTGTTTAATTTACCCCTGGCTTTCACCAGGGTTTAACTCTAACCTGCGGAACATGTTTATTATTGTTTGCTTATGTACTCTTTGTCAAAATTATAATTGTAACATGTTTTTAATGCTTCTGTTTACCTGGAGCTTTTCTCCCCGGGCCTCCGCTGAAAATGGACAGGCATCCAGTCGGACTATCCCGGTCAACAAATGTAAAATAAATAAAATAAATGGTTTCCAATAATACTTAACTACCAGCAGTTTAACTGCCTTCCACTTTTCTATAATATACATAGCATCTAACATGTTATATTTCTGATCAGCTCCACTGCATCCATCAATCTTTCAGACTGAGAATTTCTATGGTTTTGATTCACTTTGAGTTGAACTCTGACCCTGTATTTTTCTGTTACAATACTATTCAGGTTGAGAACACAAAGTGAATATACAAATTCATACATAAAGGTGACAGGAATGTAGACCATATCCATCAACAATATTGAGAAATAAACTTTAGTTCCTGCATGCTGTACTGTAAAATTCCTGGAGCCAGTATAGACTGATCAGCATAATCTATGCACTAAATACATATTCATGTAATTCGTATGCCTGAGTAATGCAACCTAGAGAAAATACAGTTTTTTTTTATCTTTGCGTTTCTAGGCACCAAATCGATTCTTGTTTTTTTTTTTTTTTGTGCTTGTGCTTGTTGCATGTCCTCATTGTATCACTGAGATTTCTCTGTATCTCTCCACAGACACCAGTTCTTGACTTTTCATACCATGCTTACACTCTTGAAATCTTTTTGCGAAAAAAAAAAAAAAAACATTAACATCTGCATTGAAAATAATTCCTGTGGTATTCCTTCCAATTAGGGTAAGCAGACTCTCAGCTTGCCAGTTAACAATGTATGTGCCATCAGTACTAGCTCTCCCCATGTCCCTTCTTAAAGACTGTCATCAGTATGCCTTCCATCTGGAAAGATTTCTATGAGTGGCTTCAGATTCAGTGATCCCTTTATACAGAGCTGAGGGTATGGCATTTGTTTTAGTCACTGCTAAGCTCTATGCTCCCTTTAAAAAAAATATGAAAAACATCCACAGTCGCCTTAATTCCATTTTCTTGCATTTCACATACTATCTGAAATTCTTATGCCAGTCTCGTAACACCTCCTCCTCCTGTTATGGCCCCAGTCTTATTTGACTATTCTTATGTCAGTCTCATAACACCTCATCGTTTTATGGGGAGTCTTATCTGGCTGTTCTTTTGCCAGACTTATAACACCACCTCCTCCTCATTTTATGACATCAGTCTTATTTGACTCTTACATACATTTTACTGACTGCACACTAAGCAATGTTATTGTCTTTCTCTAAAAAGCTTAAAACCTTCAAATATTCTGTGAGTTATAAATCACTAATCAGAACTTCTATTATAACTTTGCAGGATCTAATTAAACTTGGGCTTTCTAAATGAGGCAGTGAAACTTTATGTTCGCAACCCATGATCACTTTATGCCTCTGTTCCTTTAAATATGCTTATCTCGTCCCAAAAACGTACACTTAAAGTATAGTGTCAGTTGGTTAATTATGGTAGAGACAAAACTGATGCCTGCTCTTAACTCCCATTGCAAAGCATTTCCCATTTAAGTGCTTTCTAGTTAAATGGTTTAGATTTCATTACCAATGTCCCTCTGGTCAGAGCTTTGTCTTTGTATGTTGAACTGTGATGTGCTACATACCCTCAGAACTTAACTTCTGGAAGAGTTAGGCTGTATAGCATTATGACATTGTAAGCAAACAATGTCCACACACACACACACACACACACACACACACACACACACACACACACACACACACACACACGCACACGCACATGCACGCACACACACACACACACACACACACACACACACACACACACACACACACACACACACACACGCGTGCGAGCTCGCACACACAGGTTCATGGGTGTTTACTAGGCTAATGACCAGAAGAGCCGTTTTAAGTATAGCCATCCTTGGCAAATCTCTCACAAGTTCTAATACTCTTGATAAATGTAAGCAAGGGGTTTGAGAGGTGAAACATTTACAAGCAGGGGCCTTGAAGATAAACCATTTGCAGTCTTCCTGTGTTCATTAGAGACATAGGTGTCACACCAGGGATGAATTTCCTGTTCCCCATCCAACTGTCCAAGTTGCACTTGAATTGGGTTATTGAGGAGCTCTGCTTCACATGGATGGGGAACCTATTCCAGAGAAGGGGTAATTTCTGGGATACATACCTGTCTCTCCAGCAGGTCCTATGTATATCACAGGCAAAGTTTAAGTCTTTAGAGTAGGTAATTCTAGTGCTGTTTGTTTTGTGGATATGCAGGAGATCCATCAGAGTGGGGTCTGACAATGCCCTGTATGCCAGGCATAGATCTCACCTCATCAGCCTGTAGGAGACAGAATACAGGGATAGGGCAGTGAAATGGTCTACATAGGACATGTTATTTACATCCTGTATTCTTTTAGTGAGGAACCTCTATGGACATTACAATTGTTGGATATCCCTGGTAGGCACATACCAAAGGAGGCATTGTACTCAATGATAGGTCTGATGAATGCTGACTACAGTGGAACAATGATTTCCTTGGACCTAGATGCCATGCCTTTGTTTGTAAGTTGCACAACATAGAATGATTTCTTCACTTCTGTAGCCACATTATGGTCAAAGGCTAGATTACTATCTATGTGTCTCCCTAAGTCCCTGACTACTGGGTCAGCTCTTAGGGGTCTGTTGTCAATATGATAGTTACCAGGGGTGGATGACGTTCCGGAGAATACTATTATGCATTTCGTGGCATTTAGTTTTGTCTATGGCTCTGATACCAGATGTTTGTCTCTGTCAGCTCTTCCTGGAGAACATTTGTGTTGGTGTGGGGTTCGATGAGAGCTCCTAATTTACAATCATTTGTAAATTTAGTCAGCCAGAGGTCATTGACATTGGCCTTGATTTCAGAGAGGTAAATGTCAAGAAGGAGTGGACCAAGGACTGATCCCTGAGGGACTGCACTTGTGACTGGCCTCTTTGTAGGGATGGACTCCCTAATTCTAACTTCCTGGGTCAGCTGGCTATCCACTGGGTGACATAAGGGTTTGTACCTAACCTCTTAAGTTTGTCAACAATGCCCATGCAGGTATTGTGTCAAATGCTTTAGCCAGGTCAAGGTGGCAGCATGAACTATTTTGCCCTCATCCATTGCTTTGGTGACCTTCTCAAAGAAGTTCACAAGGTTGAGTAGGCATAGTCTGCCCTTGATGAAACCAAATTGGGTTGGGACCATTGTCTGGAGATTTCCTATGTCATTATTGATAATTTCCATGATAATTCTGTCCATGGCTTTGCATATGTGACTAGTGAGACTTATGGGTCTGTAGTTTCCAGGGTCTGTAGATAGCCCACCTTTGTGCAAAGGGGTGACTGCTGCTGTTCTCCATTCATGAGGCACAAAGCTTGTTCAGAGGCTACAGTTGGCAACTCCACGGGGCCTGATAGATCATGTTTCATGCTATTTAGAAGGCATTCTGGGATATTGGCAGGGCCCATTGATACAGTGTTCTTGGCCTTTGAGAGAGCATTAAGGATCTGTTCCTTAGTGATAGCAGGGTGAGTTATATTTGATGGTATTTCCTGAGGGGAGGTTAATGGGGAGAGAATGGTAAAGTTGGAGCTGAATTTGTCAGCCAGTAGGTTTGCTGTATCTTCTAGCTCAGTATAGGTGGCTTCATTTACAATGAGCTTCACACACAGTTGTGTATTGCCTTTGAGGGTGCAGATATAGCTAATTAATGCCCTGTGGTTGTCTTTGGCCTGCGAGGCCAAACTTACTTCAAATTTGGCTATGGTAGACTTTAATTGTCCTCAGAGTTTTTTGTTTAGTTTGATGAGAGTACTTTTATCCTGCTGGGTGCTTCACCTCCTAATTTTTGTCAAAGTTTTCTACTTTGTGTTATACAGCCTATTTATATTGTGATTCCACCATGCCGGCTTGATTTTTGAGTTAGTTTTGTACTTCTCCCTGGTTTTGACAGCTGTCTCTATGCAGCTAATAACGTGCTTTTATAGAGTTTCTGTGAATAGTTCTGCATAGGCAGCAGTGTCTTCAGGGTGTATGGGGACTTGAAATCTTGCCAGGTTATCACTTAATAGTAGGAAGTTAGCCTTAGAGTAGTTCCTGAATATTCCAGGGTTAGCTGGGGTTCCAGGTTTTATTTTTACTTCAAAGGAGACCATTATGTGGTCTGACCTTACCAGAGAAAACATTACATTAGGGGGTGTGCAGCAATCTCCCATATTAGTGAACACCAGATCCAGTATGGTTGCACTCCATATTGGTGTATTAACAATCTGGTCTAGGCAGTTTGTGTTTACAAAATCCAGGAATCACTGTGCCATTTGTGTACATTTGGTGTCATACATGATTCACAGTTCATAGTGGGGTAATTAAAGATACCCAGGAATATGGTATTGGGTTAGATGGTGAGTGTTTCCAATAAGTTTAAATACATGGCATGGGTTCCTGGTTCATAGAGGGGGGCTATAACTTGCAAGGTAGTGGTACTGGATTTTATCTATGGTGATTTGAATGTGGAGAAGCTCAAGTGCATTGTCCTGTTTGATCAGCCTTGAGGTACATTTATTTTTGATGTAAATTGAGAGACCTCCCCAAGAGAGCATCTAGGTAGTGAAGTTTTTTGTTTACACTCTTAGCAATGAGCAGTAATACCTTTAGATGTTCTTAGTTTTAATTTGCTATGCCAGAAGTACTTTCAGTTTGACAGTGCCTAAAAAAGGAACTATGGCACTATGGGGGAAGACAATGTTTTAGATAGTTGAAAGCCTAGAGGGGAGAGGTGCAGACCATCCCTGGGAAAGCAGCATGGTCTGTTGACCATCTCCTTCCCTGCTGACAAATATCACATCCTCTTAGAATGACACTAGAAACTAAGCCACGTATTAAAATCAGTCATCTTTTGTTCATATTGTGACATCATCTTTGGAGAAGGTAAAATGCTGTTCATTGCTAGGCTCATACCAGCCTGGGGCATATATTCTGAGACCTCCATGATGTCTCTCTTCATATAGTCTAGGGGGTACATCTCAGGTCATTTACACACACATTGACTATGACTGAGTCATACTGGTACTTGTATTCTAATGACCTGAGTTTGTGCATAATGCGGCAGATCCTGACCCCTGATAAGCAACTGACCATGACTTTCTCATTATTCAGCTTGGTGAGAGGGATGTCAGTGTGTCTCACAATGGAGTCTCCAATGACTAGAATGTTGGATTGTGTGGTGACTGGCCTTATGGGCTTAGAAGTAGAGGCTCCCTGAGATGTGGCTGTATGTGTTGATGTGGGTGTTGTTTTGAAAGAGTGCATTCAGGATTGCTAAGGGTGTTTATTATCTGTACGTCCTCTAGGAGATCTTTGGGGTTTAGGAAGGTTACATTTAAGTGCCTCGGCATATGTAGGTCTATGTGTCTGCTTTGAATTGTGGATGATGGGAACAGCATGTGTACTACAGGCAACATACACACAAAGAACATTAGACTCTTCATAGAGCCCATTTTGGATTGCATGCTAGCACCTGGGACATACTTTAACAGAGCATTTAGCAACTACACAAGAAGGAGATGCATGAATAAAAAGCCTTTAAACTTGCATGAAATCTTGTATCATACTTAGCATACTTATTTCCTGATTTAATGTGCAGTTGGAAATGAACTGTTGACAGTGGTTTTTATATTGTTTCTTAGTTTAAAGAGAGCTGGGTATAGTATAAGACAGTGGTTTCCATTTGTCACTGCTGACTTCAGGTCTTTGTATTAGCACTGCATTATTTGTGCTAAATGTTACTGTGGCAAGCCAAACCCAGTTTCTGTGCTCTTTTACCTCACACTGTTTTACACACTTGATTCATCACGTAATAGTGCTGCTTGTGGTATATTTCACTAAGGTTTGTGGTTCAGCAGTCTGAAGTTATTTAACAGAATTTATACAGATTGATAACCTAAGGCTTTTGTTTCTTGTAGGTGTTAAAGCTCTGTATAATGACCCTAGCTCAATCACTATGATAATCAGCTAGCTATTCCCAACCTTTACCAATAGTAGGGATGAGGTAGGGATTTCCATTTCTGTTTCCCTTGTTCTTGTTGCCTTTGATCCCTTAACAGATCATGGTCTGCCTGTCCTATATATTACAGAAACTCATATTCAGTAGTAGTGCTCAAAGCTTTAACTTGCAATGATGATTTAGTTGTATTTAACTCATATCTGATTAGCTCATGTATTTGTCTTTTCTTATACAAGAATTTGTGCTTTCATAAACAAGACTTTTTTTAATAATTAGCAGAATTAAAAAATAATTTATTTGGACAATATTCTTCACAATGAATTTAAGTGGCAATAGGAAACAAAAATACCTTAGATTGGACTGGCCGTCAGAAAGGCTCAGGGACCTAGTTAAACCAAGATGTCAAGTAAATGGAGAAGATGGATTGTGTCAGTTCTGATGCTGAAAGAGATGGCAATAGAAATCAAACTGTCAATAAATTAGAAACAATCAGAGAAAGAAGACTAAAGGGACAAAGAAGGAATTCACTGAAGTTGTAGGTAAGTTGTTCAGGAAGAGATCCACAGGGAGTGTTACAGAGAGATTAAATTCCTTAAAGAAATTCTGTTGTGGTTTCACAGAAAGATGGATGATCTAGGTTATGACACCTCTGCACTTAACACTGGCAGCAGTGAGGGATGTACACAATGGGAGGATGAAAAGTACATACACAGTAAAGTACAATTTCCCTTAAGAGCACACAGACATCACAGCCAGTCTGGGGCTGGTTTGTCGCTCTTTTGCCAGATCCCCAATAAGACACCCCACTGGCACAGCTATACAGTTGAGATCTCAGCAGAGTGGCCAAGCTAACACCTCCAGCACCCTTTCTGTCCAACCAGTGCTTCGTGTACCTGCCCAAGTAGCTGACACACACACACACACACACACACACACACACACACACACACACACACACACTTTGAGATTTGATTGATATACAAACACACACACACACACACACACACACATGGAAAAGGCTGGCACAGGTTTACTAGCTATGCCCACTTCTGCCCAGACTATAAGGTAGTACCAGCTTCCATCAGCCACCCTTACTTATCAACTACTATAAGGCCCTTACAAAGGGTGTCCAATCCTACTGTGTAATATTACTATTAATCCAAATGGAAGTTTTGACCAAGACTTGCAAGGCTATTTAGGAGTGGCCTGTACAGTGTCACCAAATACATATGCAAGTACTCTAGTAGCTTAAATATGTCTCACAAATATCAGCCACAATATAGGTTTAAATATATTGAATAATAAATAATAAAAGAACAAGACAATAATCAGGAAACAAACACAGTTACTTCAGAGTTTAAAATCACAGGAATCATTTTAAAACAACATTGCAGGACAGTCTCAAATAAATACAGAAAACATATAAACTAATCTTTACTATATTCCTATCTATATCTAAGAAAGATACTATGCCCCAAGTCTTACTTACAGACAACATGCAGGCAGAAGTGCTGAGTGGATATTTCTAGGTCCAAGACAAGATACAAAATGCACAGTCTCTCTCTCTCTCTGAGAGTTCTTAAATTAATATAAAACATTACTGCCGGGTTAACTTGGATGACATCATTCTTTGTCACCTGGCTTCAGTTCCCAAGCTAAAAATAAACCTAACATCTCTGTGTTAAAAATACATATCTCTCAGATGTGTTCAGAACTGTGTAGCTGGTAGGAAGGCATAAAGCAATCAAACACTTCACATTTTAAATCTAGTAATTACTTTTCTTTTCAGACAATAGAAACACTTTTAGCTCTAGACATTGTGTCTGCTTGCTGCATTGAAACTAACTTTTATAGCACTTTGTAAAGTACTTAATTTCAACATAATTTCTTGAAGTTTTGTAAGTTAATCTTCTATGTTCCAGCAGGGTATGCTGTGGTTACATTCTTGAAGCTCAATGCTGTACAAATCCTGTTCAACACACACTTCTGTACCAGTAGTTTAATATACACATAACATATACTTCTCTAACATTTGTAAGACAAACATATGAATCATGTTGATATTCATAAAAGACATATGATTGTTTACAAAATTCCAGATGCTGGGCTGGCAGTGTCACATAGGTAACAGGTCTTGGTGTCAATCCTAAGGAACATTGGTTAGAACAAGACATTTGAGGGAATAAAATTGAATGTACATTTTGAAAAGATACATCCTAACATGTTTGCTTTTCTGGCTACACTACTGACTCATGTATACCTTCACCACCAATCATGTTGGGTTTAGTTACACAACTGCATCATTATTTGTATGGGTTGTATTGTCCCATTCAAGCCTATGGCACATGAAAGACAGATTACATGCAGTGCTATTGTATCAGTGTAGCTTAATCATGATATTGAGTTTGAGGTATTCAGTGTCACAAGTATGCAGTCTAAATAACACTGCTTACAACTGTATTCATGTATATTCTATTGTATTCCTTTGATGTAAATTTAATTTCTTGATTTTTTTCTGATACATTGTATTTTCACTCTATTACTGTATTTTTCCTTTTGGCCCAGGATATGGCTGAATAGGTTCTTTAGATCAGTCCATTTTCCATTCTCTCAGTTAAACTAAAGAAACTAAAATAAATAAAATAAAAAATAAAGCAAAAAGCTGCTCTACTTGTTTAATTTTAAATTTTTTCTCACACTTAATTTTTATCTTGATTCACAGCTGCAGGCAATTGATGTTTAGCTTGACAGACCTCAGTAATGTGTCACTTCATAAGATAAGAGTTGTGATATGTGAAAGAGTTATTAAAAATGATCAGTTGTACAGAGCAGGAAACTTTGAAAGAAATAGCGGGGTGATTTTTTTAATTAGTAAGCAGATTAGGAATGACAGGTGTCTATCTTAGAGAAAAGGGTATGCCTTTACAGATGTAAAATCATCTAAGAGATTTTCAGAGTAAATGGCAAATTTGAAGACACATTGAGAACAATAGCTTTGACTTATTACCATATTAGAAGCAGATAATAAAGGAAATTGTAGAGCTGAACAACTCCAATAAAGAGCACAGTCTCATCATGCCACCATATTAAGAAAGTTGTTTAGAGAATGGAAAATTGTAGATAAAATGATGAAGATGAAGAGCTCTACTCAACACAGAAAGAACAGTTCCACCATACCACAGTACTATGAATGTTAGTGGGAATGCAAAACTAATGAAGCTGAGGAACAGGGGGAGGGAAATGAACAACCTCACCAACACATTGCATTACGAATGCAGGTAAGAAAACAGAAAATTATAAAAAAAGGATGATGTTGAAGAGCTCCAGACAACTCGAGCATCATCATCACTCTACAATGTTAATAAATCTGATGGGGATACAGAATGTTCATAGGTTCATAGGTTGGTATTAGGCTATCGGCCCTAAGGCCTATGCAATCCTAGCCATAACAATTCCCTGGAAATTTTTTCCCACAATATTTACTTCTCTGGGCCCCTGTCTAGCAGGGCGACTGACATGATCCCTGGGGTGAATTTCCTATCTCCCATCCAATCATCAAGGTTCATTTGAAGAGGGCCAATGAGGCACTCTGCTTGACATGTATGGGCAGTCTATTCCAGAGTATGGGGAGTCTCTGGGTCAGAAACCTATCCCTCCAGCATGTTTTGTTCATTATGATGATAAGGTTTAGATCCCTGGAGGTGTGGCTCTGAGGGATTGAGATTTCTTTAAGTGGAGCATGTCCAACAGCTCAGGGATTGACATGCCCTTGTATGTTAAGCAGAGATCACCTCTGAGTAGACGATATGCCACAAGAGTATAGCTGGAGTTTTTTTAGAAGGTCAGCATATGGCATCTGCTTTAGGCCTGTGATTCTTTTAGTGAGGTATTTCTGTGGCCTTTTCAGCTGTTGCAGATGTCTTGTGAGGTACATACCAAATGGAGCATTATACTCTATAATGGGTCTAATGAGGGATGAGTACAGTGGGACAATGACCTCCTTTTTTCTGGATGAAAAGCCCTTAGTGATGAGATGTGCCACATAGAAGGATTTCCTGACTGTTGTGGCAATGTGGTTATCGAAAGTGAGACCACTGTCCACTTGTGTCCCTAAGTCTCTCATCACACTTTCGATGTTTAGTGTCCTGCCACCTATGTAGTAGTTCATGGGTACATGTTCTTTTCCAAAGGGAATAACTATACATTTCTTGGTATTAAGCTTGAGCCCATGGCTCTGGCACCAGGCATCTGTTTCTGTAAGGCCCTTTTGTAGAATATCCACATCATTTGGGGATTCAATAATGGCTCCCAGTTTGCAATCATCTGCAAACTTTGTTAGCCAGAGTCCCTTAGTGTTGTCTTTGTTTATAAGTTCCATGATAATGCATTCCATGCCCCTGCAGATCAGGCTTGTCAGACTGATGGGACAGTAGTTCCCGGGATCCAAGGCGGATCCTCCCTTGTGGAGCGGAATAACTGTAGCTGTGCGCCACTCATTGGGCACGAAGCCTGAGGTGAGGCTATGATTAAACATGACACTTAGGTGGGGTGCCAGTTCATTTTGTAGTTCGTGCAGTACACAGCCTGCGATGTCATCTGGTCCCATGGATGCTGTATTCTTAGCTTTGGAGAGTGCTGTTTCTACCAGTGTGGCTGTGATTATCAGAATTTGGCAATCTTTTGGTATTGAGATGGGCCCTTTAGGGGGTGAGAGGGGAGTGAAGTTGGCACTAAATCGATCTGCTAGGATATTGGCAATATCCTTGGGATCAGTATATTTAATGCCATTCTGTTGTAGCTCAGAGCAGGTCTGAGAATTGCCATTTAGATTCTTGACATAACTATAGAATGCCTTGTGGTTGACTTTGGAATCTTTGGCAATTTTATTTTCGTAACCAGCTTTTGAGGATTTTATGAGGGATCTCAGCTTCTTACTGAGGCTGTTGAGGGAGTTTTTTGCATCCTGGGATTTTCCTCTTTTCTACAACAGTTTCTTCCTTCTGTTGTATAGTTTGTTTATAGCAGGGGACCACCAGAATGGCTTCCTTTTTTTGGAGAAGAGCATCTTGGGTCTATTTCGGATGGCACGATTCATGCACGAGTGGATGTGCTCGTACAGGACCTTAGTGTAGGATACTGCAGTCGAAATTCCAGATCCCATCTGTGTGGGTGTTGTGAAGTTTGTCACTTCTGACTTCAGTAGCATGAAGTTGGCTTTGGAGAAGTTTTTTAAGGAGGTTTCCTTACTGGGGGGTGGGGGTGGGATGTGGATGTCAAGGGTGATTTGCTTATGGTCAGACCTGACCAATGAGGGGGTGACCACTGGTGTGGAGCATCTATCTCCCATGTTGGTAATGACCAGGTCTAGGATATTGGAGCCCCTGGTGGGACAACAGATTAGTTGATCCAGGGTGTTGGAATTTATGAATTCCAAGAACCGTTGGGAAAAGGAGTTGGTACCCCAGTAATTTTCCCAATTAATGGCAGGGTAGTTGAAATCACCCAGTATTAGGCTGTTTGGTTGTATCTTAATATTTTCCAGTATGTTTAGTAAGGTGTAGTGAGAATCTTGGGTTATGGTGGGGGATCTGTAGCAAGCTACAATTTGGATTGCAGTCTTACCTAGTGTTAGTTGCACCTGGAGAATTTCAGATGCATTGTGTTGGGCAACTAGCCTGGAGGTGTGAATATCCTTAGTGAATATGGACACTCCTCCACCTTTAGTGTTTTGGTCTTGGTTTTGTGGCCAAAAAGTGTGGTAGGAATTGTAGCCTAGTATTGCAAGGGTGCTCTCTGGAGCCTTGAACCAGGTCTCAGTCACTGCACAGATATCAATGTTCTCCATTTTTAGGAGGGCCTCGAGAGAGTGCATTTTGAGGTTTAGACTTCTAGCATTGAGTAGCATTACCTTCACATTTTGCATGCTTGTATCTGTTACGGTGGTGGTTTTATCCTTTGAACCTTGCCTAAAAAAGGCACTATAGGGGTGGCAAGAGCTTTAGCCAGTAACCTGAATCCCAGGGGTGACAGGTGCAGACCATCTCTGGCAAAGCATCGTGGTTTGTCGATCCTGTCTTCCCAGGCAGACAAATACTGGATCCCCTTTGAATGACACCAGAAGCTTAGCCAATTGTTGAAGTCAATCATTTTGTCCTTATACTGTGGTATAATTCTGGGCGAAGGCAGGATGCTACTCAGGGCTAGGGTCATACCTGCCTGGGTCACATGATCCAAGAGCTCTTCCATGTCTCTTTTCATGTAGTCCAGGGAGGTACGTCTCAAGTCATTTACTCCAGCATGGACAATGACAGAGTCGTATTTGTACTTGTTGTGGAGTGACTTGAGTGCATGCGTTTTGTGGCGGATCCTGGCAACCGACAGGCAGCTGACTGTAATTTTCTCCTTGTTCAGCCTGGTGAGTGGGAAATCAGTGTGCCTGACTATAGAGTCACCTATGACTAAAGTGTTGGGTACATTGTCTTGCCTTAGGGGCTGTTGTTGGGTGGCACACTGGTGTTGTGAGCTATGTGTTACTTTGGTTGTGACTGGTGTTTTGTTTGTGTTTCAGTTTCGGAGGTTCTTGTTGCTTGGGCAGGTTAATGTTAAAGGCCTCCGCATATGTGGGTTTAGTGTTGCTATGTGTGGGAGTTCATGGTGTGGGTTTTGAAGGGCTATGAGTTGCTAGAGGTGTAATGCAGGTGTTAGCCTTCTCCTCTTGACTGTCTAGCACAGTCTTGACCGAAGAGAGCTTTGCTTCCAGTTTGGCTATGTAAGTGCATCTCTCGCAGGTTGTAGTGTTGGGTGGTAGGAGGAGAGGAATGTCTGTGTACATGAGGCAGTTGCCGCATTGCCCCAGTATGCCCAGATTCACCAGGTGGACAGAAGAAATCACCGGAAGCTAACCCTTGGACATGCCTGTTTAGGTGCTTTTTTGTAAGGTTTAAGAGCTGTTTTCCCTTACCTTTGCAAGGTACTTTGCAATTGTAGGCTGTTTAGTGCCTATGATTAATTTCTCCTTATTGACAAGGAGAGCTGAGTGCTTGTATCAGTATCAGGATTCCTAGTGCTTTCCAGCAGGTTCTAGAGCAAGTGCTAGTCACAGGGGTTCAGATTTTAGTGCTACTACTGAGAAACCAGCTAGTTTTAAGGGAAATTTTGAAGAGCAGACTTTCTGGCACCTGTAATAGTTTACTGTAGCCTCGTAGTGCTTCACAATGTGAAAAATGTGCAAACACACGCGTTTTTAAGCCAGAAAGTTGAAGTAGATAGAAATCAGCCCAAAAAGGCTAATACAATTTCAGAGCTGGAAACCACTCCTCTATTGTTAGATAGGCAGTACAATGCTCACCAGTCCCACTGGTAGGCAGTAGGACTTACCTCTGCCACAGCAAGGTCTGGATAGCTCTGAGCACAGAAAATAAAGTCCTGAGACAAGCAAGGCCTGGGATATGGACTGTCTAGAAAAGGTGGGAAATGAGCAAACAAGATAGTATTTTTTATTGTTGAAACAGGCTAAACAATGCAATAATACAGTAAATAAACACAGAAAAGGCTAACACACTTGAGTGTGTAGTCCTAAACAGTAAATGCAATTAAAACTCTACAAAATTAGCAATTTAAAACTTTTTAAATGAAGCAAGGCAAGTGCACAACTGAAAGACGATTTAAGTGGCAGTAATACAGCAGAATAAGTAGCTAGTCTACATATACAGAGAAGTCTATATATACAGAAAAGCAGCTTAAACACACAAACACTTCAGATGCAGTGCAACCTAGAGCACTTGAGTTGTAGCAATGTTAAGGCAATTACAGTTATAATAAATGCTCTAAAATATACTCTATATTTCCAAAATGTTTGAGAAGCACAGTCAGAACATAAGGAAATTCAGGCAATTTTTTTTTTTTGAAAGGGAAAAAGGAGAAACAGAAGGCCTTATCAAATGTTCTCCTGGTATTAGACAGAATGAACTAATGACACTAGACTGGGAGGAGTGTCACAGATCAGATTTACAGTAGGGGCTGGCTAGAGAAAGCCACAAAATGGAAGTTTTTAAACAGATAAAGATTTGTAAAGATACAGAATGCTTTTAACTGCAAACAAATCAGTTACCCGTGCAGATTACAATAAAAGTGCTATATAAAAATTGGTAGAAACAATAAACTGTATAAATAATCGAAAAAAACAGGATATTTATATATCTCAGCTAAGAGTTGGAGTAAACACCTCTCATCCACTCTGCTCAGTGTGCATGGACAGAAACTCTCTTAAAGTTAGGGCTTAAATATCAGAAGAACAACTTTTTTTTTAATTGTTTTTTTTTTTTTTACAAAAACACAAAAGAACCAGCCCCCACTAGCCTGCAGCCAATTAATACAATCTAGCCAAGGTAAAGAAAGGCTTCAGCTAATTCAAGATGGCCTGTTCATGTGCTTTGAACAATCACTGTATAAACATACAAGCCCAGAGCCAACAATTCTGAACTAGGACAAATATTAAAGCTATTAGCCTACAAAGCACTAGAGAAAGCCACAAAATGAAAGTTTTTAAATAGATAAAGATTTGTAAAGATACAGAATGCTTTTAACTGCAAACAAATCAGTTACCCGTACAGATTACAATAAAAGTGCTATATATAAATTGGTAGAAACAATAAACTGTATAAATAATCGAAAAAAAAACCAGGATACTTATATATCTCAGCTAAGAGTTGGAGTCAACACCTCTCATCCACTCTGCTCAGTGTGTATAGTGAAGTTGAATAATTTGAGAAAGAAGACAACCTTACCACACCATGATACTAAGAAAAATGGTGAGGAAAGAGAAAAATATGATGCCGAAGAATTCCAGAATAAAAGATAATAGCTTCACCACACCACAATACTAAGAATATTCTTATGAACCGAGAAAATGATGAATCTGAAAAAATCAAAAGAGAGAGTCTTGCACATGACCACAATATTATACATTTGTTGAGAAAACAGGAAATTATAAAGGTATAGAACTCCAGGAAATTAAAATAACCTCACTATACAAGTGAACTAAAAAATAACTTGTGTGAATAGACAATGAAGAAGATGAAGAATGCCACAAAAAGAAAACAGACTCAGGATACCAACATGGTAAGATATGTCATAAGAGAAGAAAAATAGCAGAGAAAATGATGCAGTTGAAGAACTTCATACAAAGAGAACAGCTTCACAATGTCACGCTGCATTAGAAAATGTGAATAGGACAGAGGCTATACAAAGGCAAAGAACTCGTGAAAACGAGAAGAGCCATACTGTACCATCATCTTAAGAAAGCTGATGAGACTGGAAAAATGATGAAGATGAACAACTCTAGGAGAAAAGAACATCTTCATCACAGCAAAATGGTAAGATTGCTTGCAAGAGAAGAAAAATGACTGAGAATTTAATGAGGTGGAAGAATTCCACACCATGACAATGGACTCTCCATACTACTCTATCAAGAAAGCTACTGGTAAGGAAATGATACAGTTGCAAAACTCATTGAAAATGAAAAAGCACAAAGCACAAAACCACAATATGAAAAAGCTGTTCAAGGAGAGAAAATGAAAGAGAAAATGTGGAAGGTGAAGAATTCCAGATAAAGAAGATAATGTCACGATGATTCCATATTACGAAGGCTGCTGAGTATAAAGAAAACAGCAGCAAAATCATTTTCAAAAGACAAAACAGAACCAAGTAAGAAATACTGAAAAATACCAAAGACAATAGTTCAGAAATTAATGAATATATACTTTTACTCAGTTTAATGCTGTTAAAATACAGGATACACTCAAAATCCTACCAATCAAAGAAGTGCTTGCATGCATAAAGGTTTCTGTATTTTATAGACCAATGTAGGGGCTTTGCACAAGAACCACATTTTAGTGTCTTGATGAATGCTTTGGGACATTTCAAGGACTTTCTGAGTACTCTGCCTGTTATGAAATCCCACTTCATGAAAGGTAGCTACTCATAAGTTATTCAGCTATTGTTTTGTGCAAAGAACAGGAAAAAAATTATGAAGATGAACACGTATAACTACAGACAAGGAATTAACCTCACCTTACCACTATATTAAGAAAGCTGGTAAGAAAAGAAAACAATGATAAGGAAAGTGGCGAATGCAAAGAAATCTGTAAAGAGAAAAAAATCCTCACCATCCCATCATATTAAATAGGCTGTGAGAACTGAGTAGATGATGATGGTGTTGACGTAATCCAGCAAGGTATATATACTTACATACATATATATATATATATATATATATATATATATATATATATATATATATATATATATGGGTTCACTTCAATTCACTGAACTTTCAATTCACTGACTTTCATTTCACTAACACCATTTCACTGAAATTCATTTCACTGAAACTTCATTTCACTGAAACTTCATTTCACTGACAAGTATTACTACAAAGTAAATGGAATATGCCCCCTTCCCCATTGTAGTGCGACCCTGGAGTTAGAATATATAGTTAGGGGGGTGTGGGGGGCAGAGCCCCCCACATCAGGGGGTGTGGGGGGCACAGCCCCCTCTTACTTTTCTTTTACTAAGCAATATTATATCAAAACTTAAGAATATCATATGAAATGAAGTGGGGGCTGCGCCCCCCACACCCCCCGATGTGGGGGGCTCTGCCCACCACACCCCCCTAACTATATATTCTAACTCCAGGTTCGCACTACAGTGGGGAAGGGGAATATTCCATTTTATTGCTAATAATAGTTGTCAGTGAAATGAACTTTCAGTGAAATGAAGTTTCAGTGAAATGAATTTCAGTAAAATGGTGTCAGTGAAATTAAAGTCAGTGAATTGAAAGTTCAGTGAATTGAAGTGAACCCATATATATATATATATATATATATATATATATAAATATATATATATAAAATGTATGTCTTGTTACTTGTTGGCATTGCATACATAAATTGTTGTGCATATATATATATATATATATATATATATATATATATATATATATATATGGGTTCACTACATAATCTCAAAATTATGAAATATCGAATTTCAAAATCTCGAGACTATATAGCTGAAACCCCTAAAAATCGAAAGACCAGAAGCGTGAATTTCAAAATCCCGAGGTTCGGAGATGTTGAAGTAGTGCTTCTGGTGTTGTGGCTTGTGGATGAATAGGTAGAAGGTCAGGTAAGTATCTATGTTTGAGTGTGTTAGAGGCTTTTGTGTGTGTGTGTGTTGTGACTGTGATGTGTGTGTGCGAGGGGAATGTAGGTGTGTGGTGGTGTTTTTGTGTGTTTGTGTAGTGCGACCTTGTAGTTAGAATATTTAAGTAGGGGGGGTGTGAGGGGTGCAGCCCCCCCACATGGGGGGTGCAGGGGGGGTTGCCCCCCTTCTTGTATGTAGTGTACGTTAATGTGTTTGTGTTTTGGGTGAAGGTGTGTGCATGTGTATGTGTGTGGTGTATGTTTAGTGTAGTGTTCGAGATTTCTGGTCTTCTCGTCTTTCGTGTATCTGATCTCGGGATTATGGCCGTCGGTATTATGGGTTTTCAGTCTTATGTAGTGAACTCAAATATATATATATATATATATATATATATATATATATATATAGATATATATATATATATATATATATATATATATAGATATATATATATAGATATATATATGTATATATATATATATATATATATATATATATATATACATATATATAGATAGATAGATATATGCCTTGTTACTTGTTGGCATTGCATACATAAACTGTTGTGCATAGCTAACAGTGCTCATTCTGTGTTTATTATAGTGCTGACTGTTCAAACAGGGTTTAGACTTTAACCATATTAAGTGAATTGTTTTCTTCATTTAAGTCAATGCTGCATTTCTGACTGACCTTTTTTGCATAAGGCTGTCACAGAATGGTCCTATATAGGGCATGTGTGCACTACTTAATTCAGTTCATTGAATGCTGTATTTTAAACTGATATTTTTTTTGCACAAAAGATTGTGACACACTGGTTCTAGGTAGGGCATGGTATATATTTAGTAGCCAGATGCTGTTTATCACAACGTCTGTTAATGTTTTGCCATGCTGCCCATACCTGCCAACCTGATTTATTTGTGCTGTCTAATAATGTCTAATAATGTCTGCAGTGTGAGTTTCTGAGCTTTTTTGTGGCATATTTGGAAACAGGTGTCATTCGGTACATTATAAAACCTCACAGATTAGGCACAGGTAGCATGGACCACTGTGCATATGCACTGATAGTTTCTTCTGTCCCTCTCTAGTCTGGTTTTGGTTCTGCTGTTATCAACAGTATGCATGGCCTCACTGTGGTTTCTTCCTATGTGCTCTTGCTTCCCCACATGCTGACCGCTGGCCACTTTGAATGACTCTCAACCTATTCATTTAATCTCATATCATTGATAACGCAGCCACTGACTTGGGTGAGAGTTATTTGGAGGGAACCATTATCCAGGCAGTCACTGTGGATATCTATAGACCATCAGTCTTCCTGCAATCAACCCCTCATCACAGATCATTCAGAAAATGCCTAAAGGGGAGTGCCAATATCACCTTCAATCCTTTCTTTACCTCATCTCCCATTGTTGCCACTTTTCCTGGCCACCTCATAGGTTCATAGGTTCATAGGTTGGTACTAGGCTATCAGCCCTAGGGCCTATACAAGCCTAGCCATAACAATTCCCTGGCTATTTCTTCCCACATTATTTACTTTCCTGGACCCCTGTCTAGCAGGGCGACTGACGTGATCCCTGGGGTGAATTTCCTTTCTCCCATCCAATCGTCAAGGTTCCTCTTGAAGAGGTCCAAAGAGGCACTCTGCTTGACATGTATGGGCAATCTACTCCAGAGTCTGGGGAGTCTCTGGGTCAGGAATCTATCCCTCCAACATGTTTTGTTTATTGTGATGACAAGGTTTAGATCCCTGGAGCGTGTAGCTCTGAGGGATTGGGATTTCTTTAAGTGTAGCATGTCCAACAGCTCTGGGTTTGACATGGCCTTGTATGTTAAGCAGAGATCGCCTCTGAGTAGACGATATGCGACAGAGTATAGCTGGAGTTTTTTAAGGCGGTCAGCGTAGGGCATCTGCTTTAGGCCTGTGATTCTTTTAGTGAGGTATTTCTGAGGCCTTTCCAGTTGTTGCAGATGTCTTGAGAGGTACATACCAAATGGGGCGTTGTATTCTATAATGGGTCTAATGAGGGATGAGTACAGTGGGACATTGACCTCCTTTTTTCTGGATGAAAAGCCCTTTGTGATGAGGTGTGCCACATAGAAGGATTTCCTGACTGTTGTGGCGATGTGGTTATCGAAGGTGAGACCACTGTCCACCTGTGTCCCTAAGTCTCTTATCACACTTTCTGTGTTTAGTGTACTGCCACCTATATGGTAATTCATGGATACATGTTTTTTCCCAAAGGGGATAACAATACATTTCTTGGCATTGAGCTTGAGCCCATGGCTCTGGCACCAAGCATCTGTTTCTGTAAGGCCCTTTTGTAGAGTATCCACATCATTTGGGAATTCAATAATGGCTCCTAGTTTGCAGTCATCTGCAAACTTTGTTAGCCAGAGTCCCTTAGTGTTGACCTGTACTTCAGAGAAGTAGATGCCAAACAAGAGCGGCCCCAGGACTGAACCCTGAGGTACTCCACTTGTCACTTGTCTGGAGCTGGATTTGGAGTCGGCTACTTTTACAGTGTGGGTTCTATCAGTAAGCCATTTAGCAACCCATTGCGTGACATAGGGATTAATGCCCAACTTAGTAAGTTTATCTATGATTCCAGAGTGGGGGATGGTGTCAAAGGCCTTGGCAAGGTCTAGATAGGCTGTGTGGACCACCTTACCCTTGTCCATGGCTCTGGAGACTGATTCAAAGAAGTCAATCAGGTTCAGGAGACAATATCGGCCCTTCACAAACCCAAACTGGGTGGGGTCCAGTGTGCAGGAAGTCTGTTAAGCAGTGATGTCTAGAATAGTTCTTCTAGTCTCTGACCCCTCCACAGGGGATTAACATGAGCACTTGCATCACTCCCGAGGCATGGCATACCTTCCCCATGTGCATACATGCTAATATATACACACACACACACACACACACACACACACACACACACACACACACACACACACACACATGCTAATTAAGGTTTCCATAACTGGCTTGGCATCACAATGTCTATGTCTGTGGTCCTGACTGTTTCAGTGTTGTGCAAGCCACCACTTGCATAGTGGTACTCAGCCAGCAAGAACCACTCTTCCTCTGCTAAAGACAGGTAAATCTCTATAAATCATTCCATCCATTCTCTCCTGAATGGCTCTTATAGGTTCTTGGATCATATGTAAGAACTAGGCTAGCCTCCCTTGCAGGCCATTTTAAGCCTAGCCAATTTCACTTTTTGTGCTCAAAATAACTTATCCCATTTGGTTAGAAGTTGACCTTACCCACCCCATGGTCGATAATTATATATTACCCCTGATGACAATAACTGGGATTATACGAGGAAACCCATGCATGGGATAAAGCATTTTGGAGCTGCCTCTGTCCATTAGCAATACAGGTGGCAGTTTTGGGGTAAATTTTCTGTTTCCCATCCATAGATTCAAGTTACTCTTGAAAATGGACAGGGATGAACTTTGTTTGTTGTAGATGGGGTTTCTGTTCTATAGCAGTGGTATCCTCTGTGAACTATACCTGTTCCTCCAAACAGTTCTATTAAATGTGCAGAAGAGCTTTACACACCCTAGAACATGTATTTCTGATGCCACTTGACTTGCTGATTTGCAGTAAATGCATCAGTAATGATGGACCCAAGCTGTTACTTGAGTTCAAGTCATCTGAATCATAAGACTTTATCCTTTTTTGCTACCATCCTGGACCGGCCTCATACTGTGGCTGCTCCATATTGCAGGCCTGCATTTTGGGTGGGGATGGCACATACTGGCATGTGACTGTGTCTCCCATACAGATAGGTCCTCTTAAGCCCATGACTGTCTCTGGTCTGAGTAGTGTAGTCGATGTGTACATTAACATAAATATTCTTTTTTTTTTTCAAAACAGGTTTATTGTTTTAACATACAAGAGAAATATCATAACAATTTTATACAATTAATTAAAAATAGATATGATTATAACATTCAACAAAACAACTAAAGTATTTACAAAGACATCCACTACAATCAGATCAATTAATTAAACTAAAATACCATGCTATTGAAATTAGGATTTTTTTAACAAATTTTGTAAATTATCCCATACAATATAATAAGATGTTTTTCTAGTTGTTCTTGACCTAATTGTGTTTATTTCCATATGGCACACTATATTCATAACATTTTTAAATTCATTGAACGAAGGAGGTGTATCTGAAATCCAATTTCTGGTTATTATTTTCCTAGCCACTGCTAGAATAGACCATAACAAGGGAAGCTTAACCTTTTAACACTTTGAGGTACAGGTGTGTTGAATAATATAAGAGATTTAGAAATAATGAAATTATCTGTAAAAAATTCATTAATTGACTTCCAGTATTCTTTTAATTTTATACAGTCATAAAACATATGAGCCCAGTCAGCATTCATTTCTACATTACATCTCTTACATAGATTATCTTTATTATTTATTTTATTCATCATCAAAGGTGTATAAAAAGATCTATGTAAAAATTTCCATGTATAAAGTCTCCAGACAATGGAAGACGTAGTTCTATAGGCAGATTCCAATATATATTGTTTATCTTGTTGATTTGGTGGGTCCCCATTAATAGAAGTGAAATAATTCCAGTATGTATCTACACCCCACCCCAAACAAAAAAGACCATAGTGAAGAACTTCTCTATAGCAAACTTCACACTACTCAAGACTGGTGTGGTATCCTTCAAGGCCCCTGAGTCAGAGGAAACCGCAACCCAAGCTGCGGAAGCCCTTACAAATGCCTTCTATGAACACCTCCAGGACTGCATGGATCAGGCAATCCCAAATAAAACCAAGACTCTTTCCACAAAGGGCAAACGTCCAGTCTGGTGGACCCCAGCCATTAACAAACTTTACAATAAGAGGAGAAAGCTATTACATGATAGAACAAAATCCATAAAAGGGAAGTCACCCCTGATCATTATTAGTAAAAAAATACGAGCACTCATAAAATCAACTAAGGCCAATTTTGAGAGAAAAATTGCCATGGATTCAAAGGACAATCATAAGGCCTTTTTCAGCTATGTTAGGAACCTGGGTGGAAACTCACAGATATGCTCAGAATTAGTCCAAAATGATACAAAAATCACTGAACCCACAGACATTGCCAACATACTGGCAGACAGGTTCAGTGCAAACTTCACCCCTCTCCCCTAAAGGAGAGATAACTATCCCAGCCGAGTGTAGCCTCCCGGACATCTCAAATGCACAGGTGAAAGCTGCTCTCTCTAAAGCTAAAACACAGCATCAATGGGACCGGATGGTGTCCCCGGCTGTGTGCTACACGAGCTAAATGAGGAATTAAACCCGCACATAAGGCAGCTGTTTAATCTCAGCCTTACCACAGGATACGTGCCCAAGGAGTGGCGTGCGGCAACTGTGGTCCCACTCCACAAAGGTGGCGCCTCTACGGACCCTGGTAATTACCGCCCCATAAGCTTAACAAGTCTAGTCTGCAAAGCTATGGAGAGGATCATAATGGAGCTCATAAACAAAGATATAGGGGACTTGCAGACATTGGACCCGACCCAGTTTGGCTTTGTCAAGGGAAGATCATGCCTTTTGAACTTGGTCGACTTCTTGAAATAGTCACCAAGGCCATTGATGAGGGAAAGGCAGTCCATACAGCCTACCTTGACCTTGCAAAGGCTTTCGACACAATACCCCACTCGGGTATTGTAGAAAAACTTACCAGCTTAAATGTAAACCCATATGTCACAAGATGGGTTGCAAACTGGCTTAAGGACAGAACCCACAGGGTTAGAGTTGCTGGCGCTGTGTCAGACTCCAAGCCGGTCACAAGTGGTGTCCCACAGGGCTCGGTCCTTGGCCCCTATTGTTTGGCATCTACTTCTCAGAAGTACAGGCCAACATGGGAGGACTTTGGCTGACAAAGTTTGCAGATGACTGCAAACTGGGCGCCATAGTGGAAAGTGCATCGGACACTGATATCCTTCAGAAGGGACTCACGGAAACAGATAGCTGGTGCCAGAGCCATGGCCTGAAGTTAAACGCCAAAAATGTATAGTCATACCCTTCGGGAAAAACAAGGTAACCCCAAGCTACCATATAGGTGGCAATCCACTAAGCACAGAAGAGGTTATCAGGGACCTGGGGACCCAGGTTGACAGTGGCCTTTCTTTTGACACTCACATTGCTAAAGTGGTTAGAAAGACCTTCTACATTGCCCACCTGATCATGAAGGGATTCACATCCAGATCTAGTGAGGTCATTGTTCCCTTGTACTCTTCACTTATCAGACCAATGATCGAGTACAATGCCCCATTCGGGATGTATCTCACCCGACATCTGCAGCAATTGGAGAGACCCCAAAAGTTCCTCACCAAAAGGATAAAGGGACTCCAAAATCTGTCATATGCTGCCAGATTGAAGAAACTCCAGCTCAATTCAGTCGCATACCGTCTGCTCAGAGGTGACATGTGCCTGACATACAAGGCCATGTCCAACCCGGAATTAATGGACATGCTCCACCTCAAAAATCCAAATCCACCAAAACCACTAGAGCAAGCGACTTAAACCTTAGCACGGATATAAATAGGACGTGCTGGAGGGATAGATTTATCACTCAGAGACTCCCTATGCTGTGGAATAAAATCCCGGTCCATGTGAGGCAGAGCACCTCGCTGACTCTGTTCAAGAGAAATCTAGACCTGTGGATGGGAGATCGTAGGTTTACCCCGGGAATCATCTCTGGGTCACTGCTGGACAGAGGCACAACAAACTAATGGGCACAGTATTTTTTCATATAAGGGGTGGCGTAAGCCACAATAATTTGGGCTAGGCTTATAAATGCCTTAGGGCAGATAGCCTAGTATAAACCTATGAACCTATGAACCTATGAACCACTGTAAAAAGTTTCTTGTCTGATAATTTTATGTATGTATGAAAGTTTACCTTTATCAGAAACTTTATGTTGTAAATTTAATATCAAGTAATCAATCAGTGTTGGAATAGATTCTTTAACTGTTATAGACATTAGATCTATTTTATTAATGATATGTTGTCTAAAGGTCTGAACCTCTAACCAGCAGGTTTCTCTTAGATCAAATTCTTGTTTTAAGAAATCTAGATTTTTAACTTTATCATCAGATATCAACTGATACCAGTACTTTAGATCATTATCTATAGCTAAATGAGTTCCTTCAGAAGTAGATGACAAAAGCATACCCTGAGTATACATTATAGGGAATATAATAAAATTCCATTCCCTATACTTAGGGTGCATGAATATAAAGTTACGATAGCTAATAATAATATTTAATGGGTAACAAACCATATGTTTAGGTGTAATAGGTGAAGTACAAAATTCCTTTAGTAACCATAACATGGAGTTATTTACAATCATATTTTTATGTGTTAAGGAGATTTTCATGAAGTGCATACTAATTAGCTCCCAATAATCTTTCCATTTTGCGACATATGACTGATCTATTAATAAAGTAATAACTTTTACAATAGAAGAGATAGTATATAAATTAAAGTCTGGAAAAGAAATACCCCTTGAGACCAGCTATTAGTATGTTTCTTTAATGCAATCCTAGGTCTATTAGGTGCCCATAGGAAATTTAACATTAGTGTATTCAGTTTCTTGATAATTATTTTTGTAGGTGGAAGTATTATTGATTGTATTAAGTACAAAATCTTGGGGAATATTATCATTTTAATAATTGTAAGTCTCTCCTCCATAGTAAAAACATATTATTCCAGGTATTAAAAAGATTTTGTATATTAAGAAAACAGGTATTATAATTATTATATATAATAGATTTAATATCTTTAGATAGTATTATACCTAAATAAGTTATCTGACCTGAATTGGGTACATATTTAGTAAAATCACTAATGAGAATATTTTTCGTGTATATATAGGTAGTATTTTAGTTTTTCTTCATTGAATATTAAACCAGAAATACTTTTAAAATTCATCATTTTATCAAATAGAGACTGCATAGAAGAATTAGATCCTGCTGATGTAATTAAAACATCATCTGCAAAAGTTGAATTTTGGATGTTGTATTTTCATCTATTTCAAAACCCTCTATGTCAGTACTGTTTCTGATCAAATTAGCCCAAGGCTCCATTACTAAAGTGAATAATAGTGGAGAAAGTGGACATCCTTGTTTTGTACCTTTAAAAATGGGTATTTTTTGTGAAACATATGTTCCTACCTTAATATAAGCCAATGTTCCTTTGTATAAATGCTCAATTAGATTTACAAATGCATCTGAGAAGTTTGTGCACTTCAGTAAGGTAAACAGATAGTCCCAACTTACTGAATCAAATGCTGAACTTATATCAAGACTAATAAGTGTTAAATCTTTCTTTTTCCTATTTGCAAAATCAATTAATGTTAAAGTTCTTCTTAACATAAATATTCTGAAGGTGGTCTTGCATAAATGAGTTTGGTGCTACTTTCCTATTTGCATTTTTTCAAATTTACTTCTTGCTGATCACTTTAGAGTAGGAAAAGACACAAACTTCATTCTAGTGCCTGTTTCTCTCCATTGTGATATATGCTTACCAGCTGACCAATGGCATTATCCATGCAGTAACTGCTGAGTCACCATTGTGGTCTAATAGAGTAGCAGTAATCAGCAGTAGTACATGTCAGACCTTGTACTTTAGTGGGCAGTTGGAGGGGTCACTGGGCCAAAGTAAACTGGCAGAGTCAGTTTCATGTTAATGGTTTGGAGTAGAACCATATGGTTATGGGGAAGGCATGCCTTGGTTATGGGCAAATTCCATATGCCATTCATTTTCTTCCACAGCTTTTTGTTCTTGTAACACTGCAGTGTGTGACATTGTCCTTCTACCTAAATGTATAGCAGGATTCATGAAGCCTTAGCCATGTTTCAACACAGACCACCACTTGCTGATGGCTACTAACAGTACTCAGTGATGGCCACATCTAATTGTCTAAATGCAGTTGTGCACTGACCTGGAAGGACACTTTTATATTAAAATTGATTGTGACACCTAACTACTATTTTTTTTTCATTTTTTTTCTTTTCTTTACCCATCATTAGCCTTGGCATAAACTTCCAATGTGCTTGTTTCATATGAAATGATGGTTTAACCGCTTTGCTATTGTTCAAGACCGATGTGCATATCACGTTCTGTTTGTAGATAGGGGCAGCAAATATAATGTTTTTGTTAGGAACAGAAGCTACAACTGACCAGATTAATATGGTTGGCTTCTTGACCATAATAGTGGGCATATTTCATGTTACTTTGACATGTATTAATTCAATATGCATTCAAGGCATGTTGCACTGACTTTTGATCATTTAGATACCATCTTCCAAGACTTAAGTGCTACTGGCATACCTCATATGTAAGCATTCATACACTAATAACAGGGATTGGGCCGCAGAAGTACCCATACCTTCCATAGTATTCTGTTGTGGTGGTTGCAAAGACTTTGGCTGTCAAAGGAAAACACATGGCAGATGAACAGGAAAGAATAAGTCACCACATACCAGCATAGATCACAGTTGGACTGAGGTACATTGTGGTTAATTATGTTTGTTTTCTCTGATACACATCTGAATTTTATAAAATGGAACAATAAAGTCCATGAAACCTAATGCTTTTGATTAATCCTAAGATGAAGTTTTCAATGACATGAGGCATGACATCCAGGAAAACATTAAGGAGACTAGCCTAACTTCCCAATTCCCCCAGAGCACTGTCTAATTAAATTACTTGCTCAAAGTCACACTGTAGACAAATGAACACTGAGGGAATCAAACTCCAGACTACAGGAACTAGCTCTTAGCCTTACTTCTCTGTGCCAAATGCCAGACAAAAGACACACCTTACTGAACCCAGGGACCTTTAGCTTAATACTCTATCAACTGAGATATTTAGACTAATTTACAGAAACTCATCCATCATGGAGTTTGAACACTGGAGCCTGAGATTAAGAGTCTCATGCAGTGCTCATTAAGCTACCTAGGCTGCTGTAAGGAGGCAGATTATATGGTCAGTGATGTCATGGAGGAAGACAATGTAAGCAGCACCACAGAAAAAGCCACATAGCCTGACAATGCCTTTTGTCCATACCATATTAGTTAGAACACCATGCCACTTCTGGCAATACAAAAGAGGATCTTATCTCATGATGATGAGGTAGATGGCCTTATGGAGATACAATCACAGCTATGTTCACTGTCATTAATGATGAGGAAGGTGACTTTATACTTGTAAAGTTAAAGAAAGTGGTAGCATCACAAGACTGAATGCTATGAAGAAAATAGCCTCCAACTTGTGGCTATTCAAAAACAGCTACAATACACAGACAGTGAAGATGAGCAGCCAAGCTTCATTCCTTGCAGCCAGTCACAGAAATATACTGTGCCTTGAAAACTGTCAGGTCATATGACCACTGCGGTTCCATGAACTTCCCAAAAATAGTTGTCCATCAATTGAAATCTAGGCACAGAGTGCCATGCTTGCTGAAGGTACAGCCATCATCAGATGCAACTGTCAGGTAACTGTTCTGCTGTCGTTTGACAAACATCTATGTTTCATGGTGCATCTAGACTATTTCCACATGCCAACGATCTAGTGTTCTTAGGTGGTGATGACCCTCTACATCTTGTAATGCATTTAATGCTTTATTCCGGTGGCAATAAAACATTTCTGTCAAAAAATATTGTAGAATAAAATAATATCAACAGGGCACATTCTTCATTAGGGCATGTATTAGTTTTGCCACAGGAATAATTGTATCTTGTACAATGTAAGGAGAAGAGCAGTTAAGTACAGTCATGGCACATGGAACAGACTTTCATTAACAGCCCACTTTCACGATGTAACACAGCTGCTTGTGCTGGTACCAATCTTATGCAGTATGTGAGGGACATACTGTATTGCATCATATACATGTGCAAGACTCTGTGGCACCAGCAGAGTCTCAACATATATAAACCTGGAATGGAATGAGGTGAAATTCCTAAATACAATGTTCTTACCATCAGTTTACAGAAGAAATTGAGAGAAAACCAACTGCTATAGTGCACTGCCATCATCCTGAAGCATAGGAAGGCACATAGTTATTCTTTCCTTCCCAATCCTACTTCTACTCTCTCTCCAAACAAATCTATCACACAGCTGCTGTATCTCCCCTACTGCTAAAGCTCTCATCTTTACATAAATGAATAAATAAATCATTAATGGAAGCACCATCATCCTTACTATGTCAACCATACTAATCAGTCTTTTACAATGCCCTCAGTTCCTCACAATTATTCCTCCTTATCCCTCCACTGTAGGATATACCTTAACCCCCAGACGCTTATAGGTTCATATGTTGTTACTAAGCTAATGACCACTAGGGTCCTTACAAGCCCAGCCGTGCACTTCAGATCCATTTAGGTACCAAATATCATGGGTTTTTATATGTCAGTAGGGAGGCAACTCATGGATGTGTGTGTGTGTGTGTGTGTGTGTGTGTGTGTGTGTGTGTGTGTGTGTGTGTGTGTGTGTGTGTGTGTGTGTGTGTGTGTGGATGGGTGTTAAGTAGGGTAATACCTTTCTAATTGATGACCTCTGTCCATAAAGGACATGAGGCCAAGACTGGGGGTAAATTTGATTGCTCATACAACTACCGAGGTTTCATTTGAATAGGGTCAGAGATGAACTATGTTTTAAATGGATGAGGAGCCTATTCCATAGCTGAGGGGTCCTTTGGAACACATATCTGTGTTTCCAGCATGTTCTGTTTTTGTCATAAGTGAAGTTCAGATGCCTGGATCTAGTGTTTCTAGTGCTGTTAGTTTTGCACATATGTAACAGATCAGTCAGGGCTGGGGCTGAGGAAGCCCTGTAAGCTAGGCAAAGATCCTCTCTCAGCAACCTGTAGGTGACTGAATACAATAAAGGCAGAGCCTTTAGGTGATCACTGTATGACAGGATGTGATGATATGGGCTTGTGCCAGCATGGCCAGCTGGAGTTCTGTTAAGAGTGATATGTCCTTTGAGTGTCAGACTGATTTGTACAAGATGCTTGTGTTAAAGATGTATTAGAACTGTATGGAATTTGAATATCAAACTGATTTGCATAAATGTTTATGTTACAAATGTATTAGAACTATTTGAATATCGAACAGATTTTTACAGATGTTTATGTTACAAATGTATTAGAACTGTAGGTATATATGCTGACAAACAACACTGGAGGAGAGCCTCTTAACCTCAGTCCAGTTAGTTTTGTAAAATCCTTGAAATTAAATTAGCAGTTAAACCATAAACATGGCACCTGACTGTGCTGAACAATACCAGAGATGGGAGGTCTGAAAGAAGCCTTTGTTCATTAGCTCAGTAAAAAGAGAGGAAGACCCAGCCACTGCCATAAAATATAGATGTGTACTGTAGCCATCTATGCTAAATTCCTGTCTCAGCTTCAAAGGGGGATACTGCGAGAACCTAGAGTCAGGTGACCAGCTGAGGATATTCTGCCAGCTCTGGAAATAATTTTTTAAATATCACAGGCAGTAATCTCTGAGCATTGAACATTCTGTCTTGGGTCTGATAACAAGAAGGACAATTCACCACATCATCACCCTTGCTCTATTAAGTAAGTGGGTAATAGTAATTATCCTAGATTCAGTCAGGAAAACAGAGAAGCTTATTTTAGATATTGCTTTTCTATATTTGTCTGAGCCTGTCCATCAATATTATTTTCAATATTTCCTGTGTTTTGAACTCTGTGGTTTACTGTAAATATATATTCAGTATTTTCATTTCTTTTTATTATCTATTATTAAATATATTTAAAAATTGTATTGTGGCTGGTCATTTTAGAAAGCACTTAACCTTTGAAAGTGCTTATATTTATTTGGTGACACTGTGTGGGCCACTCCTGAAAGCCGAGTTGTCTTGGTCAACTACAATCATTTGAATTAGTATTAATATTACACAGTATAAGTGGACAGCCTTTGGGCAGCCACTGTGGTGCAATGGTTAGCATTGCCACCTCACAGCAAGAGGTTCTTTGGTTTGATCCTTGGCTGGGGTGCTTTTGTGCATAGTCTGCATGTCCTCCCTGTGGTTGTGTGGGTTTCCTCCGGGTGCTCCAGTTTCCTCCCACATCCCAAAGACATGCTGTAGGTGAATTGGACACTCTAAATTGGCCCTAGGTGTGAATGCGTGCATGTGTGTGCCTTCTGTGGAAGGTTGGGTGCCAAGCTGGCAACTCGACACCGTAAAACTCCACTGCCCATTATGAGTGGACAAGGTGATCCGCTGTGGCAACCCCTAACCAGGAAAAAGCTGAAAGAAGAATAAGACTAAGTGGACAGATTTTGTTAAGGGCCTTAGAGTAGCTGATTGTGGAGTGTCTGGTGGCAGCAATAACTGCCATATACTCTGGGCAGAAGGGGCATAGCAGGTAAATCTGTGCCAGCCTTTCCTAGGTGTGTGTGTATGTGAATTTAAATCTATCTTTGCCAGCCTTTCCCAGGTGTGTGTGTGTGTGTGTGTGTGTGTGTGTGTGTGTGTGTGTGTGTGTGTGTGTGTGTGTTTTGTGTGTGTGTGTGTGTGTGTGAAATTAAATCTCACAGTATGTGTCTCAGCTACTTGGAGCAGGGACATGAAACACTGGGTTCACAGAGAGGGTACTGGAGGACTCGGTTTGGGCACTCCAGCCAAGGACCTAATACTACAGCTATACCAGTGGAAACTTTTACTGGGGACCTGGAGGGAGACAGATTGAGAGATCCAGACCTCGGACTGAGTGTGTTCCCTGCGTGCTTTTAAGTGAAATTGTACTTGGTGCAAAGAGTGGCATCTGAAAATACTGTGTGTATCTATTTCTCTGAAAGTGAACATCTCCCACCAGTGTCAGTGGTGAGGATTGAGGCTCCTTGATCACTAGCCCAGAGAGAGGATATCATACATGGAATTCATGTCCTGAATTCTCCAGGAGAGAAACCTTTGTGAGCATCCCAACTGTTGCAAATGTCTGGCTAGATACATGCCAAAGGGGGCATTGTACTCAATGATAGGTCTGATTATGGGCAAATAGAGTGCTACTATAACTTCCTTAGACTGGGATGTCATACCCTTATCTATAAGTTAGGTGACATTGAATGATTTTCTTATTATCTTAGATAGCTCCAAATATACAGTCATCTGTGAACTTGGTGAGCCCGAGGCCTTGAATGTTAGCCTTAACTTCCAAGAAGCAGATGTCAAACAAGAGTGGGCCAAGCACAGATCCCTGGAGCACTCCACTGGTGACCCATCTCTTGGTAGAAGTGGTCTCACTGATCTTGACTTCTTGAGTCCTATCTGAGAGCCAGCCAGCAATCCAGCGAGTTAAGATTTATGCCTAGCTCAGAGAACTTGTCCATAATTCCTGGTCAAGATACATAGTATGCACTGTTTTACCTTTGTTCATTGACCTCTCAAAGAAGTCTTCCTGGTTACGTAGGCCTGACCTTCACTTAACAATGCCAAATTTGGATGAGTCATGTGTTAGTAGGTTGCAATGTCCTTGTTTATAATTTCCATGAAAATTCATTCCACAGCTTTCCATATTAGGCGTGTTAGACTGAATGATCTGTAGTTCCCTGGGTCAGTTGATGGTCCACCTTTGTGGTGGGGGAATGACTGCTGCAGTCCTCCATTCACATGGAACATAGTCTGTTTCAAGGCTGTAGCTGAAGATTGGCTCATGTAGTCTTGATAGGTAATGTTTAAGACTTTAAAAGGCAAATGGGGATGTTAGCAGGACCCATAGATGTGGTGTTCTTGGCTTTAGACAGTGTTACCAGCTTCTGGCCCCTGCTGATAGTTGGGGAGAAGTATGTCAGAGGGAATTTCACATGGCGGAGCTATCTAAGTGGAATTTATCAGCCAGTAGATTTTCTATGTCACCCTGATCAGTGAAGGTCGCACCATTCACCACGATTTAAGTACACTGCTGTGTGTTACTTTTAAGGTTCCAGACATAGCTTAAGAAGGCCATGCTATTGTCCTTAGCCTGCGGGTCTATCCTAAATCATGACCTTAAGCTCAATGCCAAAAAATGTGTTGCCATCCCCTTTGTGAAAAAACACGGTTCCCGTGAATTACCACATTGATGGTAGTCCACTGAACGCAGAAGGCATTATAAGATATCTGGGAGCACAGGCTGACAGCAACCTCTCTTTTGACCACCACATTGCCACTGTGATTAGAAAGTCTTTCTATGTGGCACATCTCATTACTAAGGGTTTTGCATCCAGGAAGAAAGAGGTCATTGTCTCACTCTTCTCTTCCCTCATTAGGCCAATCATTGAGTACAATGCCCCATTTGGCATGTACCTCACTAGACACCTGCAACAACTGGAGAGGCTGCAAAAGTACCTCACAAAGAGGATCCTGGGCCTTAAACACTTGTCCAGTATGGACAGACTCAAAAAACTGCAACTATTCTGTCTCATATCGCCTACTTAGAGGCTTGACTTACAAAGCCATGTCTAACCCAGCTCTGTTAGAAATGCTACATCTAAAGAAATCCCAATCCCTCCACATTACACACCCCAGAGACCTCAACCTCATTACCACAATCAACAGAACAAGCTGGAGGGACAGGTTCATAACCCAGAGACTGCCCATGCTATGGAATAGACTTCCCATACATGTAAAGAGGAGCACCTTACTGGCCCTCTTTAAGAGAAATCTTGATGAGTGGATGGGAAATAGAAAATTCACCCTGGGGATCACCCAAGTGGTTCTACTCGACAGAGGCACTGGGAACTAAGGTCGGGTGGCATGATGCCAGGGTAATCCTATGGGCTAGGCTTGTAAAGGTTCATGGGCATTAGTCTAGTACACACCTATGAACCTATATTTGGCCTTATTAGACTTAATTAAACATCTTAGTTTCTTGTTTAGTTGTATAACAGAACACTTGTCTTTAAGGGAGTTGCTCTTTCTGATTTTGGTCATGAGTTTTTTTTTTTTCTTTTATTATAAACCCTGTTTAGTGAGGATTCCATCAGTGGGGTTTGTTTTTACTGTTCACATGTTTGTAACAGAACTCTGTGAATAATTCTGCATAGGTAGCTGCGGTCTCAGGATTGGGGGATGCTTTGAATTTTCAAACTATCATTTAATAGCATGTAGTTAGCCTTAGAATAATTCTTGTTACTGGTTTAGTTGATTTTTACTTCAAATGAGGCAGCTGTGTGATCCCACCTCACTAATGAAGACATGACAAGGGGAGAAGAGGTACAACTCTTTCCCATGTTGGTGAATACCAAATCCAATATGTTTGATCCTCTGGATGGAGTGTGCACTATCTATTCCAGGATGTTTTTGTTAATAAAGTCCAGGAAGCATTGTGCTTGTGAGTCTGAGGCAGTGTAAGTTCCCATTGTATAGAGAGGCAGTTACAGTCACTCAATAATGGGGTGTTTAGTTGGATGGTGATCACATCTAGTAGGTTTAGGTAAGAGTCAGGAGATGCTAGGAGCATAGATGGTAACTTGTAGCTAGCCACGATATGGTGAGGGATCTTATCTATGGTAACTTGCATGTGGATGAGCTCCATGGTATTATTCTCTTTGTCCAATCTGGAGGGATGTTTGTTGCTAACATAGATCAAGACATCTCCATCTTTAGTCCCAGTCTGTACTGTTGTTAGTCGAAATGTGTTGAAGGCACTGTAGCCTTGCACTGCTGGAGTACTTTCTATGGCTTTAAACCAAGTCTTGGTCATAGCACAGATTTCTACATTTTCCAGAGTTAGAAGGGCTTGAAAGGTGTGGAGTTTTCTGTTTAGGTGCCTAGCATTGAGAGGTAACACTTTAAGGTTGCTTGGACACTTTTTCACTATGTTGGTAGTTTTATCTTTTCAGCATTGCCCTGAAAAAGACTCTAAGATGGTGGAAACAATTATAACAAATATCAGAAAGCCTACGGTAGACAGATGCAGCCCATCCTTGACAAAACAATGTGGTCTACTGACTATGACCTCCCATGCAGAGAGATACTGGATCCCCTTGGAGTAACACCAGAAACTAGGGCAATTATTAAATTCACACACATTTTTGTTTGTACTGTTGCATCATCTTTGGTGAAGGTAGAATGCTGCTCAATTAAAGGCTCATACCTGTCAGTGATACATATTTTGAGAGATCCATTATGCCTCTTTTTATATGGTCTATTGAGGTATGCCTCAGGTCATTTTCACCCATGTTGACTATGATAGAATCATATTGGTACCAGGGGTGTAATGACTTGTGTATGCCTGATATGGTGGTTCCTGGCTTCAGATAGGCCACTGACTGTTATCTTCTCCTTGTCTAACCTGGTGAGTAAGGCATATGTGTGTCTCACAATGAAGTCCCCAATGACAAGAGTACTAAGTAAAGCATATTATTTCCTTATGGGCTTTATTATTGCTCTTGGCGGACCATTGACTGTAGGCTTATGTGAGATGTTTGTTGTTTCTTTTGGTGTGTGTTTTAGTGATTGATGAAAAGCAGTGTTGCCATTAGGCAGATTTGAAGCTCTTTGAGATTTAGGATGGTTTCTTTTAAGTGCCTGAGTATATGACAATCTGTGTGTGGTGAGTAGTATGTGTAAGGGATATAGAGTACGTATTCCTGACAACCTAATTTTCTATACAAGATTTTTACCTCCACGAAAGTTGTGTAATTACATCTCTTGCATACTGTGCTATTTTCATTAATGATTAACTAGTTGTTTGAGAACAGGAGACAATTGCTGCATTGCATTGGGATGCCCAAATCTACCAAGCTAGTCACAGAGACATTAGGAAATTGCATATCCATGTTGTCAGGTGTGGAGGCTGTTTAGGATTAATGATTGGGTTTTAACAGGGTTCTCCTAGAGTGCTTTCTGGGATTAAGGGCAAGATATTGTACTGTTCTAGGATATGGTAGTGCAATTCGATACACAACCTAGTTTCTGGGATTAAGTGCAAGATGTTGTATAATGCTAGGATATGGTAATGGTATTCAATGTGTACGCTAGCTGCTCTAAGCATAATTCCATGCAATGTCACACTGTTTAACAGATTTTGGATCTGATCCTAACTTTATAGGGAAATTTTACTGTCCCTGCATTTGCTACTGTACAGGGCAATGCTAACCACTGCTGCATGGGGGTAGCCCCACGGAAGCGCACCTGATTTATAGCAAAGAAAAATGCTTGAAAGCTGACTTCTATGCACTCTAGTCAATAAAAGACCACACTTTGAGCTCCCTGGAGTGTTTCCTATCTCAGAGAGAGCAGGTAACCACAAGATAGACAATCCTTAAATTTTTTAATGTAAAAGCACAGCAAAAATAGACCCCAAGTGCAAATTAAGCAACAAACAGCGGCCAAATGACCAAGTCCCTAGCTAATTCACTGTTCTGTAAGGCAATCCAGAGGCAAACAAAAACAGTAAAAGGTAGCAAACTGAGAAATGGCAATTTTTGCCCCAGAATTGAATAAATGCCTTAAAAATGCTCAAAATAGTAGCTATCACGTTATGAAGCAAACACAAGTACAGTAAATCAAGAAAATATTCTTATATTACCTTAGATGGCTCTGGAGGCAGTTGAAACATTTGAAAAAAATTGCAGAGCTCTGAAGACGCGTTCAACTTCCACTCCATCCCAATTTCCTGTTTTCCAGAAGATCTGCCCAGTGGATCTCCTTCCTACACTCATTTAACCCATTTGTTCTTCCATTAGGGAAAGAGCCCAGCAATCCATTTGTTTCCCAGTGAAGGTGAGAGGTGGGTGCTAGGGATCATAAATCTTGCAGACTGTCCTATCACCACCACCACCAGGGCAGTCACTATAGCTGTCTCATGAAGTATGTGATCTCATCTGCACATGCGCACCCTTCAGACTAAATAGCACACTGCTTGCAGCATGGAACTTGTTAAGTTCATCATACTGAGGCAATTGCTAAAGCAGCAAGCCAATCTGCTTTCCTCTCCCAAGGAAGGACAAGCAAGTGTCAGCTACTCAACCTTATCCTCCCCATCTGGTCTCTGCAGTGCTAATATTACCAGTTGAATATAGGTCTTCTAGAGTAGAGTCAGTGCTTTATCTTTCTGTGCCATGGGCCCTCTTCTCCCCTCCCCAAAATCATACAAAACCTACTGTATTTTTAACTCCTTTCTCCACCCCTGTTCCTAAGGACTTCTTGAGATGGTGCACCACACCTCATTGTGTACTAAATTCATATATCTGTAGCATCTTAGGCAATCTTCCTTCTTTAACTTCCAATAATAGCATATAATCATCAGTGTGCACGTTTATTGTATTTCATTTCCCTCTAGCTCTTCAGCTGTCTATCAACCTATTTATCCTCTGGCTTAATTTTTCTTTATGTTTTTTGCCCGCATGTCTGCTGGCCATCAAGCCTTTATTCCATAACTAAAATAAAGACACTTAAAGATCAAGGTGAGTCCTGTCTTGTTGTTCTCCCTCATGTCACATTGTCTGAGACACCCCCATTTACCTTGATTTCAAAGTTTGGTTTCCTGTATAGAGCCCCGGTCTTCCACTTATCCCATCTTGTCCCAAAAGCTCTTCTAGAGTTTTCAACATAAATTTCAAGTTTCCTGAATTAAACATCTTCTGTATATCCATAAGCACTATCCCTGCTCCCTTTATACTGTCCTTTTCATACCAAGCCACAGCATTTAGTAAAAGTCACCAATGATCTACGAATCACCTACCTTTTACAAACTCCATCTGATAGCCCCAAACCACCTTTGGTATGAAGGCATCCAGTCTAGTCATGTACACTCTAACCATCATTTTAGTATCACTATTACATAAATTGGTTTATATTTTGACAGGTCCTCCTTCCCCTATTCCCCTCACACAACCATCTTTGCTTGCCACATAGACTTCGGCAACACCCCTTTTCTCGATTTCTTTTAAACGGATTCACTATACATTCTTCTACTTGCTCCTCTATAAGTTTATAATAATTTATTAGGAAACCATCTTGATCCCCTATTTTCCATTTTATCACGTGCCCAATTGCTGCCACAATTTCTCCTCAGCTAACCACTTTATGCATCTTTTCTTTAAATTCCTCCCTCACCTCTGGTCCTCCCATTCCTCTGACATTGTCTCCCCTACATCTTATATCTTCTAAAGCTTTACATAAAACTTCCTGAACTACTGCCCTATCTTTTTGATCTGAGTAAATCTCTTATCTTCCTCCAGCTTTGTTCTGGCCACCCATTTCTTCTTCTTTAAACCATTATGTTAGTGTATTAATAACTTCTTATCACCTCCTCCTTTGGTTTACAATTTCCTCTCCTCTCTTTTCTATTTCTGCCTGTCTCTGTTTATTTTCTAACTCTACTGATTCCTTCTGCAACTCCCTGATCCCATCCACTTTAACCATCATCTCCTCTACAAGTTCTTCCTCCTCCTCATTTATCTTTAGCTGATCTTCTGTCATTTCCATTTCTAATTATCTTATCCTAGCCTGCCTCCACCTATTCTACTATCTGTTATCTCTGCTTCCCAATTTGCCTTAATTCTGTATCATTCCCTTATTCTAACCTCCTCTTCCTCTCCCAGCATATTCCTTTGGGTCACCTCATGAACTATTTTCTGTATCTACTGTACATGATCTGCTCCTCTCCATTTATTTGGGTTCCATCTCCACCTCTCTAGTCCATTCCACATTCCCCTCCACATCACAGTCACTAAAGGGTTTGACATCCATTTTTTTATATATATCTATAGCCTGTACTTCACACATGGTTTCAACATCAGCAAGATAATCTCTAGTCTGCTTGCCAATTAATCTTCCTTTCTAATAAATCTAAAATGTCTGATAGTGTCCCAGTACTTTCTCCACATGTCCTACTCATCTTGTTTTTATATACCTCTTTAAATACTTAAGATTTCATATTTAACTACACCTTCCAAAATAACCTGTTTAATGTTGGCTGTTGGCTGTACCACAGCTTTAAAGTCTCCTACTCGTATTATCTCATCAACTTTTTTTTTTCATTTTTTTTCTCATCTCTGCACATTCTGTCATTGCTTCCCCCACATTTCCATTTCGGATACAGTATGAACCCACCACAATCCTTCTTTCTTTAGACTTACCTCTGCATACTACTCACCTTCCATTCTCATCTGTCAAACATTTTTCTCACCACTAACCTCACCCTGCTTTTACTAATGTCTCTACTCATCTTCCCCTCCTCCTGAGACATAGTCCACTTCCACCTATTTATATCCTTTCCTTTGCATATTCCCTTTTACCCTCTCATATATGACTTAAGTTTCATCAAGCAAGCATACTATTCAAGTCCATCTCACTGAACTCTCCTCAATACGCTCCTTCTTTATAGGGTTGTTAACCCACCAACATTCCAAGTCCCTATCCTTACCCTTCCCTCTCTCTAACCTACTCTCCAATCCTCAGGATCTGGAACCTAAGGATCTTTGAGTATGCCACATGGTTGCACCAATGCCTCCCACCCCTGACCTCAGATAACATAGATCAAAATTGTTGTCTCTTCGCTACTTTAGCAGTTATTTGACTATTGCTCCCTGGGCATTGTCTTAATGCAATGTCTGTCTATCTTCTTTCATTTTCTTACTCCCATTTCCCTACCTTTCAGCCCCTACATCCACTCCCCAATTTAATGCTGCATTCATCATCCACCTTCATGCCTTGCATCGCATCATCTTACTTTTCCAAGCATCTCATCATGTCATTGTAATTATACCACTGTGGAATGGACTGAGTCAACTATGCCAGGTCTGTGCCTTAACTTATGTACGACACTATTAAGATACATTGTAACCAAAGACATCCAATTCTTATCTCCTAACTATTCATAGTATACACACCATCCTTAATCTATAAATATAGTAGAGTAAATAGAAAGCTATTGATTGAGCAATATTTCTTTAAATGTGTAGAAAACAAAGAAAAACCCACCTTTTTAATCTCCCTACCTGTGTTTACCAGGTTCACTAATGTAACTTATTAATGTATAACATTTTACCCTACAACAATTGTCAGTGAAATACAAAATTTTTCAACATAACACATTACTTTCACATGCTTTTTGTGCTGTATACAAACAAAAGTTATATTAGAGTTATATTAATATAAATCTAAGAGCCGATCTCTATAAATACAATATCATGAAAACACATGCTGTTCTGTATATTATGAGTCAGAATTTATACCTTGCCTTTCTGAATTGCAGTGAGAAAATATGCATAAGTTGTTCATAGCATATGTCCATCATTTGCCTACAACAGGCCACACTTCTCTTTTATTACTTTTCTATAACTGCCAAAAACCACATCAGTCTGTAGTATTGTCCATAGCATTTATCCACATGGGGACAGCCTTCAGTCTTCAGCTGTGCCATTGTCCAGTGGCTCATGCCCCTTTTCCTTCTCACTTAATCTGAAAGTATTTCTTCACACCGAAAGTATCAGCAACTGTTTCTAGCACTTGCTCTTGTTATCACTTGTCTTTGCCTTACTCCTGCTTCTCTACCAGGAATCTTCTTCCTCCTCCATCCACTGTAATCATGTTCATCTCCTGCTCCTCCTCTAAACCACTCACTCATTCCCATCTGCAGAGCATAAAAAGAACAAAACAGGCACATATTCCTTATTGCACCCCCAGATAACCTGGGTAGTGATGGTGCAACCAGAATGAGGGGGGGGGGGGTGAGTGACTGACACCAACTCACCCAATGACTGACACCAACTCACCCATTCTGGGGGGCAGAGTCTGCCTAAACTCACTACAATGGCAGCATTATGAGCAAGGGAAGCTCAGCTTAGAAAGTCTATAGCATTTGGCCAAGAGGTTTCACATGCATGGCAGTGCACATGAACTTCCAGTAGGCAACAATTGGAGAGCTCACACAGCTACACAGGGTGACAAGGAATTAGGGTACACTCCCCAGCAGCAATATGTCACTGCATCAGCATAATCTTCTCACTGGTCCCAGACATAGATCAGGTTGCTCCCAGGGAGACTAAAGCTGGGCTGGTAGACTGGTCAAGTGAGTACAACAGCTGATAGCAGCTGATGGTAAGCTGCAGTGAAGAGAAGCAAAAACAAAAAAAATAGGTACACAGTGAAGCACTATTTTTCCTGGGTCCCCCTTGCATAAACTCCAAAACTTACTGGCGTCCATTAACATGTCTTGCTCTCCTTGCAGGGTCAGAGGCTGGTCTGCTTTCTATAAACCAGCAAATGAGCCAAAGGGTCTTCTCCATCTGCATGAGTTTTTATATGTTTGCGCTTTCTTTCATTCCCTCAACACTCCTAGCATGTCTTTCTCCTCCATCAAACTACACTCTTCTGCCACTTCCTCCACTATCAGCCCCCCTAGACTGAGTCATAAGAGCCATCTTTGTTTTTACATCTGGGTTAAGTGTGATCTGTCTCCACACCCTCCCTTATTCTATTCTCCTTGTAATTTCATGGCACGGGTTCTTTATATTACTTTTCTTTTTCCTATTAAAGCACACACTAGGGAAAAAGGCAAAAAGTTGGATGTCTTATATTGTGCAGCTCATGTTTATGTTTTGTCATATTTTTCTTTTAAACAGAAAGGAGTTCAGAAAGCACATCCTTCTGAATGTCCCGCAGAAAGCGATCTAGGTGTTTTTTCACCTTCAGCCTGTCGCACTTTCTCCTTATTTAATGGGGCGTTGTTTTCAGTTCCTCCTCACATTATCCATCTTGGGCACCCTCATACTTCTCCATATCCTACCTCTAATGGTGCACCTCTGCTTCCTCTGCCACTGGGTGGCTTCTCCCATAGGTTCATAGGTTCATAGGTTTATACTAGGCTATCTGCCCTAAGGCATTTATAAGCCTAGCCCAAATTTTTGTGGCTTACGCCACCCCTTATATGAAAAAATACTGTGCCCATTAGTTTGTTGTGCCTCAGTCCAGCAGTGACACAGAGATGATTCCCGGGGTAAACCTACGATCTCCCATCCACAGGTCTAGATTTCTCTTGAACAGAGTCAGCATTATGTGCTTTTCTCCACACTGTGTCTACATATAATCTGATAGTTTCTTCTTTACTGTGACCATAATAGGCCCCATCATGCCATTTAATTCTTATTACTGTAGAGTAACTCAACCTGCCCACCAGCAGCTCTTACTGCAACTGCCATGAATCCAGCACCATCCACCATCTCCACACTCTGTAAGTGTACCAGGGATCCACCATATTTACTCATGTACCTCCAATATTTAGACCTCATTTCTATGCTATTTGCTTTAAAATCTACTCTTTAGGTTGGTAGCAGTGTGTCTTAATGAAGACATGTCTGCCTTTGTTGCCTGAGTTATTGTTGCTTCCTCAGCCATTGGACTCTATCAGTTTCTTGATCCAAGGCTCCACTCTAATTCACTAAGTCCACGACCAATATTTCTATAAATTCTTTAATAGCTACTCCCTCTACTCCTGCTTTCCCTGCAGTTCTACAGTTATCTCCAAAGCCTGCCTTCTCTAGTTCATCTATTTCTATACTTTGTCCAGCCTGGATTTGATCTTCACTGACAACATAGATAAAACCTGTAGAAAAAATGCATTCACTGACCGATAACTGCTTGAGGGTCCTCATGATGAAATTTGCATGATAAACATGCAGATCTATTCCATAACAGCAATGCCATCAGACATTTACAGGCGTGATGGGGAGCACTTCATGAAAAACACCTAGATCGCTTTCTGCAGGACATTCAGAAGGATGTGCTTTCTGAACTCCTTTCTGTTTAAAAGAAAAATATGACAAAACATAAACATGAGCTGCACAATATAAGCGGTCTACTTTAATTAAACGAAAGCGGAATCCATCGAACATGAATTTGTCGACACATAAACAGCAAAACACGATAACGTCAAACACGCAAAACCACAAAATTTAAACATCGAAACCGCAATAGTCGGCCAACCCCACTGCCCGTAACATACTACCTACGCAAACACAACAACAAAAATACACATACATAAACTAACCTAAACCCTACTACTAACCCTAAATTAAAGCACCAAAACCGCACTTGCAACCCTACACTAAACCCCATATACACAACTATCTATGCACTACCCTTAAACCCTCCCTAATCCTAAGGTCCATAACTACTGCATACTTACCCTACAGAACTATACCCACACAAAGTAAATATTCCACACACATACACTTAACAAAACCCTACTCTAACCTTACATACATTACCTATCTATTACCTTAACCCGCACCCTAACCCTAAGGTCCATAACTATCGCACACTTACCTTATGGAGCTATACCGCAGATGGGCCAACAATGACAATTCGACATTTCCGATTTCACTATTTAATGCGTTCAACATTTCTGCGTTTCGCTGTTTATGTGTCGACGGATTCGTATTCAACGGATTCTGCTTTTGTTTAATTAAAGTAGACCCCAATATAAGACATCCAACTTTTTGCCTTTTTCTATTGTAAAGAATACAGACAGTTTGGGACTGGGGTATCAATAAAAGAACATTTAAGTCTGTCTGTGCATGAAATTGTGAATTGCTTATGAAAAGCATATTCTACATGACATTGTATTTTCCTCATAATTATGTAGTGTAAAATTATTGCTGTTTTTCATTGGCATGTTTGAGGTAGTGTACTGGTAATCACAAATTCATGGCTCTTTGGTTTTCTTTGTGGTGTGAATTCAGAGGGAGTAATCTAAACTGGAGTGGTTATCCACATTAAGATGTTGACCACAGTTCAAATGGGTGCTCTAAACATCATGAGACAGAAGACGCACTCTACTGTGATAGTGGTATGATTATGCATGAGCACATGACAGACTGACAACTGTTTATTAGGTGACTGAATTCATGCCTGAACATTATACAATTCTGACTGCTTCAGTTTTACACTTTCATAATGGCAGACAACATTGTTGTCTCATTAGGTTAGATGAGAGATAAACAATTACTTTTATGCAGTACAGTTGGCATGAGATTTTTGTATTTATTTTGCAAATATCATAAAAGCACCAATTTTTGGTGTAATTTGATTAGTCTTCCATCAGTAGTATTACTGAACTCCATGTTTAGTTATCAGAACATAGTTAAGCCATTTTTATGTTCCTTTGGTTCTTATCAGTTGAACACCAAGAATTCCCTGATGGACTTCAGCCTATTTGTTCCCTCAAGCCGGGGATCCTTCTAGAACCAACAGGTAAGAATCATCTAGAAGGACAGTCAGTCTGGCAGCCCTCACTGGCATCCCAACTGTGAAGTTATTGCTAATGGCCACAACCCCAACTCTGGGTGGGGGGGGGAGTACTTATGATCTACATTACAGCAAAGTCCCACAGCTCCTTCCCCATTCAGATGTGTGTTTCTGTATACCCATTTTAAGTCATTTATCTAGTGGTGGCTTGGTGAGCCAAACAACCATCTCAGGCAGCTTCTCCCCTCTTCAGGGGGAACGTGGTATTCTGTGGCTTGCTCTACTCTACCTGGCTCCCAGGATGAACAAATTTGCCAGCTTCATTAGATACCCCTGCCCCCTACTCCCCCTATGATGATATTCAAATTTGGAGGGCATGAGTCTTACAATGAGCTTTGCATCATTGGAGATGACACATAGTCAAGAAAGTGATACAACCTTTATGGGATGCACAGAAACACAGATGCAGTTACTTTCTGGCTAGTTATGACTAAGTATTGTATAGGCATATTTCTACTAATAATTTGAAACTGACACATGCTATGGTGTACTGAGGATATCAGATTCATGCTTACATAACAGCAGATGACAGTGTAACCTGATGTTGGGTTTGTACAAATGTAGAGATGTGTGCATTTTTATAACTAAACACTCATGAAAATATACATATCTTATATTTGCCCTAATAGTGAGGTGCATGGAAACCACAAAACAGATATCACATTTTCTGTGTTAAGCACTGCCAGTGTGCAATGTTTGCATTTGTTTTGCAACTATCATAAAACTATGAGTTATTACAACATTTGCCATACATTGAACAATAAATGTCCAATTGGAAGTGCTCTGTAACAGCACTCTGTAGTCCCAGTTAGTACAAGTCAGGAATAGCTCTTGTCCCAAACATGATAGTCAGTAATTGAGAGAAAGTGATTTGTTTTTATGTACACTTATGAATATGTGCAGTATATTAATATCTTTGTTAATAATCAGAGCCAGAAGAAGTTTAAATGTTACTTCATCAGATCAAATTCAATAACACTAGAAAAAAAACTCTTACTGATATCTGTTGCCTAACCAGCACTATTTTGTAGATGTTTACACTTGTTTTCCTATAAAATATGAAAATATGCATAAATACCATATTCCTGTAAATAACTCATGCAGCGTCCACTTGGAAGCTTTGTGGAACAGCATTTCACAAATTCTGTCAGCAGTTTGCTCAGGAATGGCTCTGGAAGCACATAGGGTCGCCAGTAAATAAGACTTAGTGATTTATTTTCATACATAATTATGAATTTGTACCATGTGTTAATAGCTGTGTTAATGACACAAATGAGAAATGTATATGGCACTTCATAGTATCAGATCAGAGCTTACATAATGCTGGAGAATCTTCTCACTCATACCTGGTGTTGAAGAAAACTGTTTTGCAGATATTTACACTTATTTGACAATACAATGTGCAGAAATACAGCATTTCTGTAAATTATGCCCAAAAATGAACTGGCATTAAGAAAACCCCATTACAAAAGGGTTCCTGTTGATCCATCGACAGCACTTTTCTCAAATGCTGTACGATCGATGGGAAAAAAAGAGAACCTATTTTCACCAGCAGTGGATTGTTTTTTCTCCACTGTTGTGAGACCTCAGAGTAGGTATATTTAAGTTCCAGGAGTGTGGGAGTGTCCTCCCACATGGGGGATGCAGGGGGCTTTCCTCCTGCAAAAAAAAAAAAAGAATCTGAGGTTTGGCTTGTTTTGCTCTTTTCCTGTTGATCGTACAGCACTCAATGAAGGTGCTGTTGACAGACTGACATGCATTTGAACAAAAATACTGTTAATAATATGGGGTCTGTTTACTAGGTAAGAGTTATTTTTATAATTTCAGAAATAATTTTTGTGTGATTAAGAGTTCAGCATAAAACCAGCATCATATCTGGTGAAGAAGTCAATACCTTCATTGTGAAAACGACCGTGCTTTGAAAAGTTTTTGCATATATTCTTTCTTTGTCACTGTCACAGTTCTCAATATATTTAGATTTATTTAAAGACAAGTTGCATGACTACTTTTTCAGTAAAATAGCTCAGGTTGATACTCTATAGATAAAACCCATCAGGTGTCAGGGAGTGTGAAATTCCACTACTTTTAGGTATGAATGAGCCAACTGAGCATTTCTAGGAATGAATGATTCACACGCAGCCAGCACAAGGTGGGTATTGGCAATCAGTGCAAGACAGCTTCCCCAAAAACCAAAGCAGTGGTCCTACGTAGTCATCATAAAGTGTGTACGGGCAACCATATTAACATAGCTATAATCAATTTTATGATATTCCGTCATCACCTTAAGGGAGATACAGATGATGAAAACAGCACAGTTTTCCTAGAAAACAAAATAATAGTCCTTTACACTCATCACAAGGTGTACACAAAAGGTGAGAGCAGTGCAATTGTCCCAGAAAGCAAATTTTTGGCCCCTCATGATAAGCACAGCATAGGTCCAGACAATGAGTGCGGCATAGCTGTCTCAGAGGCTAAAGTTTTGGTCACCACAATTAGTGCAAGGTGGAGATGGACAATGAAAATGGCACAGCTACCCCAGAAGCAACCAAAGTTATTGACCAACTTAGTCAACACAGGGTGGGTATGAGAATGAGAGAAGCACAGATATTCCTGAAAACAACTTCATGATGTTATGTAGTCTGTACAGCAGGGATAAAGACAATTATGACAGCAGACTCGGTACCAAAACCAGTGTAATTATTGTCCTCTACAGTCAGCAGAAGAAAGATGCACATGGGACTGTACTGTACTAGAATCAAACATTATGGTCTCTGCACTTAGCACAAAGTGAACGTGTATAACTATGGCAGCACAGTGATCCTGCACATCCAAATTACTGATACTGCATAGTCATCACAATCTCCAAATGAGAGCAACACAGCCGCCCAGGAAGCACGCATTATGGTTCTCAATAGTCAGCACAATGTAAATGCAGACAATGGCATTAACGCACCTCTTCCAGAATCCAAAGGTTTGGTCATCCATGGTCTACAAAGGGTAGCTCTGGACAATGTGAGCAGTGCAACTGCCCAGGAAGTCAACATTATGGCTCTCCACATTGAGCAAAATGTATGGACAATGACAACAGCACAACTCCTCCAGAAATCAAATGTAAATCCTCTGAAAACAGCAAAAAGAAGGAGTTTGACAATGAAAGCAGTACAACAGTCCAGAATATCCGTCCTTCAGTCTTCTACACTTAGTACAAGGTGGTCAAAACAATAAGAGCACTGCACTTGTTCCAGAATCCAAACATATGGTCTTAACACAAAGTGAATCCACACAATGACCACAGACTTTATTATCTTTCACTAACAGCAACTGTCAATGAGGACAGTGAGACCAGCACAGCTGTTCTGGAAACTTGTTTTATTTCATTCATAATTATACTTCTGATTGTTTTGTGTTCCAATCCATGTCTGACGTGCTACTTATGTGGTCTGCATGTACTAAATTTACAGTGTTCTGTGCTGTGAGTAAGTAAGCTCAAATGTGGGAACACTATTTAAAATTAGGCAAGTAAGACAAAACAACACTATTTGTGCAATTTAAAAGATATTTCTGACACTTAAAGTTAGTATGACTCAGACCCAGGCAACTGCTGCCCAGTCTGCCTGTACACAGTAATTTCACATATCATTTGCTGACTGGTGGTAGGTGTGAATGTGTTATATTTTTTTATAGGCATGACAAGCTGTGTAGAGGCAATCTGAGCAACACAACTGCCTCAGAATCCAAAAGCTATGGGCTTTCATAGTCAGCTGTCCCAAAAAACAAAGATGTTTTCTTCCACACTCAATGCAAGGTGAATACAAACAATGACAGCAGGATGGCTGTCCCAACAAAAATGAGGTTTTGCACCCCCGTGGTCAGCATAAGGTCAATACAGACAGTAAAAGCTAGCAAATCAGTCCCAGAAACAAACTTTATGGGACTCCATTGTTAGTACAAGATGTGTACATGCAATGAGAGCAGCACATCTGTCCTTAAATCAATATTTTTGTCCACAGTAATCAGCCGGACATGGATAGAGGCAATTCAAGAGACTATAGATGATCTATCAAAGGCATTTACTTTGAATGTCATTCTACTTTTGGTGATCTTTAAGGCTGCACTTTTCCCCACTATTGTGCAGCCTTGGATTAAGTATGTATAAGTTGTAGGGGTGGGGTCTACAAGAGGGCTCACTCCTCTGCAAAAAAATGCTTTCTATGAGACCACTGAAAGTGTTTTTTGGCTATTTTTTTTCCGTTTACCAAATGGCATTTAATAGAAGTGGTAAATCAACATAAATCCAGTAAGATCAGCACAACTGACTTGAGATCAAACTTTTTCTCCAATAAAGAGCACAAGACAAAGAATGAGAACAGCATGTCTGTGAACAGGGATGATGAGGACAAACCACTCCCTCAGAAACCAAGGTCATGGTCATTTAGCATTACCATGAGGTGGATATAAGCGCTAAGTACAGCAATGCTGTCCAAGAAACAAACAGTATGTTGCACTACATTTGGAACAAGGTGTATGTGGACATTGAAAAACGCACAGCGGTATCAGAAACCAAGGTTAACATCACCCATGACCACTGTTTATAGTTTCATAGTTTCATAGTTTAGTACTAGGCTATCTGCCCTGGGGCATTTGTAAGCCTAGCCATAGTGATGCGGCTGTCACCACCCCATGAAATGGTACAAAAATGCACAAAAATGCACAGATTAGATTTAGAATACTGTGCCTCTGTCAAGTAGTGACACAATGAAGGCCCCCTTATATAATAGAATTAGTTTACTGTGCTCCTGTCTAGCAGTGACACAGATGTGACCCCTGAGGTAAACGTACGATCTCCCATCCACTCATCAAGATTTCTCTTGAAGAGAGTCAGTGAGGGGCTCTGCCTAACATGAACTGGGATCTTGTTCCAAAGCATGGGAAGCCTCTGGGTTATGAATCTATCCCTCCAGTATGTCCCATTCATACTTGTGCCGAGGTTTAAGTCTTTAGCTCTTGTGGTCATGATGGATTTGGATTTTTTGAGGTGGAGCATGTCCATCAGATCCTGATTGGACATGGCCTTATACATCAGGCAGAGATCACCTCTGAGCAGGCGGTATGCTACTGAATAGAGCTGGAGTTTCTTTAGTCTGGCAGAATAAGACATATGTTGGAGACCCTTGATCCTCTTGATGAGGTACTTTTGTGGTCTCTCCAGCTGTTGCAAATGCCGGGTGAAGTACATACCAAATGGGGCATTGTACTCAATCATGGGTCTGATGAGGGAGGAGTATAGGGGTACAATGACATCCTTGGATCTGGATGTGAATCCCTTCATGATGAGGGGTGCAAGGTAGAATGTTTTTCTAACCACTTTGGCAACGCGGGTGTCAAATGAGAGGTCGCTGTCAACTTGGGTCCCTAGGTCTCTGATTACTTTTTCCGTACTCAGTGGGTTGCTGTCTATGTGATAATTTGTGGGTACTTTGTTTTTCCCAAAAGGGATGACTATACATTTTTTGGCATTTAGTTTAAGGCCGTGACTCTGGCACCAGTTGTCCGTTTCTGTGAGGCCTTTTTGTAGGATGCATGTGTCTGCTGGTGTATCGACTATGGCGCCTAGTTTGCAGTCATCTGCGAACTTTGTCAGCCACAACCCTCCCATGTTTGCTTTAGCATCTGAGAAATAAATGCCGAACAAGAGGGGTCCCAGGACAGATCCCTGTGGGACACCACTTGTGACTGGCTTTGAGTCTGACATTGCTCCAGCGATTTTAACTTTATGGGTTCTGTCCTTTAGCCAGTTTGCAACCCATCTAGTGACATAAGGGTTTACGTTTAAGCTGGTGAGCTTATCTATGATGCCTGAGTGGGGTATTGTGTCGAAGGCCTTAGCCAAGTCCAGGTAGGCTGTATGGACTGCTTTGCCCTCATCAATGGCTCTAGTGACTGTTTCGAAAAAGTCAACCAGGTTCAAAAGGCAGGCAAGATCTGCCCTTTACAAAGCCGAACTGGGTGGGGTCAAGTGTCTGTAGGTCCCCTATGTCTCTGTTTATGAGTTCCATAGTGATTCTTTTCATAGCTTTGCAGACCAGGCGGTTAAGCTTATGGGGCGGTAGTTCCCAGAGTCTGTAGAGGTACCCCCTTTGTAGAGTGGGACCACTGTTGCTGTACGCCAGTGTTCAGGTACATATCCTGTAGTAAGGCTAAGGTTAAATAGCATTTTTATGTGCGGGTGTAGCTCCTTTTGGAGTTCACGTAGCACGCAACCCGGGATACTGTCAGGTCCCATTGATGCTGTGTTTGTTGAGGGCAGTTCTCACTTGGACATCTGAGATGACAGGGAGATTACATTCAGCTGGGATAAGTATTTCTTCTTTTGGGGGTGAGGGAGGGGAGAAATTTGCACTGAACCTGTCAGCCAGAATGTTGGCAATATCTGTGGGTTCAGTGTATTTTTTGTTGTTGTGAACTAACTCTGAGCATATCTGAGGGTTTCCGCCCAGGTTTCTAACATAGTTGAAGAAGGCTTTGTGGTTATCTTTAGTGTCCTTAGCGATTTTTCTCTCAAAGTTGGCCTTGGATGTTTTTATGAGAGAATGTAGTTTTCTGCTAATGTTGATCAGAAATGTCTTCCCTTTATGGGATTTTGCTCTGTCGTGCAGTAGCTTCCTTCTTTTGTTATACAATTTGTTAATGGCTGAGGTCCACCAGACAGGACGCTTGCCTTTGGTGGAGAGGGACTTGGATTTATTTGGGATTGCATGATCCATGCATTCTTGGAGATGTCCATAGAAAGCATTTGTGAAGGATTCGGCATTGTGGGATGTGGTATCCACTGGCCCAGTGGGCTTAAAGGATACCATCTCAGTCTTAAGAAGAGTGAAGTCTGTCAGTGAGCCCGTATACACAGCTTGTACTAATACACTAAGTCGACCAATGTTTCTAGGACTTCAGACCATCACAGGACAGCTCAAGCCAGCTTTCATGGAAACCTTGTCATATGCTTTTTCCATGTCTAGGAAGGACTATCTGGACTCTTTCCTCATCTCTAGAGTCTTCTCCAATATCTTTACACTGAAAACATTGAGGTAGTTGCACTACATCCTGATATGTACCTGAACTGTCCAACACCCATCTTACTCTCTATTTTTCTGCATATTTATTTATTTATCCCATTCACCTTCTTCTCCTACACCTTCATGAAGTGCAACCTGATACTTCTGTTTTGCCCAAAGTTATGAATCTTCCCTTTGCTCTTTTACACTGGCACTAAAATGCTATTCTCCAGTTGCTAGAATGTGACTCTCTCTCTCTCTCTCTCTCGCTCTCTCTTTGTGCTGCAGTAAGCAAAATTATCGCTAGTTAATCTGGCACCAAACCAACTCAATTCTAAGTTGAGGAGAAAAACAAACAAAACAATTCTGTTCTGAAACTATAGCAAAATTGCTTGCAATAAATGTATCAAGTGGCTTGCTATAGTTAAAATACTACACACTATGAACTTTGGCACTTCTGTCGTAACTGCATTTCTGAATAACAGGACTGCACTACTGACATCTGCTGATCCTGCCACATAACAACATGCACCTTGGGCAGCCATCCCCTGTTATACAAACTAGCTAAACCTCAGCCACTAAATATCCTTAGAAGCCATTTCTCCCCTAAAATGACTAAATCTGATTACATCTAGTGTGACTTCGTTTGATTCTACACCTTACATAGCTTCATTTCCCTTGGTTCATTTCATACTTTTTCTATTATGTGGATTATCCTTCCTCTTTCATTTTAGGCTGTGCATCAGACAGTGCAGCTTCTACTGAATGTACTTTTTTAAAAAGCTTTTTGAAGTGCTCTTCCATCTGCCCTTTATGCCCTATTGACTAGAGAGCAGATGGTTGCATGTATCCCTTACAAATAGCATCTGCCAGCTACCTTCTTTGTCTTTCTATTGCTGTCTTGCAGCCTGAAAGAGCTTCTTTGTACGATCTGCTGAGTCACTTTCTGGAAGGTGGTAGAGCTGTTCTCACACCTTTTTCTTTGCCATTATGACTGTTATCTTAGCATTTTTGCTGGTCAACCAGTATTCCTTCTTCCCTTGTCTATCTTTTCTGTCTTATACTTCTTCCTGCATTACTTCTTTCTTTATATAACTTCCTGTACTTCTGCATTCCATCATCTTATGTTCTTTATTTCCTTAACTGCCTCAGCTGCAGGTTTCATCTATAGTTTTCACACCTATGGTTTTGAAAAGTTGTATTCTTCCTCTGCTCTGCTTAAATGCTCTTCTTCCTGAAGTGCTAGAGTCATGAAATTTCATTGAACTCCCATGCTTTTACTACATTTAACTTCCAGGCCTTTAAACTAGTCTATGTTGATCTGAGAATCATCACTGCTTGTAGCTGATTGTAACTACCAGTAGTTTATGTTGGAAGGTGGCCATTTCACTAGGGATGATCAAGCCAAAGAATAACAACTGCCATTAACATGATCCCATTAGTCATTTGAATAGTATCAGAAAGCAGTATAAATATATGTGTGCATATGTGTGTGTGTGTGTGTGTGTGTGTGTGTGTGTGTGTGTGTGTGTGTGTGTGTGTGTGTGTGTGTGTGTGTGTGTGTGTATGTCTGTGTGTGTGAGAAGCAACTACCATGGATAAAGGGGTACTTGAAGATATTGGTTCACAGAGAGAGCAGTGAGAAAGGGGCTAAGGGTGCTTGGCCAAAGAATCAGCTCTAGAAGTGGCTTTTGCACAGTGTAGTCTGAGCATGCTGTTGGAAACACATATTTGGGTCAGCAGTGCACATTCCCTTTATGTTCTTGAAGCCAGGTTTTATTTTGTGAATAAATTATTGATTTAGACTTTTGTGCACTTTCTCAATATTACTTCCCCCTTGGATGGTAATTATGGAATTCAAACCCCATTGGTGCTAGCCATTGACATCAAAGTGGGAGGCATCAACCCATCTGGGCATCATAGTGGTGGCAGTGGTGTTATCACTTAATCATAAACTGTCTATGATGTCTCTCTGGGTTTTTCTACATTACCAATACTGGGAGTGTACTACCAAACCTAGATTTAAAAGGTGTCTTACAAGGAACCTTTCTGCACTGAGTTAGACATAGTGTCTATTGTTCAGAAATCCACAGGCATGCTGTTGGGAGACTATTTTTACATTTTCTGCTGCTTTATAATGCATTCTGTTTTCATGTTTTAATTTATTGTTAATGTTTCATAATCTGCCTAGTTAAACAGGCAGAGAAGTCAAGTTTGTTGAATTGTTGACTGAATGACAAGCATTATAAATTTTTCTATAGCTGAAGATGTTCTCTGAATGATTAATCAAATGATTAGAGATGATGGACATTACCTGTTTTAAGATTTAAAAATATATGACACTATCATAAGTGATTTTCTATGTCATTTTTTATCCTATGCTGCCTGCTATGCCTGCTAACCATCGGCCCACCCACAATGAACCAGTACATTTGTTTTCTGATGGATTGAGAGACAATCATGGGAGGGTGACATCCAGGCAGCCATCAGCAGTTTTGTTTTAGGCCACACCCCTTTCCTTTATGGCCAACTGATAGTCCACAGCACTGCAGGAACGTACCATACCACCTCCATATGTGTGTGTGTGTGTGTGTGTGTGTGTGTGTGTGTGTGTGTGTGTGTGTGTGTGCTTGTGCGTGTGTGTGTGTGTGTGTGTGTGTGTGTGTGTGTGTGTGTGTGTGCTTGTGCATGTGTGTTTTCACATGTCCCAAGACCTGTCCATTTTAGTGCCTTTAAAGGCTCTATTTGCTTGGTGACAATTAGCCAAATTAATGTGCCACTTATTCCTCCTCCCAAGATGGGCGAGGAGGTATTGGTGCTCACTCCCATCCTCCCTCACCTTCATTTTTCAGAATCTGAGCTGCCGTTCAACTGAATAGTCTGGGTTGTAGTAAGAGCTTTATTCCTGTATGCCACACAGCTTGCCGTACTTTGAAATACTAGGTCAAAATATTTATTATAAAGAAAGTACTGGTGCTGCTGTGAATAGATGGTTCTGAGAAATTTAAAAATATAGCAAGCACTTCCAAGAAAAGTAAATTTAATACTGTCATCAAGTAATCAATTCTTCTTTACTACTCAAACTCAACAAATTTTACAAACAGCAAAAATGCATCTTGGAGATTTTTGGTCATGAATGGCAGTACCTAGGTGGGAATACAGAAGCTTACTTTTAGCTGATTCTTTAAAACCAGGGTCTGTGAAACAAAACTTGTTGGTAGTGTGGTTTGTGCTAGAGTGGGATTTGATACAGCACTAATTCCCTTGTACTGCTCAACCCAGTGTTAATATATTTATCCTTTCAACAGGTATTGTTAACTCTTTCTAGCACAACTGTGGTGAGAGAAGATTTGTAGCTATACGTCTTCCCAACCAAATCAACAGTTCAGTGTTTCCCCTTCCCTATCTGCGTCAATTCTTTTTGTTTCTTGGGAATGTTAAATGCATATCAAATGGTATTTAAGGCAAAATCAGTTATTATCTAGTCGGCTTAAAAAAGGCAACTATCTTTTTTGCAGGAAACAAAGCTCAGAAGAACAAATAATGGGTTGCTTAACAAGTTATGAAAAGAACAATATTCTACAGTTATGCCACCTCTGCCAAAACGGGAGTGGCTATTTTAATACACTGCCCAGTGAAAGGTGATGTTGGAAAACACTCAAAAGATACTGACGGTAAGCGATTAATCCTTAAGTGTATTTATGCTAATCAGCCAATTGGCTGATTAATTTAAATGGTCCATTTAATGATGACATACCACCATGGCTACATTTTATTGCCACAGTGAGGAAACACGTCAGTCATAAAGACCTAATAATAATTTTTTTTTTATCATGACAATAATTGTATTTAGAAATTTGTGAGCATAATTGGGAGGCTGGACTAATGGTTAAGCTGCTTGCCTTACAAACACAAGGTACAGGGTTTGAGTCTCGCAAAGGATAATTGGCTAGGCTTAAAATGGCTCGCAAGGGAAGTTAGCTTAGTACTAATCTATGAACCTATTAAAATATAATGCAATCAAGCACAAATATTTACAAGAGTGTCTACTAACAATGAAGATTCTCAAAAGATTCCTATCTATTACAACTGATATGAGTATAGCTATTTTTGTTTATCAAGCAGTTCCTTGAAATTTGTCCACATATTATAGTAGGTGGTGATGTCCTCCCAGTGCTTGGGTGGGCGTTCGAAAGACATGTGTAAATGGGCGTGCCTTCGTTGAAGGTTGAATGTCGAGCTGGCACCTCGGTGTTCGTGAAAATCTACTGCCAATCATTAGCGAACCAGAGTTTCACTGTGGCGACCCCTAACCAGAAAAAGACGAAAGTCAACAACAACATTATAGTAGGTGGTGATTCTAGTAGATCTTAATTTAATGGTGATAATTTCCAGATGACATACTTTGGTTGCAATATTTGTGAATTCTTTGAAAGTGGGTGTACCTTCATTCTTCCAATTCTCGATTATAACTTCTCTCACAATTGATAAAATAAACCATAAAAGAGGGTATTTCATTATTTTAACACAAACAGGAATATGAGTATTAAAAAGAATTAGTGACTTAGATAAAACAAAATTGCCCCCAAATAAAGCCTGTAAAAAAGATTCATGCTATTCTAATAGGTGTAAGTACAACACAATCAAAGGACACGTGTTGCCAATCTGCTTTAAGTTTTTGTTTACATCTCCAACAAACTTGCTTCTTTTGAACTATCAATTCAATTTTATGAGGTGTGAAGAAAGATCTGTGCAAGAATTTCCAAGTAAAAAGTTTTCATCTAAGAGAAGAAGTTGTCTGGATAATATTAAATATGATTTTTTATCCTCATCATCTGGAGGTCTGTTATTAATGTGAGTAAAACAGTTTCAATAATTGTCCTTGCAACTTTTTGTTTCTTTCCTCACCCACTCTATATAATTGGACAAATGACGCTCTCCCAGTGTGTTTTGTTGTATTAATAGTATTAAAATTTTAATTAATTTGGGGATAAGATCTCTTACCCATGGTTGTATTAACTTAATTTAACCTTCTGCATATTGTCTGCAAGATGGTACATCCAACGACATATCTTTGCTTAAATCATATTTACTCATGATATAATCAACAGAATGCATTTTTTCATTATTCATTAATTGAAACCAATACATCAGATTTTTTTTCTTTAAATGTAATCATTGTGTCTAACTTTGAAGTGAAAATATTATTTTGAGTGTATGCTATAGGGAAAAGGAGAAAAATCCATGCCTTTTATGATGGATTTCAATAAATTATGTTTCTAAAGGTATTTAATATAGTAGAAATAAAATAAAAGTCAGTTGTCTGGTGACTCCTTTCTGAAAAGTAATTTTTTAGGAACCAATGTAAATTATTGTGTAGTATATAAAGACCTAATACTTCTTGAGAGAGATTTCAACATGGTATTGGATCCTTAGCTAGACAAAACACCAGCTGACCATATGACAGACTCCCAGTACTATGGCCCTACTAGAAGGTGTCTGCTTAAAATGGGGTTTAGATGGCACTTGGAGAAGGAAACACACAGAGCTGGTAAAATATTGTTATGTAAGTTGTCAAAGTAATTGTGCCAGCAGACTGGAGATGTTTTTCATCTCTAATCATGTTAGTTAAAAGAGAGATTCTTTTGGAAATATACCAGCAGCCCTATCTGATCATACCATATGTTCTTTACCATTAGGTTGGACCAAATACGAAGATCAGTATTTCAGTGGAGGTTGGATTTACTATGGCTTAAGGCAAGCTTCAGCAAAATAAAATAGAGACTTGGGTCAAACAGTTTTGGAAAAACCACAAGTTGTATCCTCTAATGCCATTCTGACCTGGCAGACATTTAAAAGACTATTAAAATCCTGGCCCAAACAGTTAGTCAAGCTGATAAATGTAAAACTCAGTTAGAGATAGCGCAATATGAGGAGCTGATTACTTGGAAGATGAGTACAGATGCTGTGTGTTCAAGGAAAGTAACTTATAGTTGAATATTTTAGCACTCAAAAAGCCTGCAAAGTCCTCTTCTATGAGGCTGAGCACAGGAAGTGGGAAAGGTACAAAGTGTATCATTGGGCCAAGGGCAGCAAATCCCAGAAAAATATTGGCTAGGAAATGCCAAAAGAGAGCTAAAGAAACTATGTTTATTCAAATATATAAGAGTAATGGCAAGTTTTCCTCCAGCCTCATGGAGATTACTAAGATTTTTACTAAAGTGCGTTTTCATTCTAGAGAAGATCTAGACATAAGGGAATTAAGAAGAAGCATAGGAACACCTGACCTCAATACTGTTAAAGAAAATACCTAGCTGCTATGGGGAAAGCTTCTCCAAACCATTCCAACAGGATGGAATTAGACTTACTATTAGATGAATGTCTCCAGGGAAAGCCCAGGTCTGGATGGCCTGTCATAGATTCTTATAAAACTTTTCAGGGCAGTTTGGTCAAACTCCTTTATTACCATATGCACCGATGTAGAAAGGATAAATAGTTTCCATAATAATGCTTTAGAAGCTAAACTTTAATTTTTTTACAAAAATCTCACAATGATGTCTTGCAGCTATCAAACTATAGGCCAACTTCCCTCATGAATGTAGATATTATGATATTGTTGTTGTTTGTCTTTTGGCTTTTTCCTGGTAAGGGGTCGCCACAGCAGAACTCCGGTCCGCTAATGATTGGCAGTAGATTTATTATGAAACACCAAGGTGCCAGTTCAACGCCCAACCTTCAATGAAGGCACACCCATTTACACATGCATGTCTTTTGAATGCTACCCAACCATGGGGAGGACATGCAGACTCCACACAGAAGGCACTCCCAAGCCAAGCCGAGAATCAAACGGGAGAACCTCTTGCTGTGAGGTAACAACACTACCACCGTACCACCATGGCATCTAATTGCTAAAATATTAGCCAAATACCTGGAACCCCTGATTTTTGAAGATTATGCAAGTTAATCACCAAGGGTTTATCAAAGGCAGGAATGGGGGGGGCCAGATGCGATCAGGCTTTGGTTAGATACACAAATATGGGCTCAAACAATTAATTGCCTAGCCACAACGATATTCCTAGATTTCCACAGAACCTTTATTGCTGATAAATGAGAATTTATTTGGGTAGTTATCCAGCATTATGGAATCCCAGAAGCATTAATACAAAAATGTTAGTTAATATATATGTCCCAACAGCTAGGTTAGAGATTAACAGTTTCCTCTCTAAAGCTACTCTATTATACAAGAGTTCCAGGGGAGGCTGTTCCTCCCTTCCCTTTACTTGTTTTTGCTGAGAGTCTGTGCCTGTGATACTTAACTACACTATAATTATACTTTTCATGGAATGGACTCTATTAAGTATACCCACATTTTGGCATCATGGTTCTCCAGTGATTGTATACAACTAACCACTTGGTCTTGCTCAACACAATTCTAGCTACAATCAATAGAGTTAGAAAATGGTCATGGCTGAGTTTAAACATCTCCAAATGTGTGACTTTCCATTGTCTGCCCTTGAAATAAGGCAAATATGTAATTGGTCTGCCATTCCATTTTGAATAGAAAAACAGTGTGCTTTTATGGATATCCAGCAATCAATATGCCCAGCTGTCATGCTAGACCTCAATAGGAAACAGCTGTTTCTTACAATTCCTCAGTACCCAGTTAGCAGATTGAAATCATATTCGAAGACATTATAGGTTCATAGGTTCATAGGTATGTACTAGGCTAATGGCCCTGGAGTCATTACAAGCCTAGCCCATAGAAGTGCCCCGGCATCATGCTACCCAACATTAGTTCCCATTGCCTCTATCAAGTAGAGCCACCAGAGGGATCCCCAGGGTGAACTTTCTATTACCCATCCACTCATCAAGATTTATCTTGAAGACAGACAGCAAGGTGCTCTGCTTGACATGTATGGGAAGTCTATTCCAGAGCATGGGCAGTCTCTGGGTGAGGAACCTGTCCCTCCAGCATGTTCTATTGAGTGAGGCAATGAGGTTAAGGTCTCTGGAGCATGTGGTGTGGAGGGATTGGGATTTCTTTAGATGTAGCATTTCTAACAGAGCTAGGTTAGACATGGCTTTGTAAGTCAAGCAAAGATCACCTCTAAGTAGGCAACATGAGACAGAGAAAAGCTGTAGTCTTTTGAGTCTGTCCATGTAGGACATCTGTTTAATGCCTAGGATCCTCTTCATGAGGTACATCTGTGGCCTCTCCAGCTGTTGCAGGTGCCTAGTGAGGTACATGCCAAATGGGCATTATACTCAATGACGGGTCTAGTGAGGGAAGAGTAGAGAGAGAAGATGACCTATTTCTTCCTGGATGCAAAACCCTTGGCAATGAGACATATAAGGACTTTCTCACCACAGTGGCAATGTGGTGGTCAAAGGAGAGGTTGCTGTCAACCTGCATCCCCAGATCTCTTATAATGCCTTCAGTGTTCAGTGGGCTCCCATCAATGTGGTAATTAATGGGAACTGAGTTTTTACCAAAGTGGATGATGACACATTTTTTGGCATTAGGCCATGGTTTCGACACCAGTAATTGGTCTCTGTGAGGCCTTTCTGTAGGATGTCTGCATCACTTGGGGAGTTGATAATGGCTCCCAGCTTGCAGTTTTCTGTGAACTTGGTCTGCCAGGGTCCCTTTGTGTTGGCCTGGACTTCTGAGAAGTAGATGCCAAACAGGAGAGGACCCAGGACCAATCCCTGTGAGACTCCACTTGTGACTGGTTGGCAGTCTGACTTGGAGTCTACTACTTTCATACTGTGTGTTCTATCTGTGAGCCAATTTGCAACCCACCTAGTGATATAGGAGTTGATACCTAGTTTGGTGAGTTTATCAATAATTCCCAAGTGAGGAATGGTATCAAAGGCCTTGGCCAGATCAAGGTAGGCTGTATGCACTGCCGTACCTTCATCCACAACCTTGGTGACTGACTTAAAGAAGTCAACCAGGTTGAGCAGGCATGATCTCCCTTTCACAAAGCCAAACTGCATGGGTCTAGAGTTTGGAGATTTCCTATATCTTTGTTAATCAGGTCCATGATGATGCGCTCCATAGCTTTACATATCAGACTCATCAGGCTAATATGGCAATAATTCTCAGGGTCTGTAGTTGCTCACCCTTTATGGAGAGGGATGACTGTAGCAGTGCACCATTCAGTGACAAAGCCTGAGGTGAGGCTGTATTTGAACAGGGCACACAAGATGTGGTGCCAGTTCACATTGTAGTTCTGGTTTAAGCACTTGGGCTTCAGGCCAGTTATTTTAAGTTAAGAAGGATTGCGGTCTGCACTCTTGTGGGAGGAGAGACTGGACTCTGCCCTTCTGAGCAGGGAATTTCTGGTTAAAGGCTTATAGTGCCTGCATATTCTAACTGTTTCTTACTGAAATTGGTACACCTTGTTTGCTGTAGCATAGACTAGATCCAGGCCTGCTGAATCTAGCTTTATTTGTATGCTTGTTGTTTGTTTATTTCCCTGAAATGCTAATTCCACCTAAAACGCGGCCTTTTAGCACTTCTGTGGATCCCTAGTGATATCTGCATTGCTTACTGTACTTATTTCCTTGTTTCACTTGAAAGAAAGTTACTGTTTGTCATTTTTGCATTTAAGTTACCTGTAACACATTGCATTTAAGTTACCTGGCACTTGCTCACTAAAGCAATTATATAAGTCAGCTCTAAAAATTAAAAGCACTACACCCTCACAAACTCCCCTTGAGTACCTTGTTCCCCATTGGCCCTTTTTTCAATTATAAAGGAATTCCCAATACTATTCTAGCATGTCCAAAGGTCAGTTGTCAATCTCCTCTCCGGTCCAGCTGGTGAATCTGGGAATCTTGAGGCAATGTTACAACTGCCTCATGTACACAGACAACCCTCTCCTCCTCCCAACAAATTCCAACACATGTGAGAGATGCAACCATATAGCCAAACTGGAGGCTAAGTTCTCTCAACTCAGTACTGGCGTAACCAGTCAGGAGGAGAAGGAAACCACACTCACTACAATTCCAGTCTCACATAGACCTACCACGACAACAAACCAAACACATAAACACACAAAAACATACTCGGAGGCTCTAAATAAAAATCTGCCTAAGCAGCAGAGACATCCAAAGCAGACACCCAAGCAACCGCTACCCCAAAACAAAACACATGCAACACATAGCTCACAAAGCCAGTGTGCCGAACAGTCACAGCCCTTAAGGCTAAACAACACACCTGATACACTTGTAATAGGTGACTCTATCGTCAGGCACACTGACGTCCCGCTCACCAGGCTGAACAAGGAGAAGGTCATGGTGAGCTGCCTGTCGGGCGCTAGGATCCGCCACATAACACAAGCACTCAGGTCACTCCAAGGCAAGTACAAATATGACTCAGTCATTGTCCATGCTGGTGTGAATGACCTGAGACGCACCTCCCTGGACTACATGAAAAGAGACATAGAGGAGCTCTCTGAGCATGTAGCCCAGGCTGGTATGACCCTGACCTTGAGTAGCATCTTACCCTCACCAAGAATGATGCCACAATATGAAGACAAGATGATCAATTTCAACAATTGGCTTAAGTGTTGGTGTCATTCAAAGGGGATCCAATGCCTGTCAGCCTGGGATGACATGCTCGACAAGCCACGATGCTTCGCTAGGGACGGCTTGCACCTGTCACCCCTGGGCTTTCGGATATTGGCAAAGGCTCTTGCTACCCCCATAGTGCCTTTTTTAGGCAAGGCTCGAAAGACAAACCCACCTCCATAGGTATCACAAGGGATAAGAAACTAAGAGTAATGCTACTCAATGCCAGAAGTCTAAACCTCAAGATGCACGCACTCGAAACTCTGCTTAGCATGGAGAACATCGATATCTGTGCAGTAACAGAAACCTGGTTCAAGGCTCCCGAGAGCACCCCAGCACTACCAGGTTATACCTGATACCATGCTTTTTGGCCCCAAAACTTGGACCGAACCACAAAAGGAGGGGGAGTATCAATATTCGTCAAAGATACCCACACCTCCAGGTTGGTGGCACAGCACGAAGCATCAGAGACTATCCATGTGCAACTAACTGTGGGTAAAACTGCCTTCCAGTTTATAGCCTGCTACAGACCACCCTCCCAAACACAGGAACCCCACTCGGCCTTCCAGAGAATACTGGAAAATATGAAGGTCTCTCCAAACACCATTATATTGGGTGACTTCAACTACCCAAACATAGACGGGGAGCATTACTCTAGCTCCAACACCCTAGCCCAAAGGTTCCTAGAATTTATAAACTCAAATGCTATGGAACAACTGTTACCACTCCCACAAGAGGGGAAAACATACTGGACCTGATCATCACCAACATGGGGACACTATGCTCCAGACCAGAAGTGTATCCCTCACTGGTAAGATCAGACCATAAACTAATCTCACTGGATATTCACATCCTGACCCCACCCCCTGCCCAGAAAACCACAGTGAAAAACTTCTCTAAAGCAAATTTCACATGCCTCAAAACCGAGGCGAAATCCTTCAAAGCCCCCGGGCCTGTGGAAAATACGGCCCAGACCGCAGAATCCTTTATAAATGCATTCTATGAACACCTTCAGGAATGCATGGATCATGCAATCCCAAATAAAACCAAGACCCAATCCTCCAAAGGCAGACGTCCTGTCTGGTGGACCCCAGCCATAAACAAACTATACAATAGAAGGAGGAAGCTACTACATGACAGAGCAAAATCCCAAAAAGGGAAGGCATCTCTGATCAGTATTAGCAAAAAACTACGGGCACTCATAAAATCGTCTAAGGCCAGCTTCGAGAGAAAAATTGCACAGGACACTAAGGATAATCACAAGGCTTTCTTTAGTTATGTTAGGAACCTGGGTTGGAATTCCCAGATATGCTCAGAATTAGTCCAAAATGACAAAAAATACACCGAGCCCACAGACATTTCCAACATCCTAGCTGACAGGTTCAGTGCAAACTTCTCCCCCCCTCCCCACCAAAAGGTCCAATATCTATCCCAACAGAGTGCTGCCCCCCTGACATCTCAGATGCTCAGGTAAGAGCCGCCCTCTCCAAAGCAAAAAACACAGCATCAATGGGACCGGATGGTGTCCCGGGCTGCGTCCTACATGAACTCCAAGAAGAGCTAAACCCAAACATAAAACTACTGTTCAATCTTAGCCTTACTACAGGATATGTACCCAAAGAGTGGCGTACAGCAGCAGTGGTCCCCCTCCACAAAGGTGGTGCCTCAACGGATCCTGGAAACTATCGCCCCATAAGCCTGACTAGCTTGGTCTGCAAAGCTATGGAAAGGATCATCATGGACCTCATAAATAAAGATATTGGGGACCTACAGACACTGGATCCTACCCAGTTTGGCTTTGTTAAGGGCAGATCCTGCCTCTTAAACCTGGTCGATTTCTTTGAAACAGTCACCAAGGCCATTGACGAGGGGAAGGTGGTCCACACAGCCTACCTGGACCTCGCAAAAGCCTTTGATACAATACCCCACTCGGGCATTATAGATAAGCTCACCTGCTTAAATATAAACCCCTATGTCACTAGATGGGTTGCAAACTGGCTCAAGGACAGAACCCACATGGTTAGAATTGCTGGAGCCATGTCAGACTCCAAACCAGTTACAAGTGGCGTCCCACAAGGCTCAGTCCTGGGACCTCTCTTGTTCGGTATATGTACAGGCCAACACGGAAGGACTGTGGCTGACCAAGTTCGCAGATGACTGCAAACTGGGCACCATAATCAACTCTCCAGCCAACACAAGCATCCTCCAAAAGGGCCTCATAGAAACAGACAATTGGTGCCAGAGCCATGGCCTCAAGCTAAACGCCAAAAAGTGTATAGTCATCCCCTTTGGCAAAAACAAAGTGCCCACAAATTACCACATAGGTGGTAATCCATTAAGTACAGAAGAAGTCATTAGGGACCTGGGGACCCAAGTTGATAGCAATCTCTCATTTGACAACCACGTGGCCAAAGTGGTTAGAAAAACATTTTATATAGCCCACCTAATCATGAAGGGATTCACATCTAGATCAGGGGAGGTCATCGTGCCTCTTTACTCATCCCTCATCGGGCCCATAATTGAGTACAATGCCCCTTTTGGGATGTACCTTACCAGACACCTGCAGCAACTGGAAAGACCCCAAAAGTACCTCACCAAGAGGATCAAAGGGCTCAAACAGATGCCATATGCTGCCCGGTTAAAGAAACTCCAGCTCTACTCAGTGGCATACCGCCTGCTCAGAGGCGATCTGTGCCTGACGTATAAAGCCATGTCCAACCCGGAATTAATGGACATGCTGCACCTCAGAAAATCCAAATCCCATCGAGCTACGTGCTCGAGAGACATGAACCTCAGCACTGAAATAAATAGGACATGCTGGAGGGACAGATTCATAACCCAGAGGCTCCCTTCACTCTGGAATAAAATCCCAGTCCAGGTTAGGCAGAGTCCCACATTGACTCTCTTCAAGAAGAATCTTGATGAGTGGATGGGAGATCGTAGCTTTACCCCGGCTATCACTTCTGTGTCACTGTTAGACAGAGGCACAGTATACTAACCTCAAAAAAAGGCATAGCAAAATTAATTTAAAATGGGTGGCGAAAGCCAAACACACTCTGGCTAGGCTTATAAATGCCCTAGGGCAGATAGCCTAGTATGAACCTATGAACCTATGAACCTATGAACCTATGTAGAATACAGCCAGGGATATTATTGGGCCCCATGTAAGCTGTATTCTTGGCCTTGGACAATGCAGCTTTAACTTGTGCTGCAGTAATTTTGGGTGCCTGGCATTCTTCTGGTATTGTGATTGGTCCTTTGGGGGGAGGGATAAAGTTGTTACTGAATCTGTCGGCCAGTATGTTAGGAATATCTGTTGGCTCAGTATAGGAGGTACCATTGTGCAGTAACTCAGAGCAAATCTGCATATTCCCGTGGGTTTTTTTGATATAACTATAGAAGGCCTTGTGATTGTTTTAGTGTCTGCTGCAATTCTGCCTTCATAGCTGGCTTTAGACGATTTGATGAGGGATCTCAACTTTTTGTTGAGGCTAATAAGGGAGTTTTTCTAGTCTTGGGATTCACCTTTTTCTGCAACAGTTTCTTCCTTCTGTTGTAGAGTTCATTAATGGCAGGGGACCATCAAATTGCCTTCTTTCTTTGGAGGTGAGTGTCTTGGTTCTGTTGGGTATGGCTAGTTCCATGCATTTATGTACATGTTTGTACAGTGCATTGGTGTATGATTCGGCAGTCATGCAGCTATTTTCCATTAGCATGGGTGCTGTGAAGTTAGCCAACCCTGTTTTTAGGAGCCTAAAGTCAGCTTTGGAGAATTGAGGGATTGACCTCTGGTGTAGAGTAACAGTCACCCATGTTAGTAATAACCATTTCAAGGATGTTGCTTCCTCTAGTGGGGGGTCAGAATGAGCTGGTCCAGGGCATTGGAACTGATAAACTCCAGGAAGCATTGGGCCAGTGTATTGGTGCTTGAGTAGTTCTCCCAGTTGATGGAGGGGTAGTTGAAGCCTTCTAGTATGAGAGTGTTGAGTTGGACCTTGATAGATTCCAGGGTGCTTAGAAACGTGGAGTAAGAATCTAGGGACATGGTTGGGGACCTATAGCAGGCTATGACCTGGATCACCATCTTACCCAGTGTTAGTGTATCTAAAGTATCTCAGATCCATTATGCTGGGCTACTAGTCTGGAGGTGTGCATATCCTTTATGAATATGGAGACACACTTTGGAACTATGGTCCATGTTTTGGGGCTGAAAGGTCTGGAATGAGTTCTAGCCTGGTAATGCAGGGGTGCTTTCTGTCGCTTTAAACCAGGTCTCTGTTACAGCACAAATGTCGATGTTCTCTATTTTGAGGAGTTCTTCGAGTGAGTGCATCTTGAGATTTAGACTTCTAGAGTTGAGCAGCATGACCCTCAAATTACATTTATTTATAGCTGTTATGGTGGTAATTTGGTCTTTGGAACACCGCCTAAAAAAGGCACTATAGGGGTGGCAAGAGCCTTGGACAGTGCCCAGAAACACAGGGGTGACAGATGCAGGCCATCTCTGGCAAAGCATCGTGGTCTGTCAGTCATGTTGTCTCAAGCAGACAGATACTGGATCCCCTTAGAATGACACCAGAAATTTAGCCAATTGTTGAAGTCAATCACTTTTTGTTTGTACTGCAGTATCATTCTGAGTGATGGTAGGATACTGCTCAGGGCTAGGGTCATACCTGCCTGGGCCACATAATCCGAGAGCTCCACCATGTCTCTTTTCATGTAGTCCAGGGAGGTGCATCTCAGGTTATTCACATGCACATGGACAATGACAGAGTCATACATGTACTTGTTGTGGAGTGACCTGAGTGCATGCATTATGTGTCGGATTATGGCACCTGATAGACAGCTGACTGTTACCTTCTCCTTATTCAACCTAGTGAGTGGGACATCAGTACGCCTCAATATTGAGTCACCTATAATTAGTGCATTGGGCAAGGTGTTTAGCCTTAGGGGCTTAGGTTGAGGGGAACACTGTAGAGGTGAGCTATGTGTCCTCTGATTTGTGCTGTGTTGTGGTGGTCAAGTGCATTTTTGTCTTGGAGGTCTCTGTTGTTTGGGTAAATTTCTAGTGTAAGCCTCCATGAAGGTGGGTGCGTGGTTTGTATTTTTATGTGAGAGATGTGATGGTGGGTGTTCTGGAGGGCTATGTGTTCAATATGGTGTGGTACAGGTGTTGACCTTCTCCTCTTGACCAGGTAGTCCGGTCTTGGCTGGAGAGTGCGTAGCTTCATAAACTGGTGATATAAGTGCATCTCTCACAAGTCTGAGAGTTGGGAGGTAAGAGGAGAGGGCTTTCTGTGTACATGAGGCAGTTGCTACACTGCTCAGAATTCCCAAGAGCACCAGGTTAATAGGAGAAAGCAGAGGGAATTGCCCTTTAATCATTCCAGGAGGGGTGGTCATAACTACTAAGTACTGGAGCTATTTCCATGAAGAACAACTAGTGCTGATGGCACTTTGGTGGGCTACAATAATTGCTACAAAAACCTGTTGAAGTGTAAAGCGATTAAGCTATTTGAAGTGCAAGAAAGAAAGAACTAGCAAGAATCAAGGGAAAAACTGAAGAGCAGACCTTCTGGCACCAGTAATAGTTTACTTCAGCTCGGCACTGTGAGGCGGAGCTTAAACAAGTGTAAACCCATGCAAATGCGGGCTTTTAAACCAGAAAGTTGAAAGGGATGGAAAAACTGCCCAAACAGACAATAAACTACAATTTCTGGGCCAGAAACCACTCCTCTTGTGGTAGATAGGCTACCTAGTGATTACCACTCCCACTGATAAGCTAGAAAGCTTTCTTCCAACACAGAAAGGCTTGGGGGTCTCAGAAGCTTATAAACAGTCCTGAATACAGCAAATCTGTATCTGGACTAGACTAGTTACCGGAAAGGCAGGAAACAAGCACAAATGCAGGCTTTTAAACCAAAAAGTTGAAAGGGATAGAAAAACTGCCCAAACAGCCAATAAACTACAATTACTGGGCCAGAAACTACTCCTCTTGTAGTAGATAGGCTACCCAGTGCTTACCACTCCCACTGATAAGCTACAAACCTTCCCTCCAACACAGAAAGGCTTGGGGGGGCTCAGAAGCTTACAAACACTCCTGGATACAAGCAAATCTGCATCTGGACTACACTAGTTACAGGAAAGGTGGGAATCAAGCTTAGAACTTTTTTTTGTTTTGTTTTTCACAGAAAAGCAGCTAAAACAGCAGTAAAACAATTCAAATACAGTGCAAGCTAGAACAAGTGAGTGTGTAGCAAAATTAAGGCAAATACAGTTTAAATAAATGCAATTAAATTAAAAAATTACTATAAACAAGTGCAGAAAGCAGTAAATTGGGAAAAAATCAAATTGGAGTCACTTAGAGTATCTCTTTCCCCTTCCTGATGCCCTTGCAGTCTGCACCACACCAAAACTGGATCCACGGAGCTTAAACAAGTGCAAACCTGTGCAAATGGTGGGATTTAAACCAGAAAGTTGAAAGGGATGGAAAAACTGCCCAAACATCTAATAAAGTATACTTTCTGGTCCAGAAACCACTCCTCTTGTGGTAGATAAACTACTTAGTGCTTACCACTCCCACTAATAAGCTAGAAGGCTTCCCTCCAACACAGAAAGGTGTGGGGGCTCAGAAGCTTACAAACAGTCTTGGATACAGCAAATCTGTATCTGGACTAGACTAGTTAAAGGAAAGGCAGGAAACAAGCGCAAATGCGGGCTTTTAAACCAGAAAGTTGAAAGGGATGGAAAAACTGCCCAAACGGGGAATAAACTACAATTTCTGAGCCAGAAACTACTCCTGTTGTGATAGATAAACTATCTAGTGCTTATCACTCCACTGATAAGCTAGAAGGCTTTTCTCCAACACAGAAAGGCATGGGGGCTCAGAAACTTACAAACAATCCTGTATTCAGCAAATCTGTATCTGAACTACACTAGTTACAGGAAATGCGGGAAACAAGTGCAAACATGGACTTTTAAACCAGAAAGTTAAGAGGGATGGAAAAACTGCCCAAACGGCCAATAAACTACAAACTAACATGCACTATACCACTCTTGGTTTATATATATTAAGCTTATTCATTTGTGGCATTTAACTTCTAATAAGTATAAAGACAGGTATAACAATAGAGCTGAGATAGGACCCTGGAGATATAAAATAACCCAGTAAATTAAGTGCATATGGTATGGTCATGTACAAAAATCCAACCCTTATGGACTTGGATCATCAACAAAACTCGATGATCAATGAGAATGCACCTTCCCCATGGAGGTGACATTCATTTTTCCCTCCTCTATCAAGTAAACCTTCAGAGACTACATTGATCGGGATTACAGTTATTATATCCTTCCTGTTGGATATGATTTTCAAGTGTTGGACAGTTATTTTTGCTGCTTGGAAAACATATTTACTCAAACTATTTAATAGCACTAAGCACTGGACAGATAAACATTAGAGCAAACAAGTTTGGAATGAATTAGATTGCCTTTTTCTTTTTCAGTTGTCTATGGATGAATAACTTAATTTCTGATGGGGATGACATCACTGAGGTCAATTTAACCTTCCTATGATATCACAATGTATCTATAATACTTACGTATGATCTAGTTATTTGTTTTTCCTTGTATTTTCTTTCTTTTCAAGGGATAAGTTTGTGTATCTCATTTATGACTGTATATGTTCACATGAAGCATTAAGATCTGATCTTATACAATTCTAATTGATGTTTTGTATAGGAAGATTAGATATTGATATATATATATATATATATATATATATATATATATATATATATATATATATTCACTTTATAAGCTCGAAATCCTGAAATCTCGAATTTCAGAATCTCGAGACCATAAAGTGGAAAATCCAAGTACCCGAAACTACAAAACCGCAAAACCCTAAATCCAAAACCACAAAACCTTGAAAACACAGCACACACTACCATACTGCACAACACATACAAACACAGACACACACAACTCCCGACACTCTCAGAAACCAATACAGCACACACGCACACAACTAAATAAGCACACACACCTACCCTTATTATATGCAGGGGGGCAAGCACCCCTGCAACCCCCATGTGGGGGGTTGCACCCCCCCCACCCCCTACTTAAATATTCTAACTCCAAGGTCACACTACATACACACACACAAACGAAACACCACTGCATAAACTACATTCCTCTCGCACACACACATCACAGTAACAACACACACTAACACACACTACAGCCCCTACCCAACACCCTTAAACATAAACACTTACCTGAATCCATGAACACAGCGCAACACCAGAACCGCTAATTCAAAATATCCGATATTCAAGATTTTGAATTTCATGCTTCTGGGGTTGCGATGTTCCGATCTTTCCACTTTATGGACTTGAGATTCTGACATTCGAGATTTCAGGATTTTGAGCTTATAAAGTACTTCCACGCACAAACACACACACACACACACACACACACACACACACACACACACACACACACACACACACACACACGCGCACACACACACACATATATATATATATATAAAATGGTTTAGTTTTTATGAACTGTTCTGGTTGTTAAGAAAAATGGAATTTGTATGGTTATGTAACTGTAAGCAGCTCAAATAAAGTTAATTTAAAAGACATTGGTGTGGACTACAGAGCAATTTATCTTTTCAGAGTGTTTTCTTTAACAGACATTGCAGCTAGAAAATTCTCTAATTGAGATCAGATAACACAAACTGAACTTAACAGATTAGTCAAGTTTTGCCTAACCTGTAGCAACAGATAGAAAACAATGCAAGTACTTGCAAGGAACTCCAGTGTGCCAAGATGACTCCAAAATTACTGCAGTGATAGCTAAGCTTAAGTAATTAATTAATTACACAGAACTTGATGTGTCTACAAAAGAAATTTCAGAAGAAAAAAAAACTCCACAAAACTGAATGTGTAGCTAAGGTCTGAACTCTAAATAGTTGCATCTGTCAGACTATAAACAAATAAGCCCATTATTAAATTTTAGACAGATCACAAGGCAGTTCTCCACCATGGTTTTATACCTATAGGGCTGCTTAAACGATTTTTGAAAATAATCAAACAGCTTAGCAAGAACATCAAGAGCGTAATAAATTAAGGAGCCTTCGGTCTCTAGCAAAAGATAATGTAGTCATTTGAATAATTAGAAAGTAGCCCACAGAGTTAAGCAAATTGTAAAACTTCAGCCAACTTCACTAATGTAAGTAAAATCAATAATTTCAGGATGAAAATAACTCACTACAGCAACTTTAATTCATCATACAGTATACACTTTTAAAATCTTTATGCCCAGCATAGCCCTTTTAGTGTACAAATTACAATCTGTAAAATAATGTTTCATAGTATATACAGTAGGGATATTTTTGTTCGTACTGAAAGCTATCTTCTCAAGAAGACCTATTTTACCAAATACAGAAAAACTGTCAAGTTTGAAAACTGATTAAAATATTGTTTTTATCTGCATCTGTTTGGGGGTTTCTTTGTGTGTTTCCCACACAGACACACAGATGCACAAACATACAGTCACATACACGTGTAGACACAGGGATGCGCATGCACACACACACACACACACACACACACACACACACACACACACACACACACACACACACCTCTACGTATCTACATATGCACGAGTGTTTGTGTGTGTGTGTACGATGTGCATGTTATGTGCTTGCATGTGTACACATTTGTGTGTGTGTGTGTGTGTGTGTGTGTGTGTGTGTGTGTGTGTGTGTGTGTGTGTGTGTGTGTGTGCGTGCGCACGCACACGGGTGTGTGTGTGTGTGTGTGTGTGTGTGTGTGTGTGTGTGTGTGTGTGTGTGTGTGTGTGTGTGTGTGTGCACATGCTCGTTCACATGAGACTGTGTCGGGTGATTGTCTTAGTACTCTGAGCAGTGTGAGAAACAACCATTCCTCCAAGATGCAACAATTTCATACCTGACTGTGGGCATAGCACTTTGCAAAAGTGTTTTTTTTTCCTTTGCTTATAATAATAATAAAATAAAAAGTCATCATCATTTCAAGACATCTGTTTTAAGCATGTCACTTTCATGGAAATTAGTGCTAATGAATCTTAGTTGAGAAACTGTCCTACATGCATTTCTGGGTCTGACACTGTTTACAGATAGATGTTACAGATTGTTGCAGCCACCAATGATCTTCATTTACTAGTCTTGAAGTCATGGCTGGGTGTTACATTTAGTCTCATCCCCCTCCTGTGATGTTAGTTTTTACACATCTGTGTGCTGACAGCAACACTGATGGCTTTTTTTAAGAACTCATTTCTTTTTTTTGTGTGTGTGTCCTTATATCTTTCTTTACTTAAACTAAAGTCCAGCAATATTTTATATAAGTGTACAAAAAGGTTGTAGCTATTAATATTTAGCAGAATCAGAATTTTCTGTACTGACCTTTAATATTAATGAAATTATCTTGCGACAAGGTTCTTTTCCTCAGACTCCACAACACTGGTGATTTTTACTGACATCTGTTGTTTCCTTTGCCTCTCTCTCTCTCTCTTTCTGTACCCCCCCCCTCTTTTTTTTTGCACAGAAATGCATTCTCATTTCCCTGCTCCCTTCTGATGCCTTTACTGCTGATCTGTTTTAATTCGATCTACTTTTCCTACTGATTCTCTTTCATCATTCAAGCATAACATGTTTTGTATATACATTTCAGTAGAGCATTGTCTGCTAAATCATACAAATTCTGACCAAAACAGACCAAAACAAGAGTGATAAACAGATTAAAAAGACTATAGCTTCACTATAAGGAATATTCAGAAAGATTTAAAATTTAATGGCACCACACAAAATATCACAGATGTTTTCTCATAACGTGACCCATTGCTGCTTAGCAATGTATTAGGACAAGTCTAGCAATGGCATTCTACAAAAAGGGCTGAATAGGCACATTCCTGGCAGCAGTCATGCTAATGAATAACAGTGAAGTAACTGTGGCATGAGTAGTCATGTGACCTATGTGACAGGACCAATGAGGTGGCATGCACAATGCTATGCACATTCCCATGTTCAATTAGGCATCGAACACTTGCAACATAAGTACTTTGGGCAGGCCACATAGGCCAGCACAGCAATGTGTCAACTCAGTTCATCATATAAAAAGGAAGGAAAGTGGGAGACAGAAAAACCTGAAATATGACAAGAGCAAGCACAGTAACATACACAAGGGCAACCTGAAGGAAAGATGCGGGGAGGGCATACTTTCTGAGGGACAGGTGCTCATTTTTATTTCTGAAGAAATGTGATGGTAGCAAGAAGAATATGAAAGAAGGAAGAGGGAATAGGGCAAGTAGCAGGAGCAGACAAGCAAACCTAAAATGCAGACAGATCTAAACAGAGGTCTTATGGATTGAAAATGGAAGGCAACAGTGCAGGGCACTTGACAGAGGTAGGACAATTGGTAATGAAGAATAATAAAGCATCTAAAAGAAGTAGAAATAATATGAGGCAAGTGATCATAGGAGACATAAGATGCCTATCCATACGCACCATTAAGTAGACAAACTTAAAAGTTCTTGCCACTCTTGTCAAGCATTTAATATACTTACAGCTCAAACTGAGCAGGGTCTTACATGATAAGCCTGGTGTAAAGTTGTGTTTACATACAATGGGCTACAAACAGGAAGGGGAAGAGCTTCATGAGAGCCAGTCTGACTGGTTTGGGGACAAACCACCCACTTCTGTGTGTAACATTATTTGGTAGGCCATGCTTTGTGTTCTGTTGATTGGTACTGGCCAGCTGTGTGACTCTGCTGGCTTTACAAGGAGATTATTCTGGGTTTCAATGAGTGATTACAGCTGCTGCACCTTGTATGTGACCAGCCAAAACAAAGTGACCAGCCACCACACTTGATTCTAAGTGACTTAGAGTGGGCCCTCTGAGCTACTCTAAGATGGACAGCCCATACATCCCTCCAATGAGGTGTTAACAGAAGTCACCACTAAGCCCTCTAAGTCACCTTCAACAGTGTGACCTTCAACTTCTTGCAGAGAGGCTGGCCTTGGGGACTGCTGGTGACCCAGCACCATCCATGTCAGCTGGTGCAGAAGAAAGTGGTCATTGCAGCTCCACCTCCTTCAACACAGCTGAACCTGCAGAGACAAGACAAAAACAGAATGAGAAAACATAGAAACTAAAAAGTTTTTTTCCACCCTTTATGACTCCTTAATAGTGCCTAGCACCCAAATCAAGCAGGGCCATATATAATAATCATGCAAACTCATCAGGTCAGAACAAGGAGAAAAAATATCCTCAATTTTAGATAACAGGCACCTTCCTACAGCACATACCCATCCACCTGGAAAGCCTATCACTTCTTCACAGATAGGTCTGTCTATTGAGGGTGATTTCCTCTGTGGCTGTAAAATAAAACAGACACTCATCAGTAAAATGAAACCCTGCTGACAGAAAGCAAGGACAAGAACAGACAATAGCAAGAAAAAAAAACAGTAAAATAAAGCTATGTACAGTGTTTACTATAAAATTATGTCCCTCTCTCTCTCTCTCTCTCTCTCTCTCCCCTTAACCTCTGTCTCCCAAGTGTGAAGCATGACAGGGTGGCATCACTGCAGGTCTCTATACTTATGTTTGCACTGCTTGCCAAAGAAGGTGATGGCAGTGGCATCTCTTACGAGCTTGGCGAACTGGTGCCAGATGTTAGTTTCATATAATGTGCCATTATATTGACCTAACAGCTCTGCTGGATAATCTCTGTGCAGCAGATACAGCAAGATATTGCTCTCCTGGCTGTATCCAGCAGGAACCCTGCTGAATTCATAGGTTCATAGGTTCATACTAGGCTATCTTCCCTAGGGCATTTATAAGCCTAGCCAGAGTGTGTTTGGCTTTCACCACCCATTTTAAATTAAATTTGCTATGCCCTTTTTCGAGGTTAGTATACTGTGCCTCTGTCTAACAGTGGCACAGAAGTGATACCCGGGGTAAACCTATGATCTCCCATCCACTCATCAAGATTCCTCTTGAAGAGAGTCAATGGGGGACTCTGCCTAACCTGGACTGGGATTTTATTCCAAAGTGAAGGGAGCCTCTGGGTTATGAATCTGTCCCTCCAGCATGTCCTATTTATTTCAGTGCTGAGGTTCAAGTCTCTCGAGCATGTAGCTCGATGGGATTTGGATTTTCTGAGGTGCAGCATGTCCATTAATTCCGAGTTGGACATGGCTTTATACATCAGGCACAGATCGCCTCTGAGCAGGCGGTATGCCACTGAGTAGAGCTGGAGTTTCTTTAACCGGGCAGCATATGTCATCTGTTTGAGCCCTTTGATCCTCTTGGTGAGGTACTTTTGGGGTCTTTCCAGTTGCTGCAGTTGTCTGGTAAGGTACATCCCAAAAGGGGCATTGTACTCAATTATGGGCCTGATGAGGGATAAGTAAAGAGGCACGATGACCTCCCCTGATCTAGATGTGAATCCCTTCATGATTAGGTGGGCTATATAAAATGTTTTTCTAACCACTTTGGCCACGTGGTTGTCAAATGAGAGATTGCTATCAACTTGGGTCCCCAGGTCCCTAATTACTTCTTCTGTACTTAATGGATTACCACCTATGTGGTAATTTGTGGGCACTTTGTTTTTGCCAAAGGGGATGACTATACACTTTTTGGCGTTTAGCTTGAGGCCATGGCTCTGGCACCAGTTGTCTGTTTCTATGAGGCCCTTTTGGAGGATGCTTGTGTCGGCTAGAGAGTCAATTATGGCGCCCAGTTTGCAGTCATCTGCGAACTTGGTCAGACACAGTCCTTCCGTGTTGGCCTGTACCTCCGAGAAATATATACCGAACAAGAGAGGTCCCGGGACTGAGCCTTGTGAGATGCCACTTGTAACTGGTTTGGAGTCTGACATGGCTCCAGCAATTCTAACCATGTGGGTTATGTCCTTGAGCCAGTTTGCAACCCATCTAGTGACATAGGGGTTTATATTTAAGCTGGTGAGCTTATCTATAATGCCCGAGTAGGGTATTGTATCAAAGGCTTTTGCGAGGTCCAGGTAGGCTGTGTGGACCACCTTCCCCTCGTCAATGGCCTTGGTGACTGTTTCAAAGAAATCGACCAGGTTTAAGAGGCAGGATCTGCCCTTAACAAAGCTGAACTGGGTAGGATCCAGTGTATGTAGGTCCCCAATATCTTTATTTAAGAGGTTCATGATGATCCTTTCCATAGCTTTGCAGACCAAGCTAGTCAGGCTTATGGGGCGATAGTTTCCAGGATCCGTTGAGGCACCACCTTTGTGGAGAGGGACCACTGTTGCTGTACACCACTCTTTGGGTACATATCCTGTAGTAAGGCTGAGATTGAACAGTAGTTTTATGTTTGGGTTTAGCTCTTCTTGGAGTTCATGTAGGACGCTGCCCGGGACACCATCTGGTCCCATTGATGCTGTGTTTTTTGCTTTGGAGAGGGTGGCTCTTACCTGAGCATCTGAAATGTCAGGGGGGCAGCACTCTGCTGGGATAGATATTTGCCCTTTTGGTGGGGAGGGGGGGCGAAGTTTGCACTGAACCTGTCAGCTAGGATGTTGGCAATGTCTGTGGGTTCGGTGTATTTTTTGTCATTTTGGACTCATTCTGAGCATATCTGGGAATTCCCACCTAGGTTCCTAACATAACTAAAGAAAGCCTTGTGATTATCCTTAGTGTCCTGTGCAATTTTTCTCTCGAAGCTGGCCTTAGACGATTTCATGAGTGCCCGTAGTTTTTTGCTAATACTGATCAGAGATGCCTTCCCTTTTTGGGATTTTGCTCTATCATGTAGTAGCTTCCTCCTTCTATTGTATAGTTTGTTTATGGCTGGGGTCCACCAGACAGGACGTCTGCCTTTGGAGGATTGGGTCTTGGTTTTATTTGGGATTGCATGATCCATGCATTCCTGAATGTGTTCATAGAATGCGTTTATAAAGGATTCTGCGGTCTGGGCCATATTTTCCACAGGCCCGGGGGCTTTGAAGGATTCCACCTCGGTTTTGAGGAGTGTGAAATTTGCTTTAGAGAAGTTTTTCATTGTGGTTTTCTGGGCAGGGGGTGGGGTGAATATCCAGTGAGATTAGTTTATGTTCTGATCTTACCAGTGAGGGATACACTTCTGGTCTGGAGCATAGAGTCCCCATGTTGGTGATGATCAGGTCCAGTATGTTTTCCCCTCTTGTGGGAGTGGTAACAAGTTGTTCCATAGCATTTGAGCTTAGAAATTCTAGGAACCTTTGGGCTAGGGTGTTGGAGCTAGAGTAATGCTCCCAGTCTATGTTTGGGTAGTTGAAGTCACCCAATATAATGGTGTTTGGAGAGACCTTCATATTTTCCAGTATTCTCAGGAAGGCCGAGTGGGGTTCCTGGGTTTGGGAGGGTGATCTGTAGCAGGTTATAAACTGGAAGGCAGTTTTACCCACTGTTAATTGCATATGGATAGTCTCTGATGCTTCGTGCTGTGCCACCAACCTGGAGGTGTGGGTATCTTTGACGAATATTGATACTCCCCCTCCTTTTGTGGTTCGGTCCAAGTTTTGGGGCCAAAAAGCATGGTATGAGGTATAACCTGGCAGTGCCGGGGTGCTCTCGGGAGCCTTGAACCAGGTTTCTGTTACTGCACAGATATCGATGTTCTCCATGCTAAGGAGAGTTTTGAGTGCGTGCATCTTGAGGTTTAGACTTCTGGTGTTGAGTAGCATTACTCTTAGTTTCTTATCCCTTGTGATACCTATGGAGGTGGGTTTGTCTTTTGAGCCTTGCCTAAAAAAGGCACTATGGGGGTAGCAAGAGCCTTTGCCAATATCCGAAACCCCAGGGGTGACAGGTGCAAGCCGTCCCTAGCGAAGCATCGTGGCTTGTCGAGCATGTCATCCCAGGCTGACAGGCATTGGATCCCCTTTGAATGACACCAATACTTAAGCCAATTGTTGAAATTGATCATCTTGTCTTCATATTGTGGCATCATTCTTGGTGAGGGTAAGATGCTACTCAAGGTCAGGGTCATACCAGCCTGGGCTACATGCTCAGAGAGCTCCTCTATGTCTCTTTTCATGTAGTCCAGGGAGGTACGTCTCAGGTCATTCACACCAGCATGGACAATGACTGAGTCATATTTGTACTTGCCTTGGAGTGACCTGAGTGCTTGTGTTATGTGGCGGATTCTAGCGCCCGACAGGCAGCTCACCATGACCTTCTCCTTGTTCAGTCTGGTGAGCAGGACGTCAGTGTGCCTGATGATAGTCACCTATTACAAGTGTATCAGGTGTGTTGTTTAGCCTTAAGGGCTGTGACTGTTTGGCACACTGGCTTTGTGAGCTATGTGTTGCACGTGCTTTGTTTTGGGGTAGCGGTTGCTTGGGTGTCTGCTTTGGATGTCTCTGCTGCTTAGGCAGATTTTTATTTAGAGCCTCCGAGTATGCTTTTGTGTGTTTATGTGTTAGGTTTGCTGTCATGGTAGGTCTATGTGAGACTGGAATTGTAGTGAGTGTGGTTTCTTTCTCCTCCTGACTGGTTACGTCAGTACTGAGTTGAGAGAGCTTAGCCTCCAGTTTGGCTATATGGTTGCATCTCTCACATGTGTTGGAATTTGTTGGGGGAGGAGAGGGTTGTCTGTGTACATGAGGCAGTTGTAACATTGCCTCAAGATTCCCAGATTCACCAGCTGGACCGGAGAGGAGATTGACAACTGACCTTTGGACATGCTAGAATAGTATTGGGAATTCCTTTATAATTGAAAAAAAGGGCCAATGGGAAACAAGGTACTCAAAGGGAGTTTGTGAGGGTGTAGTGCTTTTAATTTTAATTCAGAACATGAACAGCACATAAACAGGCCGTGCCAACTCAACTGATCACAATGAGGACAAAAGTAGTAACCTCATGCTCATAGCTTCAGGTTATGGACACCAAGCAGCATGTGTGTGCAGACAATGCTAAGGACCTTTGCTATATGCATGAGCATAGTGCACTCATGATCACTTGGACAACGAATGGGTAGAGATGACCGTGGTAGTGCTGGCTATAGCTATAGCTGGCTCTTCTCACATCCAGTGTCACTCCCTGTTTTGGCACCACTCAACTCACTTCTTCTCACCTAAGAAGAAGAGCCAGGTCCTCTATGCTCATCAGCTCACAGTAGAGAGAAAAATAAAGATGTGTTGTCCTGTCTGCTGCTTCTCACTCCTGTCCTAAGGAGGACCCATATTGATCTGACAGTGGGTCATGTTTCACTTTGAGAAATAAAAGCTCTTCTTTTCAAAACGTTAAAGATTATAGCAATTTGCTTGCTACAACTTATACTACTCACACACTGCAGCAAGATCTTTAGTCCTGTTCCCAGAAGCAGTATTGGGATTCATTTGTGCACTGACATTCAAAAAAGCTAGTATGGAAACTAATGCCTGTACTGCAGTTGTGACCCTACCCCAACACCTTGTATCTGGGGCAGCTTCCCCCCTCACCCCATCCTAGCTATGCTTCTAGTGCCAGCTACAGTAACAGCTCAATGCATTATGGCAGTGATTTACAGATGCTTGTACTGAGTTATCTTGTTATCATAGTTACTGTCCTAGTGTGCTGCAAGGCTTGGTGTAATGTAATAAAAATAATGGTTGCCATATTGCAAAACACAATGATACATTAAGCAAGTTGTAAGTAGAATTTCAGTGGATAAGACTTAGTATTGCAATACAGGCATTGTGAAACAAGACTAGACAATTGATAATGTACCTCAGAAGTACAGTGAGTCCCTGAGAGTGCATGGAAGCAAGAGGGATAAATACTAAACAGAAGAGTGTGGGGGATAACATAGCACAGCACAAAAGCATGACTGGTTACTGACAAGCTGAGGGAGCTCACCTTGACAGATAGCAGAGTACAAACACACAAGAAGTTACTATCCATCTGAGAATGGGGGACTCAGCCTGACAGAATGCAGAGCACATGGGCATAACAGCCTACTGTCATTTTGTTAGGGAGCCCACCATGACAGGGAAAAAGAGCACCATGCATGACAGGTTACTGTTATGCTGTGTGTACATGCCCTGACAGGTAAAATAGCACAAAGGCATTGAAAGTTACTGACCATTTGTGGTTGAGAGCACATTGTATCAAAGACTGCAACACATGTTATAGGAGAAATTAAGCCTGCTTTACATAGATTACACTACTTGCCATCAGCACAGTGCTGCAAAAAGGTGGGCAGTGGTAATATGTCAGTTGGTGTAATCAGTATGACACAGAGTGGGAATGGTGATAGCATATTAGCAGAGAAGTATGTAGCCATCAAATGGAGGTGGGGAGACAGTGCTAACACAGAGGAGTCTGCCAGGGACTGTCACATGTATATATGCGTGCACACACACACACACACACACACACACACACACACACACACACACACACACACACATGTGTGTGCACAAATGCGCGCACGCACACACACACAACACACATACTGCACACACTGCACACACATGCGCACATACACACACACACACACACACACACACACACACACACACACACACACACACCATGTGTGCACTCTCATACTGGATAATGTGTGCATCTTACAGGAGTACATGTTTTGGTATGGGACTGAAAGAATGATGTAAACTAAAAATGTTCACTGCACAGGAGACAAAGATATTGCTTTAGACCCTGTACATACATGGCATGTGTATCCTTGACAAGGCTTTCCTGAACCAGGTGTGATGCCCCTGCACTGGCCCAGTAATTAAGGAGCCTCAATCCTCACCACTGGCAACAGCTAGGGGATGTACATACTGGGAGGATGTCAAGTACACACACAGTAAAGTGCAATTTCCCTTAACAGCACACATAGATCGCAGTCAGTCTGGGTCTGGTTTCTCTCTCTCTCTTTCTCCAGATCCCCAATAAGACACCCCACTGACACAACTATAGGGTTAAGATCTCAGCTGAGGGGCCAAGCCAAGACCTCCAGCACCCTCTCTGTCCAACCAGTGCTTCATGTCCCTGCCCAATTAGCTGACACACACACACTTTGAGATTTGGTTTATATACAAACACAAACACACCTGGGGAAGGCTGACACAAGTTTACTATCTATGTCCCCTTCTGCCCAGACTATAAGGTAGTTTCCACTGACACCAACCCCTACTTATCACTGCTATAAGGCCCTTACAAAGGGTGTCCAATCCTACTGTGTAATGTTACTATTATCTAAACGGTAGTCTGACCAAGACTTGCAAGGCTATTTAGGAGTGGCCTGTACAGAGTCACCAAATACATATGGAAGTACTCTAAGAGCTTAATATATCTCCAAATATCAGCCACAAAGATACGTTTAAATATATTTCATAATACATAATAAAAGAACAAGACAATACTCAGTAAATCAACACAGCAACTTCAGAGTTCAAAAACACAGGAAATATTTTAAAACAACATTGTAGAACAGTCCCAAATAAATACAGAAAATATCTAAACTAATCTTCACTATATTAGTATATATATCTAAGAGAGATACTATGCCTAAATCTTTCTTACAGCAAGGTAAGTGCAGATGATGATGATGAGTGGATGTTCTTGCTAGGTCCAAGGCAAAATACAAAATGCACAGTCTCTCTCTGAGAGAGTTCTTAAATCAATATCAAATATTACTTCTGGGTTAGCTTGGATGACATCACTTTTTGTCACTTGATTTCAGTTCCCAGGCTAAAACAGAAACTAACAGAATTTAACATCCCTGTGTTAAAAATACATAGCTCTCAGAACTGTGCAGCTGCTAGGAAGTCATAAAGCAATAAAACACGTTTTACATTTTGAAAGTAGTAATTACTTCTCTTTCAAGACAATACAAAAACTTCTAGCTCTAGACATTGTGTCTGCTACACTGAAACTGAGAGAGAACTTTTATAGCACAATCGTAAAGCAATATAATTTCAACTTATTTTCTGTTCTAAGACAGCAGGGCATGCTGTGGTTACATTTCAGCTCAGTACATAACATACAGTTCTGTATAAATCATATCAGTATTCACAAATGACATAAAATTATTTACAAAATTCCAGATAGCTGGGCTGGCATTATTTCCCTATATCACACCAGGTATGGTAAATAGTGGTACTGAGCATCAAAGTTGTGGATGACCCTGAAAAGACACTAGTACAGATGCATTGCAATGTTACCTGTTTGACACAAATACCAAGACCAAGGCACAGGACTTCATCAGAGATACGCTTACCTCTGGAGGTGGATGACCAACACAGAAATGACTCACAGAGATGGATGAATTCCTAGTAACTCTGTCCAAAGTAAATGAGAGAACATTCCTACTTGACAGTGGTTTGGATGTGGGGTCATGGGCTGGTGATGATTTCTGAGTGCCTGCATACCAGGTTAACCCTAGTATGTTCTGTAAAGTTACATAATGACAAATGTAGAACTTATATGGATAACTGATTTCTAGGTATGTTATGGCTGCAGATGTGACAAGCTGCACAACAAGGTATGCACGTGGCCATGTGCTAGTCACATAGTGTGCATGTACTAATATGTGTGTCATGGGGTTTGAGAGTAGTGCATATATTCCAGCACTGCTAAGGATATGTTATCTTTATGCTTTCATTTGTTCCACTGTTAGATGGTCCAGCACAACAGATCTGCACATGCCTGATATATGCAGGTTACCAGGGACTGGCAATGATGGCACCATGCACATGTCACAGTCTATTGCAAGTTGATACAGCAACATTTGCTTCAGTTTTAACATTGGAGGGTAAGCAAACACTTCCTACACAAATGATAAAAATGAAGGGGAGAGTCTAAAACACCAGAAGCAATTGTGTTTAGCACTGAATGTCCTGACCATGTTAGCCACACCCAGGCTGCACAGGAATCGCCATCACAGATGGCATCTGTGAGCAGCACTGTGTGCATTGACCATAGGAAAGAAGCATGCAGATGACCATTGTTGCCATATTATTCTCTGGACTGGATAATATATGTGGTATCAATCAGTGGATTTGAGGCCAGTGATCTCAGTATACATAGTTTTTAAACACACCATGGCAAAGGCGTTAAGTGGTGAGTGCACTGCATGGCATGGATGAGGTACTGTAACTTCTGCAGGGCTGCAGGCTGACCTGCACATTAAGCAGAATGACATGAATTATAGGAACCTGGGGCAAACACACTCCTGCTGATGTTGGTGAGGGCCTACTTGACATCCCCTAGTACATCCACAAAGATATTGGCAAATGCCCACCATGGCCATGTAAAGATCATGATGTGCAATGGTCAGTCACGTGTCAGACTTTCTCAAATGGCATCCACAGTTCCAGAAACTGCATAACTGACTCTTTTCATCATGACTATCTCCACCCCAAGCCATGGCCAATGTCATGGTCATGACTGATGCTTATCTAGCTGTGCTGTAGGGATATGCCACCTGGCTGAACATTCTGGGTCCCATAGTACCACACAGTCCTATTCTATGTTGGCCTATTGAATGCAATGCCTAGCCATGTCTATCCTCAGGGCTATGGCTGCCATTCATCTATTGCCTTCTGACATGGTTGGGACAGAGTGGAGTTCCTGAACACATTTCCAAAGTCCTACAGCATCCCTCATGCAGGACACTTTCACTCCAACACTGCTGGGACACATGGTATACCAGGCCAGCATTTCTGTAACTTCCCACCAAAATGCTAGCCACCTGTGTAGCTAGCACATCAACCTTACATAACCCCAACACATATAGTAGCATTGCTCTTACCTGTTACTCTGCCACACCCCACCAGATGAAATTACGATGATTGTGCCTTGCTCACCCCCCCCCCCAGCCTGCGTGGGTAAGGTAATAGTCGATGCATAATATGGCTATTCAATGCACTGTTTAGCATAGCCTGAGTGTGTTAATGAATACATCAGGTTTATTCTGTATTGCCTTTGTCAATACTCATAGCTGTAGACCAGATGCCATCTCTTTGGCAGTGACACAGTAAATTACATACACCAGCACCTTGCATTGAGTCCCACTGCAACTAATTCCTCCAGTGACTTAGTACCATCTCCTCCTTTGTTGTTACCACAGGTCTGTCAGTCAATGATCTCCTGCTGTAGCTATTTTCCTACTATCATACTGTTAAACATAGTTCACGCTATGAATAAATCAGTGCACATCTTAGATGTGTGCTGCAATGCATTACCATATATATCCAAGTGTTGACAGGAAACACTATATAATGGGTCCAAAAGGGGTCATTAACACTTGTTGCTCAGCTAGAACTGATGCTGGTCCTAGCATCATAGCATAAGTAAAGTCCCTGAACATCAGAAAATCCTGATGTTCAGAATAGATGCAGGCCATGACTCTTTCTGATAAATATATGCATCTCTGACTCACTATACAATGTCTATTTCATCACTGGCATCTGCAATGACTCTCATTACTATGTTGACACTCATTTGCATACCCTGCATACCACATTACTTTTCCTTTAGTGCGGTTGTACAACTTTCTCCGTGAATCCCCCCCCCCCCAAGTGTTGCCAGTCAATATGCTATTTCACATAATGTTGTGTGCTAATTGTTTCTGCATACCACCCCCCCCCCCATTTTAGAAACAAGAATATATATACCAAAAAGGTTTGTAGACATATTGACACAGAAGAAGACATTTTACACTGGACTCAGCACCTTGTAGGTAAATACATAATGAAGTGTGCAGTTTTAGGAAAAAAGAAAAATTAAGTTCATACATAAAACTGAAATTCAGATGCATACTGTTATGAGTGGTAGTATTCCCACAGATGCAGCTGCTGCTAAAACACTGCACTGCTTTAGCTAACTCATTTGTCACACACCTTTCCCCTGCTCTACTCAGCACCAGAGAGAAATGTTAATTACTAGCTCTTTTTCAGGCCCATTTAGTCCATGGTGCTCATAATTTCTACAGTGGTAGAAGTTAAGACTCTTTGTCATGTCTACAACAGTAATAAAGCTGCAGAAAGGAACTTTATTTTTTAACAGTCCTTTTCCCAAATCATATTTTATTTATGGTTAAAATCACAACATGTTTATGGGAAGACATGGGATATTACAAGAAAGCCTTTTTTTTCTCTTTTTTTTGGTTCTGCTTACTTTTCTTGAACAATTCCAGGGAGACTCCACAGTTCTGAAACTGTTGAGCAGCTTGATGTCTGAATGCTCTTTCATGATTACCACTAAGATACTCTGCACTACCACTAAGGTACTCTGCAGTGCACAGATTTCACTACTAATGACATTTTTTTCTTTGAGAGAGAGATTTGTGGCTTTTAGTCTTTTCTTCATCACTGGGTCATTCAAGTTCTTCAATAGTTTAATAACGTCTATGATTTAACAGATATATAGCTCGGTACTATTTTTGTACTGCTGGCAGGGTGCTGCAAATTAAAGTCTATTAGTCCAACCAGACAGGGAATGATTTCTTGAGCAAACTTTTCTGAATTGCCTTGTCGGTGCTGAACCTTGCCTTCCTGAAGCAATAAGCAATCATTTTCTAGCATTTGCTATCCCATGGAGGCTTCATCAGACATATCATGTCTCAGAGGGTGATGTTCTTTACAGATTCCGTCACCATAAGCTTTACTGATTTAGCCTTATTTTTCTTCAGACTGCAGTCTCTCTGTCTTGTCTTTTCACACATTCTCTCTCTCTCTCTCATGTTCTGCCTAAAATGCTTTAATGTAGAAGTGATTGATGGGAATAAAAAAATTATGGCTGCTCAGTAAAGAGTTGGAAGAAAAAAAATCTCTTGGGTATTGATAACCTCTAAAACATCATCATCATTTACAACAAAACATAGCAAGTAAAATAAATCAGAATACGGAGCTACCACCCCCATTTTTAATTATTTTCTGCCAAGCAGGCAACTCAAAAATACAGTATTTTATACTATGTTTAATTGTAACATCAGTAACTAGGAAACTAAACAAAAATGCTGTTCATGCACTTACTTTAATCTCCTCTCAGATCTTGTCATTCATGATACAGCAATCACTCTCCCTCTCTCTATAGATGCAAAATGCCTAGAACTTTACTTTAAATTCTAATTACAGGCACATCATTGTACATTATTTGCAATACTTGGTTAGGTGAACTGATTGGGTCAGATAAGCTGTGACTGAAGTGTTATTCCATTTTGAATTGACTGCCATGCAGATTCATTTCTTGATAGCATACCTGATTATTTCTGTTGAAATAAATCTGAAATGAAATAGAAAGGAAAACAGAAAACAGGATGATATAATGAATTAATGTGCATCTTTTTAGGCACTGTGGTGAGTTGGAAAGATCTAAGTAATTTTCTTTTATTTAACTTGTCACCATATGAGTTTGAAAACAAGATTAAGTAACAAATTAGTATTATGTGGTACGATGTTTTCTGCATTATAAAGCAGGTTGTTATGCTTTTTTACCTTAGTATATTCACCCAAAATTTAACACATTATATTTAGGATGAGAGGATTGCAGTGACTCGTATTACTTGTGTACCACATTAGGCACTGATCGTGTCATTTTCTTTGGAGATAAATGCATAATTACTCATTAAACTCTTTTGACCTTACAAACAAATTTCAGGCTGTTGACACTGCTCAGGGCATCATCTTTGAGCATCTCAAGCTGCCTTTCTTCTTTTGCTGTCAGAATAATAGACAGCTTTGCATGTCTTATATTGCAAATAAACAAAAGGTGCAAGATAATTTTAGCAATTATCTCAGCAAAACATTTTTATTAGGGACATTAGTCTGTACTAAAATATCAGAGAATTTCAAAACTGAATATAATTTAGAGTGCATTATAGTGAACCTTTAACACATGCATAAGTAGGCAGAGTTACACAATATCAGAATTAGCCTTTGTCTTATTTGTTAATCTGCCAGTCACCTAAGATGGCTCTTGTAAGCAGTAAAGCAGAATACATTCAACCAGAACAGACATAGTCAATTTATCAACAATGATAGAAAAATGATCATAAGGACTATGCAATCTGTTGACATGTAGCAAGTTTCCTAGACCTGCATTTGCTTTTCTACTCTGCCCTTTATTCCATCTGTACCATAGTTTCACAAATCTCTCTACCGATTTGCCTTTCTAGAAACCTGACCAAGCTGCCCATCACCATTTCAGTGAGGGATTATTATTTCTTGTCCAAGATAAAGCCTTTCTCACTCTTTTTATACTACATTTTTGAGCTACACCACTTATCTGTGCAGATTATGTGTAAGTGGATAACTCCAGTGTAAACTTGCCCTCATTCCAAAAGACTTGCTCTCACTGTAAGTGACTTGCTCTGGTGTTAGCTTGCTTTATAGACAGGCCTTACACTGGTGTATGTCACTAACATTAACAGCAACTCTTTTGCATTCTGGCCCTTACTTTCCCACCATCTTCCATGTTCACCTCTGTTCCTTTGCAAAACATCTGCATAGTTTTATGAACCCACATCACATCTTCAGGTTCTCTTCTTTCTTCATGAGAGTACCCCCCACCCCCCATCCCCCCGTCCTGCCCTGTCAGTCTTTTCTATATCATTTGCCTTTTGGTAGTCTTTCTCTTCCCCTACTTGTAAAAGTTTCACTCCCTCTCATGCTCACTAGAACTAGATACAGTAGTTTAGCTGAGTCCATGTACAAAGTGACAGACTAACATGTTAGCTCTAAATATCTTTGTGTATGGAGATGTCGGCTGGCATCCTATTTGCCTTGCATACTGCTTTCTTTCTCTGATCCCAGTGAGTCATTCTACCTCTTTCTATAAACCATGTCTCTTTTACCTTGCTTAGTCATTTTCAGCTGTCCCTCAATCTAATTCACTATAGTCATATTGTTATTACATAGCTAGAGATCCTTGCATTTCTCACCACTAAATCTTAGCTGCTACTCATCAGCCTATGCTGCTAGCTTTTTTGATCCCAGTCACCCCTCTACAATCTATTTTATTTGACATTCATGTCCACCTTAGATCGCCTAGTAGGCTCCAAAGCAGAATTGAAAAGAAAGCTTTACTTCAGGTATATTGACATCAAATGGGTTCCCATTACTACGTTTCCAGTTACCAATTGTACAATAGGATTTTCAGACTACAAACCAATGTTTTGTAATCTCCTGAAGATGGCTGTCCTCCCTAAAATTGAGCAGATGTTCCCTTGGTAGCATCTCCATGACTTCTCATGCTGTTACTGAGGTCAAATATTTAGACATATAATTCCTGGGCTTTCAGTTTTCTATTCCCTTGTGAAGTGGTACGCTTGTGGTGCACATCTAGTCCTCCTTGTGAATCACCTACTCAGCTAGGGACTTGTTTAACAGTACTGTGACAAGATCTGTCAGCACTCCATCCAGGTTTATAAAGACTCCTTTCAGTAGCTGATGGAACTTGATCCTCCCTTGGTGCTGAACAGCCTTATTCGCATCGACACAGTCTATTACCCTAACCATCCATCTTGATTTCCTGTTATCACTTGTCTCTCCCCATGCTGGTACTGTGCCTTCTATCACCTTTAAGGAAACAGTCAAAGCAGATTAATTTAGACTGTCTTCCTGTTTCATTTATTCTTGTAGCCCTTGCTCTCCCTATGAGCACATGCATTTCTGTAATTACTCTCCTTCTTTTCCCAGTATACACATAAAAGTGCTTTATCTGCTTTATTCCTATGGCCGGGCTCTTTTTCTCTCCGTTTTGGCTCATTAGACTTCCTTGGCTGCCTTTTCCTTACTTCTGATATTCCCCCCTTAAACTGCTGCCCATTATTTTCCATTTTCTGTAAAGCATTTCCTTTTCTTTGTGTGCATTCCTTACAATACCCTTGAGCTATATTGCATGTCTTCTTTTAGGCCTTCTTTTTCTATCAAATTCCTCATTCAGCCCCTTCAACTCGTCCATATTAATAACTTCCGTATGTTGTTATTTTCAGTCTTCTTTGGTGATTCTATAGCCTTCACTATTTTATCATAATCAATCCCCATAAAGGCCCTTAAGTACCTTTACCTCTTTTGTCATTATCATGACTTGTGTCTAAACTGTTTGCAAGTTGTACTGCCCTCTCAAGCCCCTTGAACCCTCTAACATTTAAAATACAGTATTCAGATTATGACCTTAACTGCCAGATTATGCCCATAATTGCTGTGCCGATCCCTCCTGGACTACTGTTTCAGTTACTTAATTTTCTGTCCTCACTACAGAAACTGGTGTAGTCTAGCCCATTTTGGACAAATTAAAAAAAAATCTCAATGGAAATTTATCCTTTTCCCACTACCAGGTTTTATTTTGTTCTTGGTTTGTTCTTACTCCTCTAGTCTTGCGGCCAATGTACCATATCAATCTATAAGATCTTCATTATCTGTCTCTGTGATCAATTATTAACTGACGGAAATTTGAAATCAAATCCCTTCATCCCTTCTCTGCCCTTGTGTTACCATTGTTTCTTCATCATCATCATCTTCTTCTTCTTCATCTTTCTCTTCCTCCTTGAAACTAATAATTATTTCCTTAATATATACTGTAATGCCCTATCTATTTATTTTGCTTCTCTTTAAAGTTCAAACCAGGGAACTAATGCATTGCTGTCCTTTTTTTCATCTGCCCAGGTCTCTGCGATCTTCACTGTGTCAGTCTTTCCTATTGCAGCTCATTTATTTTTATTACATAAGCACACTGTATTGTTTAAAATTACTGTCCAGCTTTCTGACCAGTTTACTGCATTTTTCCCTTATCTTTCCATTTTCTTCTTGACTATTTTCCTGTTTCACTCCTTCTCCTTTCCATCTCATTTTAAAGGTACATGTGTACTGATGTATATTTCCTGAGTATTGTACAGCATTGCTATCCCCAGTGGACTAAGATGGACTGCATCTGCATCAAGAAGCTCCTTATTTCCTAGAATCAACCTAGTTCCAAGTTATCCATTGTTCTGGTTCATCCACCCACCACGCTAGAAGTTGGAACTATTCTATTATTTCATTCCTTACATTCCTAGGTTTGGGCCCTGGCAGCACCACTGAGAAGGAAACAGTGTTTACCACCTCACTATAAATGTTAAACTCTGTAATTCATCTAGCAATTTCCTTCTTGGTTCTCCTGTACTAACACAGTAGTATCCACAATGGATTACTATATTCGGATACTTCTGGAACAATCCTGGCAACTACATGGCATGTTCTTGCTAAAGTAAGCACAGGGATCATCTTTATGCCTATCAAGCTAAAGCAAACTTTGTTTGTTTTTACTCTCTGTCTGATTTATCTGGAAAATAAGCTCATTGCCAACAATCTGCATCATTCCTTTCTATGGCTAAGTCTTTTGGTCAACCCCTGTCTTAGTGAAGTGTCCTTTTGGGCTTCCTGTTTTGTTTTCTTCATTACTTCCTGAGATCCTTTTACCTAATATTTTCTGACACATCTGTTTTTGCCTCATAATTTACATTAACACCTACTTCTACTTGTTCTGCCTGTCTTATTCCTCCCTACCGCTGTCTAACATTCGTTCACAGATCTGCTCATTCGCCTTTCTTCTTTACTTTCACCTGTCAGTTCTCCAGTTTGGTTCTCCTTTATTCCTCTTCTCTTTATTCCACTTGCTTCATCTTCCATATCACCCCATCCATTCTAGCTTTCACTTTCCAAATGGTCTGTACCACTGCCAGCTCACATCCTTAGCCTCTCATGCTGCCTGCCTTTTTGCCAGACTCACAGAGTTTCCTTCTATGGTTTTTAGATCATATTATTGCATCTCTAGGAACTAAAAACATGCCCAGCCATGTCCAACTTCCCCAGAGCTATAATGGCACTCTGTACCCTGTGTATGTGATCCACATCTCCTTCATTCTTACCTCAGGCCCTGCTTCCTTTTCTTGCATCCCATACCTGCGCAATGTTTGGCCTGAATTTTCTTTCTTTCTTTGTTGCTGTGATGTTTAAACCATATCCCCCATTCCCTACTCCTTGGTACTGCTGTTTCCAATGTTTCTGACATCTCTTAACCCTACTTTCCATCTGTATAGGCTTTTTGTTCTTTATCATCTCTGATTTTCTACTGAGGCCCTTCCGCTCATTTCTGCTCTCTTGCCCTTCTCATTCACCTATTATGTATTTGACTCTTGTTGGTTACAGACTGCTTTACTGATCTTTTCCTTGCGTCTGTGCCTTTCCCCTTGCACCCCTTCTCTCTCTTTATCACTCTTCTTGAGACCCATTCTTTGCCAACCCCAAAAACTTGTAAAATCCTGATTTGTACTATCTCTTCTACCAGATTGCAAGCTGCACAGTCATACTTCTCAAACTCAAACTCTTAGTGCAAGAAATCTGGACAAAGCCTGACAAAATGCAGGCGGGGGGGACAAAAGCCCAAAAATAGGGACAGATTTTAAATATTGCTCTTTTAAACTTAGAAAGTTACTAGAATATCAGGGCTTGTGTTAACATGAATTTTCTGAAGGATTTGAAGTCTGAAACTCAAATGTATGTCATTATTTAGTGACTTCGATCCTCAGATCATCCTAGTGATTTGCCAGAAAATCACAAATTTTATGAGCAACAGGCCAAAAATATGAAGCAAAAATCTGGACATACTGTGAAAATCTGGACAGTTGAGAGGTATGCTGCACAATGCCTTTAAACTAGGGTTGCCACCTTTTAAGCGGGCCAAAGTGGGACATGGGTGTGTGGCCAATATGACACTGGCCACACCCTCTATTGTGACATCACCACAGCAGTTAAGGGTACCACTAAACATGTTCCCATCCTTCAAAAATAGGGACATATTTTAAATATCACTCATAAACTTAGAAAGGTGCTTGAGTAACAACGAATGTGTTAACATACATTTTGTCTGAAACTCAAATGTATGTTATTATTTAGTGAATCCAGTACTCTTCAGATCTTCCCAATGACTTGCCAGAAAAACAGAAATATTATGGTGAATAGACCAAAAAAAATGAGGCAAAAAAAATCTGGACATTCTGTGAAAATCTGGAGAGTTCAGACGTATCTGCTGCACCTAAATTGCAGTGACGATGGCATTAACTCCAAAGCCGATAGCATAACCATTGCTTAAATGACTTTTAGTGTGTGTTTTGTGTGTGTGTGTGTGTGTGTGTGTGTGTGTGTGTGTGTGTGTGTGTATGTGTGTGTGTGTGTGTATGTGTGTGTGTGTGTGTATGTGTGTGTGTGGGAGTGAGTTAGTTTTAGTACCTGTAGCAAAGACCTCCACAGCATTTTTTTTTTTTTTTTTTTTTTTAGTTTGATACTGGGGAGCTTGGATTCAGCCAGGAAGAGCCCTACAAAGAATATCTTTGCAGGGCTCTTCTTCACTGAATCCCCGTCCCCTTCACGAACTGCAGCTTGTTGCATGATTTACAAAACCTGGAACTAACAGTGAACAGCTCTGCCTGGAGGTCCGGGTTTGTCATCTTTGGTGACGTAACCTAATTGTCGTGGAAAAAACGGAAATGTTTGCAGTTTTTCCACTGCAATTCGGCATTATTGAAAAGAGGGACTTTTAAAGTCCTACTGTATTACAGAGAGGGCAGTTGGATGAGGTTGCTTTACCTGTGAGTGTCCCGCTGATAACAGGATGGGTGGCAACCTTACCTTTAAGGAAACGCAACCTTCTTACTTTATTCTCATCAGAAAACAGAGGAAGGAAATCCTGCCACATTTGCTGTTTGAAGACCACTGAAAAGTTCTGTTTATTAATGACAAATGCTACAAATGTACAGCTTTCTACAGACCTCTGCTTCTCCAAGAACCAATCAGTAATAACTAAATGAAAACTCCAGCCAAGCTAGAACTTCTACTGAGTGATCTCTCAAACCTCTTATATCAGAGGCACATGGGATATATATAAATGACCCCTATGACCATCAGGTGTTTCAGCTATGAACCACTGAATGCTGGTTTGGACAGCATCACAGTTCAGCTGCTATTTCTAGTCCTTCCATCCTAAATCCAGTAGCTGCACCTACAGCTGACTGTTAATCTGATGTTCTCATCCTGGTGTGTCACCTTACAGGCTGATTTAATTTCTGTTTCCATGGGATTATCGTTACTATTTGGCTTATGGTCTGCTGCTCACCACATCCATTAATACTTCAGGATTCTCAGACTCCTCCCTAGTCTAGACTGTTCACAGAGTGTTTTAGTGCTGAAAAGCAGAGCTGACTTACCATTCTCTGCAGATTTCTGTTCTCCTCTGTGACACTGGGCAATGTTCAGGGCAGCAATACCTTCATGTTACTTCCAAGCTTTGGCCTTTAAACACAGTATCATACTCTGCTGCTGATTGCTGATTAGATATTTGCTTATAGGAGTTGTGCCTTACTGACCATGGCAACAACTACTCTGTAAAGTTGGCACAACAATTAATGTGTTTACCTCACAGACACAATACACAGAGTTTGAGTCTCACCTTTGGGAAACTGGATAAGCTTAAAAATGGTCCAGAAAGACAGCTAGCCTAGTACTTATCCATGATAGTCTGCTAAGTCTAGCATACCTCCTCACTGACTTATTTATAGGTTCATAGGTTCATACTAGGCTATCTGCCCTAGGGCATTTATAAGCCTAGCCAGAGTGTGTTTGGCTTTCGCCACCCATTTTAAATTAATTTTGTTATGCCCTTTTTCGAGGTTAGTATACTGTGCCTCTGTCTAACAGTGACACAGAAGTGATACCCGGGATAAATCTACGATCTCCCATCCACTCATCAAGATTCCTCTTGAAGAGAGTCAATGAGGGACTCTGCCTAACCTGCACTGGGATTTTATTCCAGAGTGAAGGGAGCCTCTGGGTTATGAATCTGTCCCTCCAGCATGTCCTATTTATTACAGTGCTGAGGTTCAAGTCTCTCGAGTGCGTAGCTCGATGGGATTTGGATTTTCTGAGGTGCAGCATGTCCATTAATTCCGGGTTGGACATGGCTTTATACGTCAGGCACAGATCGCCTCTGAGCAGGCGGTATGCCACTGAGTAGCGCTGGAGTTTCTTTAACCGGGCAGCATATGGCATCTGTTTGAGCCCTTTGATCCTCTTGGTGAGGTACTTTTGGGGTCTTTCCAGTTGCTGCAGGTGTCTGGTAAGGTATATCCCAAAAGGGGCATTGTACTCAATTATGGGCCTAATGAGGGATGAGTAAAGAGGCACGATGACCTCCCCTGATCTAGATGTGAATCCCTTCATGATTAGGTGGGCTATATAAAATGTTTTTCTAACCACTTTGGCCACGTGGTTGTCAAATGCGAGATTGCTATCAACTTGGGTCCCCAGGTCCCTAATTACTTCTTCTGTACTTAATGGATTACCACCTATGTGGTAATTTGTGGGCACTTTGTTTTTGCCAAAGAGGATGACTATGCACTTTTTGGCGTTTAGCTTGAGGCCATGGCTCTGGCACCAGTTGTCTGTTTCTATGAGGCCCTTTTGGAGGATGCTTGTGTCGGCTAGAGAGTCAATTATGGTGCCCAGTTTGCAGTCATCTGTGAACTTGGTCAGCCACAGTCCTTCCGTGTTGGCCTGTACCTCCGAGAAATATATACCGAACAAGAGAGGTCCCAGGACTGAGCCTTGTGGGATGCCACTTGTAACTGGTTTGGAGTCTGACATGGCTCCAGCAATTCTAACCATGTGGGTTCTGTCCTTGAGCCAGTTTGCAACCCATCTAGTGACATAGGGGTTTATATTTAAGCTGGTGAGCTTATCTATAATGCCTGAGTGGGGTATTGTATCGAAGGCTTTTGCGAGGTCCAGGTAGGCTGTGTGGACCACCTTCCCCTCGTCAATGGCCTTGGTGACTGTTTCAAAGAAATCAACCAGGTTTAAGAGGCAGGATCTTCCCTTAACAAAGCCGAACTGGGTAGGATCCAGTGTCTGTAGGTCCCCAATATCTTTATTTATGAGGTCCATGATGATCCTTTCCATAGCTTTGCAGACCAAGCTAGTCAGGCGATAGTTTCCAGGATACGTTGAGGCACCAACTTTGTGGAGAGGGACCACTGTTGCTGTACGCCACTCTTTGGGTACATATCCTGTAGTAAGGCTGAGATTGAACAGTAGTTTTATGTTTGGGTTTAGCTCTTCTTGGAGTTCATGTAGGATGGAGCCTGGGACACCGTCTGGTCCCATTGATGCTGTGTTTTTGCTTTGGAGAGGGCAGCTCTTACCTGAGCATCTGAGATGTCAGGGGGGCAGCACTCTGCTGGGATAGATATTTGCCCTTTTGGTGGGGGGAGTTTGCACTGAACCTGTCAGCTAGGATGTTGGCAATATCTGTGGGTTTGGTGTATTTTTTGTCATTTTGGACTAATTCTGAGCATATCTGGGAATTCCCACCCAGGTTCCTAACATAACTAAAGAAAGCCTTGTGATTATCCCTAGTGTCCTGTGCAATTTTTCTCTCGAAGCTGGCCTTAGACGATTTTATGAGTGCCCATAGTTTTTTGCTAATACTGATCAGAGATGCCTTCCCTTTTGGGATTTTGCTCTATCATGTAGTAGCTTCCTCCTTCTATTGTATAGTTTGTTTATGGCTGGGGTCCACCAGACAGGACATCTGCCTTTGGAGGATTGGGTCTTGGTTTTATTTGGGATTGCATGATCCATGCATTCCTGAAGGTGTTCATAGAATGCATTTATAAAGGATTCTGCGGTCTGGGCCATATTTTCCACAGGCCCGGGGGCTTTGAAGGATTCCACCTCGGTTTTCAGGAGTGTGAAATTTGCTTTAGAGAAGTTTTTCACTGTGGTTTTCAGGGCAGGGGGTGGAGTCGGGATGTGAATATCCAGTGAGATTAGTTTATGGTCTGATCTTACCAGTGAGGGATACACTTCTGGTCTGGAGCATAGAGTCCCCATGTTGGTGATGATCAGGTCCAGTATGTTTTTCCCTCTTGTGGGAGTGGTAACAAGTTGTTCCATAGCATTTGAGTTTACAAATTCTAGGAACCTTTGGGCTAGGGTGTTGGAGCTAGAGTAATGCTCCCAGTCTATGTTTGGGTAGTTGAAGTCGCCCAATATAATGGTGTTTGGAGAGACCTTCATATTTTCCAGTGTTCTCAGGAAGGCCGAGTGGGGTTCCTGGGTTTGGGAGAGTGGTCTGTAGCAGGCTATAAACTGGAAGGCAGTTTTACCCACTGTTAGTTGCACATGGATAGCCTCTGATGCTTCGTGCTGTGCCACCAACCTGGAGGTGTGGGTATCTTTGACGAATATTGATACTCCCCCTCCTTTTGTGGTTCAGTCCAGTTTTGGGGCCGAAAAGCATGGTATGAGGTATAACCTGGTAGTGCTGGGGTGCTCTCGGGAGCCTTGAACCAGGTTTCTGTTACTGCACATATATCGATGTTCTCCATGCTAAGGAAAGTTTCGAGTGCGTGCATCATGAGGTTTAGACTTCTGGCGTTGAGTAGCATTACTCTTAGTTTCTTATCCCTTGTGATACCTATGGAGGTGGGTTTGTCTTTTGAGCCTTGCCAAAAAAAGGCACTATGGGGGTAGCAAGAGCCTTTGCCAATATCCAAAAGCCCAGGGGTGACAGGTGCAAGCCATCCCTAGCGAAGCAACGTGGCTTGTCGAGCATGTCATCCCAGGCTGACAGGCATTGGATCCCCTTTGAATGACACCAATACTTAAGCCAATTGTTGAAATTGATCATCTTGTCTTCATATTGTGGCATCATTCTTGGTGAGGGTAAGATGCTACTCAACGTCAGGGTCATACCGGCCTGGGCTACATGCTCAGAGAGCTCCTCTATGACTCTTTTCATGTAGTCCAGGGAGGTACTTCTCAGGTCATTCACACCAGCATGGACAATGACTGAGTCATATTTGTACTTGCCTTGGAGTGACCTGAGTGCTTGTGTTATGTGGCGGATCCTAGCGCCCAACAGGCAGCTCGCCGTGACCTTCTCCTTGTTCAGCCTGGCGAGCGGGACGTCAGTGTGCCTGACGATAGAGTCACCTATTACAAGTGTATCATGTGTGTTGTTTAGCCTTAAGGGCTGTGACTGTTCGGCACACTGGCTTTGTGAGCTATGTGTTGCACGTGTTTTGTTTTGGGGTAGCGGTTGCTTGGGTGTCTGATTTGGAGGTCTCTGCTGCTTAGGCAGATTTTTATTTAGAGCCTCCGAGTATGTTTTTGTGTGTTTATGTGTTTGGTTTGCTGTCGTGGTAGGTCTATGTGAGACTGGAATTGTAGTGAGTGTGGTTTCCTTCTCCTCCTGACTGGTTTTGCCAATACTGAGTTGAGAGAGCTTTGCCTCCAGTATGGCTATATGGTTGCATCTCTCACATGTGTTGGAATTTGTTGGGAGGAGGAGAGGGTTGTCTGTGTACATGAGGCAGTTGTAACATTGCCTCAAGATTCCCAGATTCACCAGCTGGACCGGAGAGGAGATTGACAACTGACCTTTAGACATGCTAGAATAGTATTGGGAATTCCTTTATATTGAAAAAAAAGGGCCAATGGGGAACAAGGTACTCAAGGGGAGTTTGTGAGGGTGTAGTGCTTTTAATTTTTTAGTGCTGACTTATATAATTGCTTTAGTGAGCAAGTGCCAGGTATCTTAAATGCAATGTGTTACAGGTAACATAAATGCAAAAACAACAAACAGTAACTTTCTTTCAAGTGAAACAAGGAAATAAGTACAGTAAGCAATGCAGATATCACTAGGGATCCACAGAAGCGCTGAAAAGCCGTGTTTTAGGTGGAATTAGTGTTTCAGGGAAATAACAAGCAAACAAACAACAAGCATACAAACAAAGCTAGATTCAGCAGGCCTGGATCTAGTCTATGCTACAGCAAACAAGGTGTACAAATTTCAGTAAGAAACAGTTCAAATATGCAGACACTATAAGCCTTTAACCAGAAATTCCCAACTCAGAAGGGCAGAGTCCAGCCTCTCCTCCCACAAGAGTGCAGACCACGAACCTTCTTAATGTAAAATAACTGGCCTGAAGCCCAAGTGCTTAAACCAGAACTAATACACTTTTAGAATAACAGACACTGAGCCCTCAATCAGCAGTTCCCAACTTAGAAGGATGTAAGCTACCTGTCCTGCCACCACAGTGCAGGCCACAAACCTTCCTAATGTAAAACAACTGGTCTGAAGCCCAAGTGCTTAATCCAAAAGACTTAGAATGATAGCTACACTTTAGTCAAGTTACTACCAAGCAGTAATAAATACAATTGAATACTTTAAAGAATGCCTGGATTAGTGCTCAAGTTATACAAACAACGCTAGATTCAGCAAGCCTGCATCTAGTCTATGCCACAGCAAACAAGGCGCACCAACTTCAGTAAGAAGCAGTTCAAATATGCAGGTCAAATATGCAGAGTCCAGCCTCTCCTCCCACAAGAGTGCAGACCACAAACCCTTTTAATGTAAAATAACTGGCCTGAAGCCCAAGTGCTTAAATTTATGTTCTTTTGTTACCCATCTCCAGTGATGCTCCCAACATCTTAATTTCCATTCTATCCTGGGTAATTAAGACTGCTGAAAATCCTATATATAGCATAGAAAATCAAATTATTTACAGCTGTCTAAAGACATTTGAGTGTCTCATAACAAATGATAATATGTAGCATATACTTGCATAATTTGATTCCAGGACAGCTACTCATTTTATTTCTACTTTTTCCTTTCTTTATAACCTCTTTGTTGGATAAACTCATGTGGCATACTATCTGGTCATATTAATGCATCTCTTTTGAGATTTTATATTTAAAGACTCAGGCTGTGCTGCTCACACATATCCATAATGCCACGTTAGATTTTTGCAGAATATCCAGATTTTTGCCTCATATTTTTGGTCTGTTCCTCATTAAATTTGTGATTTTGTGATTTTATGACAAATCTCTGGGATGATCTAAGGACTAAAATCACTAAACAAAGACACACATTTGAGTTTCAGACTTCATATCCTTCAGGAAATTCATGCTAACACAAATCCTGTTATTCTAGCAATTTTTAAGTTTATAAGAGCAATATTTAAAATCTGTCCCTGTTTGTCATGCCTTTGTCCCCCCATTATGTCAGGCTTTGTCCAGATTTCCAGCGCTAAGAGGTTGAGAGGTATAGTGGTATTTACCACTGTAAACTATCACCTTATACCCGTAGCGGTCCCTGTATTTTTTTTTTTGTAGTAACACAACACTATGACCTGGATATTATTGGCATTTTATATGTGTGTGTGTGTGTGTGTGTGTGTGTGTGTGTGTGTGTGTGTGTGTGTGTGTGTGTGTGTGTGTGTGTGTGTGTATATGTATATATATATATATATATATATATATATATATATATATATATATAGACATGTGTGTGTGTGTGTGTGTGTGTGTGTGTGTGTGTGTGTGTGTGTGTGTGTGTGTATAGACATATATATGTGTATGTATATATATATATATATATATATATATATATATATATATATATATAATATACATATATATATATATATATAGATATATATATATATATATATATATATATATATATATATATATATATAGATAAATATATAGATATTTTTTTTACATGTAAAATTTTTAACAAAAGAGTCTGTGCCACATACAATTCATGCTAAGACAAAATTTATGAATAATGACCTTTCCTTTTCTTTATTTGGATTTCAATTATCTTAAAACACATCTATGCATTATGATTTTTTTTCTCCTGTTAGGTTTCAGACCAGATGAATTTAACTAATGCTGAGTGTATTTTTTTCTTCCCTTCTAAATAAACACACCTTCTAATGTTTTATTCAAAAAGGGCCTTCACTTTCTAAGCAGGCCATGATCTCTGCCATCTTAATTTTCAGACTCACACACACACACACACACACACACACACACACACACACACACACACACACACACACACACACACACACACACACACACATAAAATGCCAATAATATCCAGGTCATAGTGTTGTGTTACTACAAAAAAAAAATACAGGGACCGCTACGGGTATAAGTTGAAGCATCTGAGCTACACGCAAAGATTGTTTTCTTACACTGATATTTTTTAAGTGTCTCTTTTAGATAATGGGAAAGAATTATGTACTCTCTTCTCCCTTTCCAGAGACAAGGAAGTATTAAAGTACCTGTTCTAGAATCAATAACTTATTAACTCCTGATGAAAACCTTCAGTTATTCTGAAAGTTAAAATAACTTCACTGATTGTAAAATCTATGTGGGTCCAGTAAAAGGCATTACACTACTGTATTCCATTGTTTTCTGTTAGATGATCCCTGCCCTTACAGTTCTGTAAAACACTGTTCTCTGTATGGTTATTATTTAAATTCCTTATCTGTTTATTGCATGTTATCCAGGCAACTGGACTATTTTTATCCAAAATCTGCGTCATAGGGTTAAGGCTAAATATTGTGTCAGTTTTTAGTGACTCTAATTGAATCGATTAGCCAGCAAGTAATTGGACTGGGGAGGTAAGGTAAATCGTAAGAAAACACAGAACACCGACTTAGACCATTTGAGAATATGCTGCAGTGCATTGTGATACCCCTTTCACATTTCTCTTTACATTTTCATATTATACAAAACCTAGTCTGCTCAATGTCATTCATCTTTTTCTGTTATGTATTTTATCTGTTTTTCAACTTGCCCTTTTTATTTTTTAAATGTGCTGGTACACAAACTTTTCAGCAATAATACACAGTAATGAGGCTCAGCAAAATACATTTACCTTTGCAGCACCATTTCAAAGATAAATACAATGCATTTATATATGCAATATATTATAAACAATAATTCAACAATGTTGGCACTGTTTTTTAAAAGTTGAAGTACAAAGCAAACGGCAATGCAGAGACAAGGAGAACATGCAAAGTACAATTTCACAGTGACAGAAAGTTAGGATTTCATGCTAGACAATTGATTTCTGATACAGAGATGTTCCACTGAGACACTGTGCTGTTCCTATGACACTTATCTTTATAACAGACAACTGCATCAGTATACGTTTTGATTTCTACCCTCACCCTCAAAATCATGTACCCTTCTGCTTACTAGTAAGGACAGGGCAGTATTACTGTGATATACTCCAATCCTTGAAAACTTAACCCATACTCACGCAGCAGCAGTACTTCAATCTGCATTTACAGTAGTCTTCTTCCAGCAAAGCATACAGGTGGCATCTGTTTAACCACACCATTATAATGCTTTTGTTAGGTCTTTTATGCTAGCTATCAGCTCACTTCTCCACCTACCCAATTGACTCATTCATTCCATTTTGGCCACCAGGATTGAGGGTTGAGTTGACTAGGGATAGAATGTCATATTGTAAGCCAATGGATTTTTGTAGCCTAACTTCCCTGTGTTGGTTCAGGCTCACTTTGGCCAAATCAGTGAGGCAAAGACCCCACCATTTTGGTGATATGCCTATCTAGGGACCCCCATCTTCATGGTGCATGCAGTGAGACAATTCTAGGTCTTGCCCCATCTCAGTAGTAGCACATTTCCTCCTCAGTGGACCCACTACCTCCAGTCTGGCATAAACTCTGTCTGTGGTATCCAGTACTAGCAGTAACACACCAGATACATCTCCACCCAACATTCCCCAATCCCGTCCCTTAGAGAGGGGTAAGTAGGTGCAATGCCATCATTCCTGCCCCTCTACTCATTAGATCTCACAATATCAGGGCAAATAATCAAACCCCACTTAACTGGGTCTTTTTCAGGACCCCTTCCCACTGTACATGGAGCAGACTTTTAGCATATAATTTATTGCAGATGAGTTTACCTGACAAAAGTCAGGTGTAGCAGTGTTGAAAGTGGTTATTCCACTATATCCCTTTTTATCTATTGGACAGAGCATGACAAATGGAATCCCTAACAACAGGATTAGGATTGATGCAATAAACCTCTCACTGGAATGACATCAAAAGATATCAAGTCTATGTGCTCTTAATGGTTGACCACATCACTAAATAAATGTTTTAGGGAACTACAGAGGGCACCTGAAAGCCAGACTGCTACAAAACTCACAACAGCAGAGAGTGGGATGATCAAGGTTTTGAAGTTAAACTAGTATGCAACGTGCAAGTGTATTACAATGGTGCGTCATCCAGATTTTTGCATCTGAAATAGGCGAAAGAATGTGACACCAGGCTGCATAGCCTGTGATTTTTGAGAGATACTTTACTACATGACTTGTCACAGGCTGCCTGTGACATGACTTTTCACCAGGCAGTAAATGGTAGGACAATGAAATATGCAGTTAACAGTAGCTGTGTGACATTATCACCATTACTTCTTCTTGTATTGGTAGTACATAATGTGTTCCCTTTAAAACTTATCGTATTTTACTACTGTGATGCCCGTGCACTGGCCGAGTAATCAAGCAGCCTCAATCCTCAACACTAGCACCAGTGAGGAGCATCCACATCGGGAGGGATAACAAACACACACACAGTAAAGTACAATTTCCCTTAAGAGCACAGAGAGATCACAGTCAGTCTGGGGGTGGTTTCTCCCTTTCTCTTCAGATCCCCAATAAGACTCCCCACTGGCACAGCTATAGGGTACAGATCTCAGGCTAGTGGTCATGCTAAAACCTCCAGCACCCTCTCTGTCCAACCAGTGCTTTGTGTCCCTACCTAAGTAGCTGATGCACACACACACACACACACACACACACACACACACACACACACACACACACACACACACACACACACACACACACATACACACACACACACTCTCTAAGATATGAGTTATATACAAACACACAGACACTCCTGGGGAAGGCTGGCACAGGTTCTCCACCTATGCACCTTCCTGCCAGTCTATAAGGTAGTACCAGCTTCCACCAACTACTAATATCAGCTAACAATAAGGCCCTTACCAAAGTTTGTCCGATTATGCTGTGCATTATTATTATCCAAATAGTAAGTGGACGAAAAACAAGGCTTATTTGGAGTGGCTTTGTACAGTATCACTATATACATGCAATGTACTCTAGAGCTTAAATTATCTCTACACAAAACAGCCACAGTTGAAAGGTTTAAAAATATTTAATAATAAATAATAAAAACACAAGAAAAATCTTCTCAATTCAACACAGTGCTAGTTAAGAGTTCCGAAATCACAGGAAGATGCTTAAAATAATACTGTAGAATAGTCTGACATAAATACAGAAAAGAGCTAGAATAAATCTGACTAAATTTCTATCTAACTCTAAAAACAATCGCAATTCTAAATACACTAACATATAGGAAAAAGGCAGAGTGCTGGTGAGTGATGTTCTTCAGATAAAATCCAAAAATGCTGTCTCTTTCTCTCTGAGATCCCTTAAATTTATAATACATCACTGCTGACTCACTTCAGATTACATCATTCTTGACACTTCTCTGATTTCCAGGCTACCAGAAACTCTAAATTTACATTTCTTAGATTTCTTAGTAAGCTTGTACCTGGCCAGGAAGCCATAACAATAAAATACATTATATATGTAAAAATCTACCAATTAACTCTGGTCTCAAAACAATAGAAGAAATTCCTCAGTCCAGTCATTATGTCTCAGGGCCTTGAGATCAAATAGTCATGCAATGCTTGACTTATCGGCTTTCTTCCTGCAGAGTGCACTGTGGTTACATTTTTGAAGTTCAACATTTAACACAGTTTTCTTATATTTTAAGAGAAAAAGCTTGTGGATTATATTCATATTTACAATGACATTGAATTATCTACAAAATACTATCTAACTAGGCTGGCTGCCCTTACATATCTTCACAACTACATATAAGGATAACTGTGCAACACAAAATGTTACACTATTGTGGGATATTTTGCTAAAAATCACTTAACATAGTGACATGCAAACATATGAAGACAAGTCTCTACACACACACACACACACACACACACACACACACACACACACACACACACACGCACACACACACACAGAATCACTACTTTCTCATAAATCATACCCACTGGATGGCAACTAACCTTAAACAATGAATACAAAGTACAGACAATGCCTGGGTAGAATGTAAAAGGACTCTTAAAGACAATCTAAATACAAAATATATCAGCAGTTACAAAATGACTTATGGATTAAAAGTAACTCTACAAAAGTTGAACATGCCCATACTCTGCAGAATACTTATCTAGGTCAACCAAAACAATTTTGGAAGGCCTTGAAACCATTGGCACATCAAACATATCACAGCACTGGAGCCTGTAACATTAGAACTGTGGAACTGACAACACAACTTATTTTACTCATTCTAGCGGTGCCCTGCAGGCTTTTACCCTTAACTACCAATTATTTCATCTGCAGATTTTTGGCAAAATCAAGTTATAGCCTCACACTTCAAATAAATGTTCATATCTTTGGAGCCATTAAGTTTACTAAAGAAATGTAAATTGTAAACTGTTCAGCACAAAGAAAACTTTACAGTGACAAGGTTCACTAGATTCTAGGTCTTCAGTTGGAATTTATAAATCATAATAAACACAGTAAATATTAATTTTATAATATTTTGTTAACAACTAAAATGTCTTGGTAACTAATCTAGCTACGCACATACTATCAGCAACAGTAGCATATCAAGGGTGGGGTGAAGGGGGCAGTTGTCCTGGATGCAAACTATTAGGGGGCGTGACCTGGAAGAGCAGTTCATAAGGGTTTCTGAATGCTGGTACAGAAAGGCAATTCAAAGCCCTCTGTATGTAAAATGCTTTTTTTTCTTCATTCCTCTTCAAAGGAAGAACTTGGGGAAGGGGGATCTGTCTGTAATAGTGATCAGCTTAATACGGTAAAATGCTTTTTCCTTCTTTTTTTTTTTTTTTTTTCGCTCTTCAATGGAGGAGCTGGGGGTGGGGTGTGCATTTGTCTTGTCCTTCATACATCATGAGCTGATGGGGGTGGGGCACTATATCAGGAACTGGCACTAGGTGCCAGATGGACCAGCTACGGCTCCAGTCAGCAGCATTTTATCCATCCATCTGTAAGTTTTCATATCTAGCTAAGCAGTTATGTCTTTCTTACTTGATTATTGATATATTTAGAAAAAATATGAACATTATGATAATGTAAATAAGTGACATATAAGCAATAATTAATATCTCAAGCAGCACTAGACAGAGGTCAAATGTCAGTGCACATCATGTAAGCTTTAAGATTAATTTTTTCAGTAACGTGCATGTAGCATGGTTTTAAAATTATGAAAACAAAAATGAACAGGCATTATCAGATGCCTAGAGGCATCATTAGGATTTGATTGCAGAAGCACCAGCAGTCATCACTAGGCTGAAATGTCAGTAATCCTTCCTCACCTACTTAGCTACATTCTGCAGTCCTCCTTGTTACCAGCTGATGTCTTATTTTGAAAAGATTTGCAACTACATTCTATTCCACTTTAAAAGTTTAAACAAATCACAGCTTCAAAGGCTACTTGAAAATCTGCATTCTGTCTAGAGCTCTGACTTCCACTCAATGCGTCTACAAGTTCTCAGATCTGCTGTCTGTGTCTTTACCAAGCCTTCAGTTCATATTTTCAGCTTTTTACTCCCAACAAAAATCCTTCCACAAAGCTTCAAACATGCCTTGATCACTTTACTTGCTAAGAGCCCCTCCCTTAGCACAGCTAGCAACTTTTACATCTTTACTAATTTTTGCTCCATTGCCAAAATTCTTAAGAAAATTGTTTATGACTATGTAGTGCAGCGGTAGCGTTGTCGCCTCTCAACAAGAGGTTCTCCATTCAATTCTCGGCTGGAGCGCCTTCTGTGTGGAGTCTGCATGTCCCTGTGGTTGAGTGGCATTCAAAAGACATGCATGAACGAGTGTGCCTTTGTTGAAGGTTGGGCATTGAGCTGGCACCTCAGCACCATAAAAATCTACCAATCTGCCAATCATTAGCGGACCGGAGTTCCGCTGTGGCGACCCCTAACCGGGAAAAGCCAAAAGAAGAAGAACAACTCAAATACATTATAAAAACAACATCACAGCTTCTAGGTAGCATGTTTTCTGTGCAAACTTTAGTGGATTACCAGCTACTTATTCACTGATAGATCAAATTCTGGCCCAGGCCAGGTGTGAGGAAGGAATACTTACTGAGGCAATCTTCTCAGGCCTTAAAAGAGCCTTTGAAAGTCACTCATGCAACTACTCTATACAGACTTAGTGATATTAGCTTCTCTTCTGAAGTTGTACAATACTTCCAAAAGCATCTAGACAGCAGAAAATTCAGGCTAGTGAGAGCAAACAAAACCACTAAAACTAAGGGCACCACATGTGGATCCCCCAGGTCAATCCTTGGTTGCCTTTGATTCTCACTGTTTAATAATCTTCACTAGGATCTGCACAAATAAACTGTAACCTATATAGTGATCTTATTATGTTTACTAGGTCCACTAAGATCCCATCCCCACTGATAAAGATTTGCAGGATAACTTTAAGGATATTTAGAACTGGCTACATAGTAATAACATGTCATAAATATATAGAAAGCCACAGTATTGTCATTTGATACATCCCAGGAACTAAAGAAAGTTCACAGACTGTATCACTTACCAGATCCCCCCTTCCCACCTCCTCACTGTACAGATATCTAGGCCTTACCAAAGGCTTCTCTTTTCATTCTTATACTGAGCTGCAAGTTAATAAACTACTAACCCAGCTAAGTCAGTCTGAAAAAATGTCTCACTGTCTCTCTACTGAGGCCCGACAGGGCTGAGCTTCTCGCCTGACTGGAATACTGTTGTTTACCTGGAATTACCTACTGCCCATGCAAATGTATCACTATCATTGAAAGTTCTAAGAGCAAAAGTCTTAGATTCATCAGTCTAGCCATCAAAGAAGAACACCAGTATACAATGTTAATAGCAAACAACTGGCTGCCTGTAATAGCAGGAACTAAATTGCTGCTCAACACATTCACCTTTAGATTCTTGCAAAATGGATATTGGTCCCTCTTCTGAACAAACCTCAGCTCAGAAACCAGACTTATACATCCAAATCAGCAACATCATTAAGCTGTACAGACCACCATTCACCACGAGCACACATGAAAGGGCAATCCCCAAAACAGGACCTATTGTATGGAATATATTTTAACAATCATTTTGTATTTTGATTTTGATTTTTCTATCCAAATGGGAGGGGTAGATTTCTTGAGTTCTTACAAAATGCTGTCAGCCTTTCTAATTTTGCTCCCTTTGCTATAGTTTGTACCACACATTGATTTAGCAATCAACTTACCTAACACCTGAGCACCCTTCCTACCTGTTCTTCAGCATCAAAGCAAGTTGTGCATATCTAGTTAGTAATAGCTATACTAAGGCCTTTTCTATTGGTTTTTTTTTTCGTGGAACATAGGTATACTTAATGCTTTGTAAATTTTCATTTCCAGCTTATATTTCACTGCTGTAATGTAATCCTAATGTAACTGTCTGCTGCTGTTGGTATTGCCCCTTATGTATTATTTTTGTGATTATTCTTTGTAATCGTCCTTGACCTAGTGGCCTGAGTTGTGGCTGAAAAGGATCTTTGGGCCAGATCATTTATCTTCCTAACAAAACATAAATAAATGAATAATTAAATAAATAATAATTACTCTTCTATGTTAGACTATCCTCAGCATGAAATTATAATGGGTGTTGCCTTGGTGATGGTAACCTTAAGACAAGCATCACTTGTCCATATTGCACCTAAACATTTCCAAAATGTTTTCCTGTCATTCAGATTTGGCAGCCCATTCCCCTCATGCACCTTGGCAACATTTTTCTACGCAGATGACTTTGGAACCATTTTTTGGGGTTTTCTTCCATATCAATTGTGTGGAATTGATATCCTCAAGACCCAGTTATGAAATAATGTAGCTAATAATGTAGCTATTGCCCAGGCTGTGCATATACCAAAGGGATGTCTGTATTTCAATAGTTTATATACCCTTACAGTGCTTTGGTTGCTACTTATGGTGTGGCACTGCTATGTCTGTATACTTTGTAGACTGCTAAGTTGTCCTTTTCTGGTTAGCTTTGTTTTAAAACTGATGAATGTGGTTGACATTCTCCTGACGAGCACTTAATTCTGTGCTGTAGAGCGTCACCTCATGAATAAGTAGCAGTCTGCTAGCAATCGTGAACAACAGTCTGCTGCTCGAACCTGTAGTCAGGCTGAACAAGAAGATGTGCTTATTTATTTATTCATTTATAATGTGGTAATTGGGTAAGTAGGTTGGTCTACTGACCCTTTTCAGCCACAACCCAGATAGTAAGTACAGTAGTGGATGTAATGCAAGGGTTCTGGAGAGTACAACATTAAACAAGTAAGAATAAAATGTAAAAAACAAAAGTAAAATGTTAGAATTACAGACAATAGTAGATATTCATGCATACAATGGTAATAACATATGCTGTTAGTTATGCTGCAAAACATCACATTATGTACACCTAAGAAGTTCTTTCCATGATTTATAGGTTCATAGGTTCATAGGTAGTTACTAGGCTATCTGCCCAAAGGCATTTATTAGTCTAGCTGGAATGTGTTGGCTTTCGCCACCCCCATAGATTAGTACCCTGTGCCTTTGTCCAGCAGAGCCATTGAAGTGATCCCTGGAGTATACTTTCTGTTTCCCATCCACTTGTCAAGGTTTCTCTTGAAGAGGGTTAGTGAGGAGCTCTGCCTAATGTAAATTGGAATCTTGTTCCAAAGCATGAGAAGTCTCTGGGACAGGAATCTATCCCTCCAGCACGTCCTATTTATTGTTGTGGTGAGGTTTAGATCCCTGGAGCATGTAGCTCAAGGTGATATGGTTTTCTTTAGGTGGAGCATGTCCATCAATTCTGGGTTGGACATGGCCTTGTATGTCAGGCAGAGATCACCTCTGAGTAGGTGGTATGCAACCGAGTACAGCTGTAGTTTCTTCAGTTGAGCTGCATAGTGCATCTGCTTCAGGCCAGTGATCCTCTTGGTGAGGTACTTCTGTGGGCTTTCCAGTTGTTGCAGGTGTCTTGTAAAGTACATCCCAAATGGGGCATTGTACTCTATGATGGGTCTGATGAGTGATGCATAGAGGGGCCCAGTGACCTCTTTCGATCTGGATGCAAACCCTTTGTGACTAGGTGTGCCACATAGAAGGATTTTCTAACCACTTTGGCAATGTGATTATCAAAGGAGAGGTTACTATCTACTTGGGTCCCCAGATCCCTTATTACGTTTTCCGTATTTAGGGGCTACCACCTATGTGGTAGTTTGTGGGTACTTTGTTTTTTCCAAAGGGGATGACTATGCACTTTTTGGCATTTAGACTGAGGCCATGGTTTTGACATCAGGTATCTGTCTCAGTGAGACCCTTTTAGAGGATGTCTCTGTCAGCCGGAGAGTCAATTATAGCCCCTAGTTTGCAGTCATCTGCGAACTTGGTCAGCCATAGTCCTCCTGTGCTTGCCTGTACCTCTGAGAAGTACATGCCAAACAGGAGGGGTCCTAGGACTGAGCCCTGGGGAACGTCACTCGTAACAGGTTTAGAGTCAGACCTAGCTACCACAACTCTTACCATGTGGGTTCTGTCTGTGAGCCAGTTGGCAACTCATCTCATGACATAGGGGTTTATGTTCAGGCTGGTGAGCTTGTCTATAATACCTGAGTGAGGAATGGTGTTGAAGGCCTTTGCGAGGCCTAGGTAGGCTGTGTGGACCACCTTTCCCTCATGTATAGCCTTGGTAACTGTCTCAAAGAAGTCCACCAGGTTTAGGAGGCATGATCTGCCCTTAACAAAGCTGAACTGGGTAGAGCCCAGTGTTTGGAGGTTTCCAATATCTATGTTAATGAGATTCATGATGATGTGCTCCATAGCTTTGCAGACCAAGCTAGTCAGGCTTATAGGATGATAGTTCCCAGGGTCCGTTGTGGCTACACCTTTGTGGAGTGGAATAACCATAGCTGTGCATCACTCTGTGGGCATGTAGCCTGTGGAGTGGCTGAGTTTAAACAGTGTGTTTAGGTGAGGGGTTAGTTCATCTTTGAGCTCGTGTAGGACGCAGCCTGGGACACCATCCAGTCCCATTGATGCTCTACTTTTGGGTTTGGAGCAGGCTGTTTTAACCTGAGTGTCTGTGATTTCAGGGGCTCTACTTTTTTCTGGTATAGTTATGGGCCCTTTTGGGTGTGAGAGGGGGAGTGAAGTTTGCACTGAACCTGTCCGCCAGGATGTTGGCTATATCGGTTGGTTCAGTGTATTTTGTGCCATTCTGCACTAACTCTGAGCAGATCTGAGAATTGCCACTTAGATTCTTGACATATTTTGTGCCATTCTGCACTAACTCCGAGTAGATCTGAGAATTGCCACTTAGATTCTTGACATAGCTAAAGAATGCCTTGCGGTTATCCTTGGAGTCCATGGCAATTTTTCTTTCAAAGCTAGCCTTGGATGATTTTATGAGGGAACATAGTTTCTTGCTGATACTGATCAGGGATGTCTTCCCTTCTTGGGATTTTACTCTTTTCTGTACTACTTTCCTCATTCTATTGTATAGCTTGTTTATGGCAGGGGTCCACCAGACTGGTTTCCTTTTCTTGGAGGAGTGAGTCATGGTTTTGTTTGGGATAGCACGATCCATGCATTCTTGTAGGTGCCTGTAGAGTGCATTAGTAAAGGATTTTGCAACTTGGACAGCGTTATCCTTTAGCATGGAGGCTTTGAAATTTCCCACCTCGGTCTTAAGTAACATGAAGTTTGCTTTTGAAATGTTTTTCACAGTGGTTTCTTTGACCGGGGGGTGGTGGCGGAATGTGGATACCCAGAGTGATTCGTTTATGGTCAGATCTAACCAGCGAGGGGTTGATCTCCGGTGTGGAACACCGGTCTCCCTTGTTGGTGATGACCAGGTCCAATATGTTGTCACCTCTGGTGGGGGTGTTGACCAGTTGATCCAGGGCATTTGAGTTTATAAATTCTAGGAAATGTTGGGCAAGAGAGTTTGTACTTGAGTAGTTCTCCCAGTTAATGTTTTGGTAATTGAAATCACCCAATATCAGGGTGTTTGGTAGGACCTTTATGTTTCCCAGTGTTTCCAGGAATGCGGAGTGGGGGTCCTGGGACATGGTGGGTGATCTGTAGCAAGCTATAATTTGAATAGCAGTTTTGCCCATTGTTAGTTGCATGTGGATGATCTCTGAAGCATCGTGCTGTGCTACTAACCTGGAGATGTGGGTATCCTTGATGAATATGGATACTCCCCCACCTTTTGTATTTCGGTCTGGGTTTTGTGGCCGAAATATATGGTATGAGTTGAAGCCTGGTAGTGCTGGGGTGCTCTCTGGAGCCTTAAACCGGGTTTCTGTTACTGCACATATATCGATTATCTCCATACTGAGGAATGCCTCAAGTGCATGCATTTTGAGGTTTAGACATTTGGCATTGAGTAGCATTACCCTCGTTTTTTGTTACTTGTGCTATTTATGGCGGTGGGTTTGTCTTTTGAGCCTTGCCTAAAAAAGGCACTATGGGGGTGGCAAGAGCCTTGGCCAGTATTCGAAAGCCTAAGGGTGACAGGTGCAAGCCGTCTCTAGCAAAGCAGTGTGGCTTGTCGAGCATGTCATCCCAGGCTGACAGACACTGGATCCCCTTTGAGTGACACCAGAAGCTTAGCCAATTGTTAAAATTGATAATTTTTTCTCTATACAGTGGTATCATTCTTAGAGAAGGCAGGATGCTACTCTCAGTCAGGGTCATACTGGCCTGGGCTACATGATCAGAGAGCTCCTCCATGTCTCTTTTCATGTAGTCCAGGGAGGTATGACTCAGGTCATTCATACCAACATGGACAATGGCAGAGTCATATATGTACTTGTTCTGGAGTGACCTGAGTGCTTGTGTTATGTGGCGGATCCTGGCACCCGACAGGCAGCTAACAGTAACCTTCTCCTTGTTCAGCCTAGTGAGTGGGCCGTCAGTGTGCCTGACTATAGAGTCACCTATTATTAGTGTGTTGGGTATGTTATTTTGCCTTAAGGGCTGTGATTGTGTGGCACACTGGTTTTGTGAAGTATGTGTTTCATAGTTTGTGTTGGGGGGGTGGAGGTTGCTTGGATGTCTGCTTTGGAGGTCTCTGTTGCTTCTACAGATTTTTATTTAGAGCCTCTGAGTATGTTTTTGTGTATATATGTGTATTTTTTGCCAGTGCTGGTTTCATAGGTCTATGTGAGACTGGTGGTGTGATGCAAGTAATTCCCTTCTCCTCTTGACTGCCTGGTCCAGTCTTGAATTGAGAGAACTTAGCCTCCAGTTTGGCTGCATAATTGCATCTTTCACATGTATTAGTGTTTGGTGGAAGGAGGAGAGGGTTGTCTGTGTACATGAGGCAATTGTAACATTGCCTCAAAATGTCCAGATTCAGCAGTTGGACTGGAGAGTACACCTGAAACTGCCCTATGGACATGCCTGGATAGGTACAGTGCACTGTTTTACTGATTGGCAGGTAAGGTTGAATAGAAAGCCTTGTCCTTCTCTACAGTATAGGGGGGGGGTCTAGTGCTAAGGTTTATTAGTGCTTGCTATGAGTTTTGAGCAAGTGCCGTTATGAAAAGTGAATGGTTTGAGTGCTTAAGTTGAAAGTTTGTCTAGTTCCAAGGGAAAAATTGAAGAGTAGACTTTGTGGAGCCGTGAATATTTATACCCTAGCTAACCGGTGCTGCCCGGCGCGCAAAATCTTGCAAATGCGAGTTTTATAGCAGGAAAATGAAAGAGATAGAAATTATCCCAAAATGGCCAATAAACTACTAATTTCTGGGCTGAAACCACTCCTCCAGGGACAGATAGTCTGTGATTCAGTAGTTTTTGGCCTTTGGTCTTTATCTAGAAAGCAAGTGTATTTTCATTCCTTTTGTAAATGTTGTCTAAAATTCCATTTGAACGTTTCCAAAATACCTCATGTTTTTATTCCATTGAGTAATTGGTTCCATGTGGCAGGACCCAATCTAGAGGATTCTTTTTCTCCAGCTGTAGGCTTAACTCTTGGTAGTATTAGTGCACGTTTTCTTGGTTATCTCCGAGTGTAGTTTTCGTGAGTTATGTGAAATGCTTTTTAAGTGGTGGACAACAGCCAAGTGAGTTAATATTATATATTAGGGTGATGTTCAAGAAACTAGCCCTATATTTGAAAAAGAAAATAGCCCTATAGGTAAGGGAGAGTCAGTGTGCATTTTCTATTAAGAAACAGTGATGACAACTAAGCTAAGTCTGAGTGTTTTATTTTTGGTAATTTGATTTTTTGAGTGATAAATGAAGTACAATCAATTAAATGAATATCATCTGCATACATAATGCAATGTCATGTAGGCCTAGTGCAGAGCCAAGAAACACTCCATTATCGACTATTTGCTTTTCATTGAGGAGACCATTGAAATACATTTGAAAAAATTCTTTCCTGTAAGTCATTTTTAAACTACAGGATGATATTATCACTTTATTAAAAATAAGGCTGAGATTAACTGTTTTGTTTTGAAGGCATGAGTCAGACCTATGAAGATGTCTGTGTAATAAGGCTATCATTTACATACCTAAAAATAGAACCTGTGGCTGTCATTAGGGCTGTTACGGTACTAAATGAATTTCTGAAACCATGTTACTGGCCACAGAGTAGACCATAACTATTAGTGTGTTTAAACATTTCTTGCTAACTTTTTTTTTTCAAATATTTTATTTATTGGGCATAGTTTTCGGATACACCTATAATATTTCAGTAGTGTTGGAAAGTGAACATTTGGGACTTGAATATTGATTGAATGCTAGAATACAGTGGGGGACAAAACCTTTAGTTAGTGAAAAGTTAAATATATGAGTAAGAGGCTCAGAAATGTTTCCATTTGATAGTTTTAGAAAGGTAGGATGTTGTATATTAAATTTGGACCCAGATGTACTTAGTTTAGAAACCTCTGGCTTACCTGTTAGTCATGGCTCTGAAGTAAAAAGTGTTACACATTACATGAATGGATGGATTTATTTTGTTCAGATGGCACACCAGAACACACGGTTCCTATATTGCCTTTTGCATTTTCTTGACTCAAATTTCACTAACTTGCAAAGTAAAAAATTAACTTTAAAAGGCTTTTGAAGCTTGTGAAGGGTATAATTACCTCAGTATATATGGTTTAATTAATGACATTATCCTAAACTGTAATCCATCGAAGCACTGAAATGATGATGCAAATGATATGAGTCAATGACAAGGGTTGTGTATGAACCATATGTAAGCTGACAGTGGACTGGGTAATTCCTGCTAGGCATTGGTGCTTATACATGGCTACTGACAGTGTATTTAACTGTGCTATATAATGAATCTTCTATCCTGTTTTGGAGTCATTGACAGAATTTGGAAAAGATTCCCATGGCCAAGAATTTCTCGGTGTATTTATAGTCCCATATGTCAGTCACAGTTGTGTGTGGAGAGGAATAATCATATAAGTTCTGCTTACTGTGCGATATTTTTATTTTTTTCCTTGTTTGCATAAAAATCATTTAAATCAAAATGATAGGAGCCATGACAAGATGGCATGGAGCTTCATTGCCATGTGTTGTCTTGTTGAACATGACTAACACTAGGTATAGTGAGGTAGGACTGAGCAGTGCATAGTATACTCTGCTCCTCACCAATCTAGCTTAATTTGACTGACTGTACCAGATGTTCATGAAACAGTGTCTCTGAGACTGTATAAGATGATACTAGGCTAATTACCACAAGGGCCTTTTTAAGCCAACCATGCATCTCAAATCTCTAACAAGTTCTGGTATCCTTGCTAAGTGTAAGCAGGGGCTTGGCAGATGAAACATTTCCAAGCAGGAGCCTGGGAGATGAAACATTTACAAGCAGGGGCCTGGGAGATAAACCATTTACAAGTTGCCTGTGTCCATTAGAGACATAGGTGCCAAACCAGGGATGAACTTCCTGTTCTCCATCAAATTGTCCAAGGTACATTGGAACTGTGTTAGGGAGGAACTCTGCTTCACATGGTTGGTCTGTTCCAGAGACCTGGTAATCTCTGGGATACAGACCTATCTCTCCAGCATGTCATATTTATATCATAGGCAAGGCTTAAGTCTTTAGAATGGGTAATTCTCATGCTGTTTGTTTTGTGGATATGCAAGAGGTCTGTCATAGTGGGGTCTGACAATGCCCTGTATGCCAAGCATAGATCTCCTCTCAACAGCCTGTAGGAGACAGAATACAGGGACACGGCCTCGAGGTGGTCTGCACAGAACATTTTACTTGTGCCTGTATTCTTTTAGTGAAGAACCTTATGGATGTCCCAGTTGTTGGATATGCCTGGTTAGGTACATTCCAAAGGAGACATTACACTCAATGATAGGTCTGATGAATGCTGAATGCAGTGGAACAATAACTTCCTTGGACCTAGATGCCATACCTTTGTTTATAAATTGCACAACATAGAATGATTTTCTCATTACTGTAGACATGAGATGTAGCCATGAGATGGTCAAAGCCTAGATTACTATGTGTGTCCCTAAGTCCCTAACTACTGGGTCAACTGTAAGGTGTGTCTTGTCGATATGATAGTTACCAGTGGTGGATGACATCCTGAAGGATACTATTATGCATTTCTTGGGATTTAGTTTTTAGTCCATGGCTCTGACACCAATTGTTTGTCTGTGTCATCCCTTCCTGGAAAATATCTGTGTCAGTGAGGGATTCAATGACAACTCCTAGTTTGCAATCATCTGCAGATTTAATCATCCAGAGACCACTGACATTGGCCTTGACTTCAGAGAAGTAAATGCCAAAAAGGAGTGGTTCAAGGACCAATCCCTGAGGGACTCCACTTGTAACTGGCCACTTTGTAGAGGTAGACTCCCCAATTCTAATTTCCTGGGTCCTGTCTGTGAGCCAGTTGGCTATCCATTGGGTGACATGTGGGTTTGTACCTAACCTCTTGAATTTGTCAACAATGACCGAGTGGGGTATTGTGTCAAATGCCTTGGCCAGGTCAAGGTAGGCAGCGTGAACCATTTTGACTCCATTCATTGTTTTGGTGATATTCTCAAAAAAGTCCACCAGTTTGAGTAGGCATGACCTGCCCTTGATGAAACCAAACTGGGTTGGGTCCAGTGTCAGGAGGTTTACTATATCTTTATTGATCATTTCCATGATAATTCTTTCCATGTCTTTGCATATAAGACTAGTGAGACTTATGGGTCTATAGTTTCCACAGTTTGTAGATGGCCCACCTTTGTGCATTGGGATAATTGTTGCTGTTCTCCATTCATGAGGCATGAAGCCTGTTTGGAGGCTACAGTTAAATAGCAATTCCATAGGGCCTGGTTATTTTTCATGCTATTTATAAGGCATCCAGGGATATTGTCTGGGCACATTGATGCAGTGCTCTTGGCCTTAAACAGAGCATTAAGAACCTGTTGTCTACTGATACCAGGGGGAATTATATTTGATGGTATTTCCTGAAGGAAGGTTTAGGGGAGAGAGGGGTAAAGTTGGAGCAGAATTTGTTGGCCAGTAGGTTTTTCACATAATCCAGCTCAGTATAGGTGGATCCATTTGCAATGAGCTCTGCACACAATTGTGTATTGCCTTTGAGGCTGTTGACATAGCTAAAGAATGCCTTGTGGTTGCCTTTGGCCTGGGAGGCCAAATTTATCCCAAGTTTAGCTTTGATATACTTTATTTGTACTCTGAGTTGTTTGTTTAGTTTGATGAGAGTGTTTTTATCCTGCTGGGTGCTACACCTCCTAATTGTTGCCATGATTTTCTTCCTTCTGTTATACAGCCTACTGATTTTGTGATTCCACCAGGGTGGCTTGTTTTTTGAGTTACTTCTGTACATCTTCCTGGTAGGTAGAGCTGCCTCAATGCAGCTATTAGCATGCTTGTGTAAACCTGAGAATGTGTCAACAACTGTTGCCTTCTCAGAAGAGAAACCATAGATACTCTGCACCTCAGTGCATACCACTGGCCAAACTTACATTGCTCCCAAGTGAACAGTCTATTACCACCATCATCAATGAAAGTATCATTTGGGGTTAAAACCCAACACAGACTAATATGTCTGAAGGTTAATAAGGATATATTATAATGCTTCTTCCCATGTGTCAACGCAAGGAAATGGTTGTGAATGTAATGTTTGATTATCATTCTTTTCAGGAGTTGTAACGGTGGTAGTCCAAAGCCTCACATGACCACGGTGAGGGGTGCCTTGCATCAAATTTAGGGCTGAATACAAAATATAACATTTATGTGCTGCTCAGAAACTATAAATAGTACTATACATAACTCTACTGATGCACCTCAGCTAAGGCATACAAATAACAGGTCGATTTTTAATTCACAATTCCATCCTACAAGTTGACGGCGAGGGCCTTAGAATGCGAAATTCAAAGTCTATGTCTACATAAGCTGATACTGACCTAAAACGACTGTCTCTGTACTGAGTGACCTGTTCCACTGATGATTGACTGCCAAAGTTAGGCACATTATTGTAACAGCAGTATGATGTGCATGTGAGAGGGTGCAGCATAGTTAGCTGTTTTGTGAACATAGTGATGAGGAGAGCATAACACTACCAACTGCTATTCTTCAGTCAGGATGTCCAACTTCAAAACCATAAAGATGTCTGCATACAAGAGCATTTCATGTACTACATGGTCCACATTCAGATGCATGTTACAGGAACAACTCTGCCAATTATTAATGTTATGGTTAGGGGGGACAGCTTATCCACAGGTGATGCACTGGTATTGTATGGAGAGCCATGCTGAGATTCCATGAAATTCAGTGAAATTTACATTTCAGGAGCAGAAAGTCAATAAGTTGGTGACAGTTTGTCTGATCCAGTGCTAGCAAAGACAAGTGAGTGTGAGTTGCCATACAGAGCTGGGGCTGCAGTCTTCCTGAAATATATGCTAATCAGTGTGGCACATTTACTAAATTTTAATGTTTGCTCAAACAACACAATTAATGCTAGCTGCAGGACATACTGTGGAAGTTAATCAATTGCTGCTACCTTCTGGGGAAAAAAATAGTCAAAATGCTCAGGTTGGATCGAATTGGAAAGCCACACTTCTGCAGACTGGGCAGCTAATTATTTCAAACCTTACCATGTGCTGCCACAGAAAGATCACTCATGGTAGCAAATACACCACTGCAATAACTAGGCTGGGATGGGGTGAATAGGGCAATTGTCCCAGGCACTGTCTTGTCCAGGGTGCAACTTACCAAAGTAAAATAAAAAAAAATTTTTAGTCAAATACTTTTTTTCCCCTTTAAGGAAAATGGCAACATGTATATCCTAACAGACCTCCAAGACATTGCTATGTGCATAACACACTGGCTTTTTGACAGCATCCCTTAATTTTTTTACAGCTTTGAATGCCAATAAAACACTATTTTTCCCATGTAACTAACAGTACATGGTGGAAGATAAAGCTCCAGATCATCTCGCCAATCATAACGTATTATGTGTTCTCTGGCATGCATGTCTCAAACACGTAATGAACAGGTTGCGATCGGTGAGCCTATCATAGCCTTTTTTATTAAGATTATATCCGTATATAAAGAGAGCACTAACTATATAGATTAATGTAGCAATAGAAATAGATAATTTATTTGTGTTTACTGAATTTTAGATTTCTAGTGCTATTTGGAACTGTCTCAATTAAGTAACTAAGCAACTGATGAATTAAAAATGCTAGAGGAAGGTTAATGTAATGGTTAAGGTATTTGCTTTTTAGACACAAGGTGCAGGGTTTGATTCTCACATGGGTTAATTGGCTAGACTTAAAATGGCCAGATAAGGGTGGTTGGCATCTAATTGGCTGTTCCTTGCTGTTTGAAGGTATTATCGCCTTAAGTGAGATTAAACAGAGAAGACTATGTCCAAGCAGTTATTTATTTACTGAAATTTTACATATATTTTTAAAGGTTTTTTTTTTTTGTTTTGTTTTATGACACTGTGATGTGTCACACAAATTTTGAATTTTTGTCTACCATTGTCACTTGATCTTTAATGACAGTGTATTTCAGGACCATAATAGACTATCAAGCTTTATTATGGTGAGACTCGAAACAAAATAAATTAAGCCTTTCACGTAGAAAGAAGAAGCACATGTAACAACAACATGATCTCAAAAAATATATTTATTTATTATCTACTTTTTTAAAATACAATATTTTAATTAATTAAATTATATTTTTTTAGGATCTACATGGTTTTAAATATTTTAAATACTCATTCAACATATCATTTATAGATATACATTATTTATAGAACATACATTTTTATTATTTATAGATATATAATTTCATTGATGTGTACGTATACATACGCATATATATATATATATATATATATATATATATATATATATATATATATATATATATATATATACCAAGTATTATGAATATGAAATGCCCTTCAAGTTTCATTTTGTACTTATTTCTTACAGTTTAATATTTTTATTATTTATCTGTGACGACTATAGTTGATGTCATTATTGGTTTTATAGGCTAGCCACTTTATTGTTAGATAATAGAGTTAATTAATTAACCATTTTTGATTGGGTTGAGTATGTATATAAGATAGGGTGGGTGTGTTGTTTAACTGATTCTGATGAGGTCTCCGGTTTTTGGAGATGAAAGCGCTAAATCTGTCTTTGTTGATGTAACAATAAAGAGGATCTGGTTGAATTTTTGGAGTTTCTGGTTGTGGTGAATACAGCAATATTACAAGGAAGACAGCCTTTATTGACCCGCACTACCGAGTTTTTCAAAATAAATTAAACATCAAAAGTTCAAAATGTTACAACAACAAAGTATTATCTATGTAAACATAGTTAAAGTATATTATTTTGCAGGGGCTACATCATTTAACCTGGAGATTTTATCTGCAACCCCAGTCTCTAAAGATACTACATCTAAGACAACATACACTTGTTGAAGAGAGCAAAATATTAAAAGAAAAAAGTCATCCTTTCCTTTTACTACAAGTGGTCTGACCTCAGTAACAGCATTAAAAATAATCTCAGACATTTCCACAGCCAAAGCAATAAACCAGCAACATGCTGCATCAACATCAATGGCTCAACAGGTAGCACCCTTACCTTTGGTGCTGGAAGACCAGAAGGCCGTTGGTTCTGTTTTCACTTCAAGTGATTAAATTAGCTGACACTATATATTCATAGGTGTGTACTAGGCTAATGGCCCTGGAGCCTTTACACACCTACCTGATAGGATTACCCTGACATTGTGCTACCTGACCTTAGTCCCCAGTGCCTTTGTCATGTACAGCCACTGGAGTGATCCATGGCATGAATTTTCTATTTCCCATCCACTCATCAAGGTTTTTCTTGAAGAGGGCCAATGAGGTGCTCTGTTTGACATGCATGGGAAGTCTATCCTTTAGCAAGGGCAGTCTCTCCAGCACATTCTGTTGACTGTGGTAATGAGGTTGAAGTCACTGGAGCATATGGTGTGGTGGGATTGGGATTTCTTTAGATGTAGCATTTCTAACAAAGCTGGATCAGACATGGCTTCATATGTCAAGCAGAGATTGCCTCTAAGTAGGTGATATGAAACAGAAAATAGTTGGAGTTTTTTGAGTCTGTCCATATAGGACGTGTTTAAGGCCTAGGATCCTCTTTGTGAGGTACTTTTGCAGCCTCTCCAGTTGTTGCAGGTGTCTAGTGAGGTACATGCCAAATGGGGCATTGTACTTGATGATTGGCCTAATGAGGGAAGAGTAGAGGGAGACAATAACCTCTTTCTTCCTAGATGCAAAACCCTTAGTAATGAGATGTGCCACATAGAAGGACTTTCTGACCACAGTGGCAATGTGGTGGTCAAAAGAGAGGCTGCTGTCAACCTGTGTTCCCAGATCTCTTATAACACCTTCTGTGCTCAGTGGACTACCATCAATGTGGTAATTCACTGGAACCAGGTTTTTCCCAAAGCGGATGATGACACATTTTTTGGCATTGCACTTAAGGCGATGGTTCTGACACCAGTTGTTGGTCTCAGTAAGGCCTTTCTGTAGGATGTCAACATCACTTGGGGAGTTAATAATAGCTCCCAACTTGCAATCGTCTGTGAACTTTGTCAGCCAGAGACCCTTTGTGTTGGCCTGGACTTCAGAGACGTAGATACCAAACAGGAGAGGACCTAGGTCCAAACCCTGTGGGACTCCACTCGTGATTGGTCGGCAGATGACTTGGAGTCCGCTACTTTTACACTGTGGGTCCTATCTGTGAGCCAGTTTGCAAACCCATCTAGTGATATAGGGGTTGATGCCTAGCTTAGTGAGTTTTTCTATGATTCCTGAATGGGGAATGTTATCAAACGCCTTGGCCAGATCAAGGTAGGCTGTATGAACCACCTTGCCTTCATCCACAGCTCTGGTGACTGACTCAAAGAGGTCGACCAAGTTGAGCATGTATGATCTACCCTTCACAAAACCAAACTGTGCGGGAGCCAGAGTTTGGAGATTCCCTATATCCTTGTTTATTAGGTCCATGATGATGTGTTCCATAGCTTTGTATATCAGACTCATCAGGCTAATGGGGCAATAGTTCCCAGGGTCTGTAGTCGCTCCTCCTTTGTGGAGAGGGATGACTGTAGCAGTGCGCCATTCAGTAGGGACAAAGCCTGAGGTGAGGCTGTAATTGAACAGGGCACACAGATGAGGTGCCAATTCACTCTGTAGTTCATGTAGAACACAGCCAGGGATATTGTCAGGTCCCATGGAAGCTGTATTCTTGGCCTTGGACAGTGCTGTTTTAACCTGTGCAGCAGTAATACTGGGTGCCTGGCAATCTACTGGTATGGTGATTGGTCCTTTGGGGGGCAAAGTTGGCATTGAATCTGTCTGCCAGTATATTGGTAATATCTGTTGGCTCGGTGAAGGAGGAATCATTGTACAGTAGCTCAGAGCAAATCTGGGTATTGCCATGGAGATTCTTTCCATAACTACAGAAGGCCTTGTTGTTGTCTTTACTATCTGCTGCAATTCTGTTTTCATAGCTAGCTTTAGAGGATTTGATGAGGGATCTCAACTTTTTGTTGAGGCTGATAAGGGAGTTATTCCAGTCTTGGGACTTCACCTTATTCCGCATCAGTTTCTTCCTTCTATTGTAAAGTTTGTTTAGGGCAGGGGACCACCAGATTGGCTTTCTTTTTTTGGAGGAGAGCATCTTGGTTCTATTGGGTGTGGCGAGATCCATGCATTTGTGTACGTGTTGGTACAGCACATTTGTGTATGATTTGGCTGTCATGCAACTATTCTCCATTTGCATGGGTGCCATGACGTTAGCCACCTCTGTTTTTAGGAGCCCAAAGTTAGCTTTTGAGAAGTTTCTCATGGTGGTTACCTTTGCGGGGGGGTGGATTTCCAGGGTGATTAGTTTGTAGTCACATCTAACCAGGGAGGAGTTAACTATTGGTGTAGAGCAATGATCCCCCATGTTAGTAATGACCAGGTCAAGGATATTGCTACCTCTAGTGTGGTTAAGAACAAGCTGGTCCAGGGCATTTGAATTAATGAATTCCAGGAAATGTCAGGCAAGTGTATAGGTACATGAGTAGTTTTCCCAGTTAATGGAGGGGTAGTTGAAGTCACCCAGTATGAGAGTGTTAGGTTGGACCCTAATATTCTCCAATGTGCTTAGGAATGTGGAGTGTGAGCCTTGGGACATTGTTGAGGACCTATAGCATGCTACGACCTGAATCACTGTCTTACCAAATGTTAGCTGTACCTGAAGTATCTCTGATGCGTTATGTTGGGCTACCAGTCTGGAGGTGTGCGCATCCTTTATGAATATGGAAACACCACCTCATTTGGAGCTTCGGTCCAAGTTCTGGGGCTGAAAGCTGTGGAATGAGTTATAGCCTGGTAGTGCAAGGGTGCTTTCTGCTGCCTAGAACCAGGTCTCTGTTACAGCACAAATGTCGATGTCCTCCATTTTAAGGAGTGCTTCGAGCTAGTGCATTTTCAGATTTAGACTTCTAACGTTGAGCAGCATGACCCTCAGATTGCATTTGTTTGTACCTGTTATGGTGGTAATTTGGTCGTTGGAATGCCACCTAAAAAAAGTACTATAGTGGTGGCAAGAGCCTTGGCCAGTATCCAGAAGCCCAGGGGTGACAGATGCAGGCCATCTCTGGCAAAGCATCGGGGTCTGTTTATCATGTCATCCCAGGCAGACAGATACTGGATCCCCTTAGAATGACACCAGAAACTTAGCCAATTGTTGAAATCGATAATTTTCTGCTTGTACTGTGGTATCATTCTGGGTGATGGTAGGATGCAGCTCAAGGCTAGGGTCATACCTGCCTGGACTACATAATCCGAGAGCTTCTCCATGTCTCTTTTCATGTAGTCCAGGAAGGTACATCTCAGGTCATTCACACCCACATGTACAATGACAGAGTCATATTTGTACCTGTTGTTGAGGGACCTGAGTGCATGCGTTATGTGGCGGATCCTGGCACCTGACAGGCAGCTGACTGTTACTTTCTCCTTATTCAACATAGTGAGTGGGACATCAGTGTGCCTCACTATCGAGTCACCTATGACTAGTGTGTTGGGCATTCTGTTCTGCCTTAGGGGCTTTGGTTGAGTGGCATACTGTTTAGGAGAGTCATGTGTCTCGTGATTAGTGTTGTGTTGTGGTGGTTGAGTACGTTTCTGCCTCAGAGGTCTCTGATGTTTGGTTAGATTTTTATTGAGAGCCTCTACAAAGGTGGGTGTGTGGTTTGTGTTTTTATGTGAAGGCAGTGCTGGTGTGTGTTCTGGAGGCTATGTGATCCATGTGGTGTGGTGGAAGTGTTGACCTTCTCTTCTTCACCAGCTGTTCCAGTCTTGGCTGGAGAGTGCGTGGCTTCCAATTTGGATATATAAGTGCACTCTCACAAGTCTGAGTGCTGGGAGGTAAGATGAGAGGGTTGTCGGTGTACATGAGACAGTTGCTACATTGCCTCACGATGCCCAAGTTCACCAGGTTAATAGGAGAAAGCACAGGAAACTGACCTTTAGACATGCCTGGATGTGTGTGTATTAATAATAATTATTGGAGTTGTTTCCTTATAGAATGTTTAGTGCTGGTAGCACTTTTGTGTGCTACAATAATTTCTACAAGAAGTCTGGTAAAGTGCTAGACTGATAAGCTAGTAAAAGTGCAGGAGCAGAGAGGACTAGCAGGTCTAAAGCAAAAATTGAAGAGCAGACTTTGGCACCTCTCAGAAGCTACAAACAGTCCTGGATACAGCAAATCTGTATCTGGATTAGACTAGTTACAGGAAAAGCAGTAAACAAGTGCAAATGCAGGCTTTTCAAACAGAAAGTTGAAAGAGATGAAAAAACTGCCCACACATTCAATAAACTACAATTTCAGGGCCAGAAACCACTCCACTTGTGGTAGATAGGTTACCTAGTGCTTACCACTCCCACTGCCAAGCTAGAAGGCTACCCTCTGACACAGAAAGGCTTGGGGGGCTCAGAAGCTTACAAACAGTCCTGGATACAGCAAATCTGCATCTGGACTAGACTAGTTACAGGAAAGGTGGTAAACAAGCGCACATGCAGGTTTTTAAACCAAAAGTTGAAAGAGATGGAAAAAGCTGGCCAAATGGCCAATAAATTTCACTTTCTGGGCCAGTAACCACTCCTCTTGTGGTAGATAGGCTACCTAGTGCTTACCACTCCCACTGACAAGCTAGAAGGCTTCCCTTCAACACAGAAAGGCTTGGGGGGCACAGATGCTTACAAACCATCCTGGATACAGTATCTGGACAAACTAGTTACAGGAAAGGTAGGAAACAAGTGCAAATGTGGCCTTTTAAACCAGAAGTTGAAAGAGATGGAAAAAACTGCTCAACAGCCAATAAACTACAATTTCTGGGCCAGAAACCACTCCTCTCATGGTTGGAAGACTACCTGGTACTTATCACTCCCACTGATAAGCTGGAAGGCATCCCTCAGACATAAAAAGCCTTGGGGGCTCAGAGGCTTACAAACAGTCCTGGATACAGCACATCTGTATCTGGGCTAGACTAGTTACAGGAAAGGCAGGAAACAAGCGCAAATGTGGGCGTCTAAACCAGAAAGTTGAAAGAGATCGAAAAAATCCACAAATGGCCAATAAACTACAATTTCTGGGCCAGAAACCACTCGTGGTAGATACGCTACCTAGTGCTTACCACTCCCACTGATAAGCTAGAAGGCTTCCTTCCAACATAGAAAAGCTTGGGGGATCAGAAGCTTACAAACAGTCCTGGATACAGAAAATCTGTATCTGGACTAGAAGTTACAGGAAAGGCAGGAAACAAGCTTAGAACTTTTTTTTACACTAGAACAGCACTAAAAATAATTCAAGTCCAGTGCAAGCTAGCACACTTGAGTGTGTAGCAATATTAAAGCAAATAAAGTTTAAATAAATGCAATTTAATCAAACTGTATTCTGAGCTGAATTCAATTTTTGTTTTATTCAACTCTGAACAGTTAAAAAGTGCCAAAAATATACTTATCAGCTGAGAAGCACACTCAGTCACAACAGAAGGATATTCCAGCAAAGTTTTTTTTTTTTTTTTGTAAAGTGGAAAGGGAAAAAGGAGAAATACTTAAGCTAATTCAAGATTAAGGACCTAAGTGGGTTGGCCTTCTCAAATGTTCTTTCTGTATTCGGCAGAATGAGCTAATGACACTAGACTGGGATAGAGCTGGGACAGAGCTGAACAGATGGGACTGGTAGGAGTGTCTAAAATCAAAATATAATCTCAATGTACTCGGTTGAGTGAGCAAATGAGATGGACCCAGGAGGAGTGTTCAAACACAGATTTACAGGAGGGCCGGGCAATTCCAAAGCCACCAAGATTAACACCAAAACAAGAACAGGGAGGGACGGCAGGAAACTGCAGAGAGACAGACAGACCACAATATTCAGTGAAACGATTAAATAAACAGAAAAATAAAATACAGTACTATCTTTAAAACTGCAAGTACGTACTTAACTTCTAATACAGTTGATTGTAGCCAGCCAAAGCACTCAGATATTGAGCAGAAAATAAATTCCCAGCTATGTGGCTAACACTTAAAGCACAGAGAAACCCTCTAGGCTAAGAGTTAAATATCAAATATAATGTAACTTTGGGAAGGTGCTGTACTCTTCAGTATGTCGTCCTACAGATGAGACATTAAACCAAGGTTCCCATCTGTTTGAGTTAGTGTTAGCTCAGGTGGTTGTAAAAGATCTCATGGCATCTGTTGAAAAGCATAGGGGCATTCTATAATGCTAATAGTAGAAATGCCACCTTGGGTCACTCCATAAAAGAGGTCAATAGCCTGCTAGTAGGACAAACCTGGTTAACAAAGAATAAATAAAAAAATAAAATACGATTCTGCTAAGTTGCCATAAGCTGTGCATACATACCTATACTTCAGCCACAAAGGAGACAGACAGAGCAGAAATTCAAGTACAAGCCCTTATTTCATCTGGGTAAGAACTAGTGCAGTTTCTGGGTACTTTATGCAATTAAACTCACTTTCTGTACTATAGAATAGACTAAAAGGATCTTATTTCTATCGTATCCCAAAAATACATAAAAATTTGGAAAAAACGCCTTGAAATGCATTGTCTCAGGGGCTGGATATTTTACAGAGCCTACTTATAACTTTTTCGATCATATACTGAAGTCATTGGTTCAGAAAATACCAGGTATTATTCTGAATTCAGGAGATACCTTAAAAAAGCTAAATGGCAAGAAATAAAGGATGATAGCATAAATGTCTTATACAACAGTATCTGTCATAAAGAGGGTCTGGAGGGATTGAGATGGATATTATGTACATTTTCATCCTACCCAGAGGCTTTTATAGAAATGATAATGGAGTTTGCAAAATCTGTATTAACAGGCAACATGTTTGTGGTTGACAAAAATATTATCTGCAGATAAGGGTTACAGCAATGGGTACCCCTGTGACACTGAGTCATGCATGTGCATATTTAGAATATATAGAGGGCAAGAGCTATAGCTTAAGTAATGCCACATTTTTGGACACTGTATTGGAAATATAGTAATTATTAATAAGGGACAACGGAAGGAGTTGGACATTCTGATAAAAAAACATATGGGAATGTTATCCACCATTCATAATAGGTGTTAATATCACTAGTCATATGATTAACTTCTTAGATGTTAATTTACTAATGTATAGTCAATACCCAGGATAAAGAGCAAGAAAAATTTTGAAAAATGCAGTGGGTGTAAATAAATTATTACTTTTTTTAAGAGCAGTCACACTTATTTCTCTAAAAGAAATTACCCAAAAGTGCAGGTTATGAAAATAGTAAGAAACACTACAGACATTTTATTAGTAGAAACACAACTGGCTAATGAAAAATGTCAATTAAGTAAAAACAATATCCTAATGGCTTGCTAACCAATGTAGGCAGCTTGTTTGAGTTAAATCAAAGTTTAAGTCTTACATGGTCTGCAATGTATTTAGCATTCCTGCAGTTTTGTGGTACTGTACAGTTAATTGCTAGTTTATATTTTCAGCAAATGGTTTGCTACAGGTTATCAAACACAAAGTGATGAAGTGCTCAAGTCCATTTCTGTTTTAGCAGGAACTGCAGTTCATGATCACTTCCCTCCCTCCAACAACTTGCACCTTGGGCAGTTGCCCCCTTCTCCCCACCCTTGCTATACTTCTGTATGTACTTAACTTAGCACTTCAAACAACCTTAGAACTGTAGAATCTCCACACTTCCTTTAAGTAAAAGCTTTAATTCTTATTTGGAAAAACATGTCATTTTTTTTAACTAAGAGTTTAAACCTTGAGACTGACAGTAACTAAAATATTTTTCCTTTGTGTGCCAGCTAGTACCCCACTCATTCCACTCCATTAATCAATCTTGTCTGCACCCAGGTAGAATCACTACCTATATTAGTCCATTACCCTACCTTGTCTACCAGTTATCACTAGCAGCTTGGGATCTCAGTCTGCCCTTGCCACTCTGTGTACAGCATACTTGCACTCAGCACTTTGGGACAGTGTAGCAACTGTCTCATACTTATCAATAGTCCATTGTTGTTACACAACACTAATACATTCTGTGAGAGATATAAGTGTTTAATCAGGTTGGATGTTAATCTTACATCAAACTACAGCTAGTATGTCCCACACATACCTTTTATAACAACCCCCTATTACATTAACGTTTACTGAGGCATTTCTACGGTAGTTAAAGAATCACTCCTTAAGCTCCCTAGACACCATACCAGGAAACCTCGGCCACCTTGACCTACAACAGCTCGAAGACCCACATGTCATAGTAATGCTCTAGTTATTGTGGAATTCATAGTTAAGCAAACTGACTCCATCTTCACTAGGCAAGACAAGAACATGGTGACAGCAAGCTGTCTATCTCATGTCAAGATTCATGATACAAAAGGGGTCCTTGGTGCTTATATATGTGAACTGGTGGTTGTTCATGTGGAGGTGAACATTAGTAGGCTTTACACCCTGATAGTTATGTATACAAACCTGAAATAATTGCCTTTAACAGTTGACTGGGTAGTTAGTGTCATTCTAAGAGGATCTAATTTGTGTCACTATGGGAGGTGATGGTTGGGAAGGCTTTCCATTCTGTCAGGGATAGCTTGTGTATCTCTCACTATAACCATTCCATACTGGCTAAAACATTTCCTATACCATAATACCTTTTTGTGCTGAGAATGTGTCCAAGGTATACCAACAAAACAAATTCTAAATCAGACTATATTATGGTGACACTGCTGAATTCTTGGAGTCTCAACAATAAAATTCCCAGAACTGTGGCCCTCCAGATTCTTGAGCACATTCATAGCTGCAGAGTTACCTCCCTAAATAAGTCTGACCATAAATCCACATTCTTCTCCTTTAAAATCTGCAGTATCCATCCTGTACCCAAATAGCTTTAAGGAATTTCATTATAGTGAACTTGTTACAGCTCCTAGATGGCCTGGAACTGCTCAGACATAACCCTTCTCTTGCCAATCCCATTGTTACAGCTGCCACTTTCACTTCCAACTTCTACTCATACCCAAACCATTGTAATTCGAATCCCATCTTTATCCACTGCAAATACAGTAGAAATTTAAGATCAGACAGCTATGCTGGAATTCTCTCATTAAAACATTGTAAAATAAAAAGAAAACAACTGCTTGCCACTTTATTTTTATTTAACATTTGTTTACCGGGCAAGTCCGACTTGGAACGAAGCCAATTTTCAGTGAAGGCCCAGGAAGAAACACTCCAGACACATGTTTTTGTGATAATAAAGTTCCATCCAGCCAGATATAGATTAAAGCTGATGCACAGAAGTCAATTTATGTATCTGATGGTCTTAGGGATGATATACCACCAGAATAGCTTATGTCCTACAAGCAGGTCAGTGCAATTTATGGCTAATTATAGAAATACAATACATTGCAGACCTAGCCATTTCTCAAAACTGTGTTTATTAAGATTTGTGTGATGAAGAGCCCATCAAGGTAGTTGATCTCTTATACACTGCAGGTAAAATGACTGGTTATACATTCCCATTTTCTGCTGATAAGTTGTATGAGCACAGCAGGTTCTTCACTCATTCTGGAACTCTACCATGGAATACTAGAGGGAATCAGCTGAGGGCCATAAATGTTGCAATACTGAAGAAAATGCTATAGCAAGGCATGGACAAAAAATAAACATATTTTAATTTGGAAGTGGGTACTCACAGCAATTATAGAGAAGGGAGGGAAGATGATGCAAAGCAAACATCACAATAACATTTATTAAATTGGTTCTGTGCTGGAACAGAATGCACTATGGGTAGCAGGAAATGCAGTGCTATAATGTTAAAGTGGTAAGAGTGCTAAACATATCAGTTATATTAAAAACTGCATAAGATGTTTTCTGCATGTAATCTTTTTATATATAGTCAACTCCGCTTAAATAGAAAGCCTCAGGACTGAGGTTAGTTAATGCAGTAAGCAAAGCATGCTTTTAAGTGAAGCTGATATGAGAAACAGTTAGATTAATGCCAGATACACAGTAATCACCCAAAAAAAACACAAGTACGGTGATACATTTCAGAAACTTTATAGAAAGGTTACTGTTTACAGCTGTTTGCTGTTTCAGATGATATACAAGTATGTGAGCAGGAAGTCTATCATTAACAGGATATTTTACAGCTACTTGCAGGAGAAAAGCCTCTTTGTAAACTGGCTTCATAGGTAGGTACTGGGCTATTGGCTTAGGGCCTATATAAGCCAAACAAAATAAAATAAAGTCCTGGACACCACCTCGAGTACAAAATTACTTTTTATATTTCCAATAACACCACAGATGAGCGCTTTCGTCTAATGACTAGACTTCATCAGATGAAAGCACTGGTACCATTAACAACTTTTATACATTACATCACATACAGCAATTACACCTAATTAACATTTAAAGTGACATTTCAGTTGAGCATTAACTTTCCCATTTACATGTATCATAAAAAATATAAGGTGTATTCATTACTTAGATAAATGAATGAATAATATATGAATGAATAAATGAATAAATTTCCACATATTATAGCACCTTTTTAAACACCTTTTTAACTTTTTTCTTCTTCTCCTATATAAGCCAAGCCAAAAAAGGTATCCTGGCTTTCACCACCCAAGAAAATTATTTTCCTGTGCCCCTGTCGAGCAGAGCCACAGAAGTGATCCCTGGGGTGAATTTCCTATTTCCCATCCAATCATCAAAATTTTTCTTGAAGAGTGCTAATGAGTGCTAATGAGGCACTCTGTTTGACATAAATAGGTAGTCTGTTCCAGAGTATGGGAAGTCTCTGGGACAGGAATCTATCCCTCTAGCATGTTCTGTTTATTGTGGTGACGAGATTTAGGTCCCTACAGCGTGTAGTACAGAGGGATTGAGATTTCTTTAAGTGGAGCATGTCCAACAGCTCTGGGTTTGACATAGCTTTGTATGTTAGGCAGAGATCACCTCTGAGTAGGCGATATGCGATGGAATAAAGATGGAGTTTTTTGAGGCAGTCTGCATAGGGTATCTGTTTGAGGCAAGTAATCCTCTTTGTGAGGTATTTCTGTGGCCTTTCCAGTTGTTGTAGATGTCTTGTGAGGTATATACCAAAAGGGGCGTTGTACTCTATAATGGGTCTAATGAGTGATGAGTAGAGAGGAACAATGACCTCTTTTTTCCTGGATGAGAAACCTTTTGTGATGAGGTGTGCCATGTAGAAGGATTTCCTGACCACTGTGGCAATGTGATTATCAAAGAAGAGACTAATGTCCACCTGTGTCCCAAGGTCTCTTATCACACTTTCAGTGTTAAGCAGACTACCACCTATGTGGTAGTTCATGGGTACAGAGTTTTTACCAAAGGGGATGACAATGCACTTTTTGGCATTGAGCTTCAGGCCATGGCTTTGACACCAGGCATCTGTCTCAGTGAGGCCCTTTTGTAGGATGTCCACATCATTAGGAGTTTCGATTATGGCTCCCAGTTTGCAGTCATCTGCAAACTTTGTTAGCCAAAGACCTTCTGTGTTAGCCTGTACTTCAGAGAAGTTTATACCAAACAGGAGAGGACCCAGGACTGAACCCTGTGGTACTCCACTTGTCACTGGTCTGAAGACGGGTTTGGAGTCTGCTACTTTCACAGTGTGGGTTCTTTCCGTGAGCCACTTGGTAACCCATCTTGTGACATAGGGATTTATACCTAGTTTAGTGAGTTTATCTATAATTCCAGAGTGGGGGATGGTGTCAAAAGCCTTGGCGAGATCTAGATAGGTTGTGTACCACTTAACATTCAACCAACCAGACGTAGGTCTGAAATCCTAAACTCCTATGCTTTTGGCTAGTTGGTATCAGTACTACTTAACATTCAACCTGAGTTCCTTCTGATGTCTCTAGTTTAGAAAATTAGTATGGTATGACTTCCATCTAAAATAGATTTTAATCCCTATAGTCACAATAGCCTTTTTTGTCTTTTATGCTAGGTAAGAAGCACAAACAGTGATGCATTTCAGAAATTTTATAGAAAAATGTACTGTATGAAACACTTACAGCAGTCAATGCAGTCCCTCAAGGTTTAGAGGAAAGACTTTGTTATTGATATCTAAACAGCTGTTTGCTGTTTCAGATGAAATACAATGTCCTTCAGTACATAGAAAGTGGAAAGCGATTCACATCCCTTTTTCGCCACAGCAACAAGATTTTCCTTCTATTGGTTCTCATTGAGCAGTCAATTTTCAGAAGCCATTCTTTCCAAATTTCACCAGTCAATCAAGAATTCTTGTTTGCTTTGTAAGTGACTGGTAACTTCTTTACACTCTTGAAACACCTTGGGTTTTTGCTTTTCTTGATCACAAGGGGATCAAATTTCTCACTGTTATCCATATTGCAAGCTAAGAGTAAGGTCATTTGATCTTTCACAACCTTTGACCCAGCAGCCTCGACAAGTTTAAATGTCAATGTTCCATCCGGTATAGCTCTTCAATATAACCCCATTTCATCAACATTGATAATGTTTCATGGATTGTAATCTTTCATGATGTCTGAAAAAATGTTCACCACCTATCACTCAGGTCCAAAATAATCTGCGTCTTGTTTTTCACCATGCTGTTTTATGAACAAGATGTTGTGGTGTCCTTTCCATCTCTCTAACCAACCAGACGTAGGTCTGAAATCCTAAACTCCTATGCTTTTGGCTAGTTGGTTGCCTTTTCCATTAACAATGGACCACTAATGGGAATTTTTTTGACTTCTGGCTTGTGCAATCCTGCACAATAGGGCATCCTTGACATCCTCAGCTTTACCGAACCTCTTGCATTTGCAATTAGAGTTGGTATTTGTTTGCCACTCTTTAATAATTTCTTCTCTTTTTTTTCAGAATTCTTAAAATTATGCTTTGGTGCACGCCTAACGACAATGCAATAGAAGTCTGACTTTCTTGATTATCAAGTCTTTTAATAAAGTCAACACCTCAGCTAAAGTAATAGTCTTTTTAAGGACTTTCTTTGAAATTCTTGTAATATCCCTTAGATAACCAATAGACTTCCTGCTCACGTAATGACTACAGTATGCACAAGTAAATACACCCCATGTTCACCGAATGCAGCCATACTGGCTATGCAGTTATGTGAAGTAAAATAACATGGCAGTGATCTACATGGGATTTGAGATGGCTATGCATTTAAATGAAATATGCAATTAACTGATATGCGTTAATGCGGAATACACTCCAATACATTTCCATTGACTAAAAATGTGACTGAATGGACTCTATGCATTTAAGCGCAATGTGCTTTTATCCAATAGGCATTTAAGTGGAGCCGACTGTATATAGCATGTGGAGATGGGAGTTAGAGAGCAGATATATGTTTAAGGCTTGTGAAACACTTTATGAGTCAGGAAGTTAAGCATATGTATTAGTCATGAAACACAATGCGGCTTTAGCTAGACTGTCTAATCCATTTGGCAGAGCAGATCATACTACATGTCAAAAATGTCTACACTGTCACACTCTGTGCAATTTACTATATGCATCACAATGTCAACTACCAGTAAACATTAACTCCAGTGGTGCATCTGTTCTGTGCAGCATTAGAAATGCTGCAAAGCTTGAATTCAATTAAAATAAAGTACACTGATTATAGCACTCATGTTAACAGCTTGCAAATGGATAAGTATTACTGTAGTAATCATTACCCACTTAATATTTAATCAGGTGGGCTATGGGCTCAACTGAACTCTCTGAAGAAATGAGGCATCATGCCCACCATGTAGAAGAAATGTTTCATTATCAGTATGACTGTATGCACCACGATTAACAATGTGTATGCCTGGCTAAACATACAAAAGCACAATACATCTTTGCAGAATGCACTCACCATTATATAAAGAAAAATACATATGTGTAGAATGCATTTATCAACATACAATTTTATAGCTTCATTCTGTTTTTCACAGTAGACAATGCATTCAGTATACCAGAGAACTACACAGTACAGTTAAATTGTATGTCTTCTTCTGTAAAACAAAAAGTTAGTGCTCAAATGTAACCTTAAATCAAATTACTAGAGCCACAATAATGTGTTAGAACACAAGCGAGTCAATGTCTAACAAACCACAGTACATATATTGTAATAATTTAGCTGTGTTTTGTTATTTTAAACAACCAACATGAGAAACATCTACACCTTCCCATATAATAATTAATGCATTGAGCTGGGCTGTTTGGAAAAAAAATATACACTGTCAGGACCAGGACTCAGGAATAGCTAAGTCTAGGAAAAATAGCTAAAACTGCCTCATACTAACAAAATTCTATCACTGTACCGCAAGTTTTAGAGGTTTCACTTCATATTGTTCAAAGCTCATTTCATCGAATTTCAAAACAGCGAGACCAAATCATCGAAAACTCAGATCATCGAAAACTCATAACATCGAATCTCAAATCACTGAAAACTACAAAGCAACTAGAAATAACACCCCAGACACTGTTTACTACGTTTATGCAGGGGAGCAAGCCCCCCTGCACCTCACATCACCGAAAATTACATATACCAACTCCAAGGTCGCACTACAGTGGGGTTAGGAAACTACCTTTTTCCCCCACTGTAGTGCGACCCTGGAGTTGGCATATTTAATGTACATGGTGTGTGGGGGCAGAGCCCCCCACATGGGAGGTGCAGGGGGGCTTGCCCCCCTGCATAAACGTAGTAAAAACTCTGTGGGATGGTATTTCTAGTTGCTTTGTAGTTTTCATTGATTTGAGATTCGATGTTATGAGTTTTCGATGATTTGAGTTTTCACTGATTTGGTCCCGCTGTTTTGAAATTCGATGAAATGAGCTTTCAACGATATGAAGTGGAACCAGTTTTAGAATGTGTACTTCATGGTGTACCATGCAACTGCCTAGCGATATTTGTATTGTAAATCACTACAGTATGGTTCCATGAGACATAAAAGACAGCATGGGCCTGCAAATACAACAACAAATAGAATGATAATTTAAAAATGTGTATACCAACCACTGTGACCAAGATGTCCCTTATTTGTAAAAAGATGTTGATCTAGCTCATCAACATCACTTCAGCTGTTTCTACTACCATTAATCATGAAGAGTTCAGAAAGAAATGGATCATCACTGAAGGAATCCAACAAACAAGAGACCTGGGCATAGGAATATCTGACCAATAGGAAGATACAATACCTCATCTTCAATTTCTTCAAGGTTTTCCACACTAGTCTCTGCCTCTGTAACAACAGGAAGAACACAGAAAGCCTGGCATCCCATTATAAAATTCAAGCAGTATATTTTGCTTATATCAATGAAATCAAGCAGTGAAATGTTGAATACATACATGCATACAAATTTTTTAAGGCATGGGCAATAATGTCATTCTAGCTAGCTAAAATTCCAAAGCAGTCATCCCCATGATAAGAGTCCAAGTTGTTCTTCAAAATATAACAATGAAAATAAAGTGCCACCACTTAGATAATGCCAGAAAAACTACATAGAGCAAAAAACATAAAAAATATTCTGGCACCATGATGACCAGAGAGACCAGTGATTATATATATTTATTGAATGTACAAGTAAAAACCTTTACCTTACAAGGCTTCCTCAGGCAAATGACCAAAAAGCTATATTACAGCATTTAAATAGTAAAGACAATTAAAACAATTAAAACAATGTGACATAAAAAATCTAACATTTAAACTGACAGTCATCTAATTTTATTTTTTAAATATTTTAAAATTGGTTCACTGTAAAACTTTCATTAAGCCCTGGGATGACATATGCTGTAAAGTGAGCTAACCATCTCTTTTCTTCTTTTTCTTTTTCATTCAATAAATCACCCCATTTAATATTCTCATCAATAGTTTGCAATATTAAAAACTGAAAATAGTGCATGCTATGTTCTTTAATGTGTTTATATAAGGCATTAGTATCTATACCCCTGCATATTTCAAAGAGATGATTGTAAACACATTATTTTAACTTTCTATTGGTCTTTCCAATATAGAAAGCATTGCATTCTATACAAAACGCCATGCATATAACATTCTTATAATTGCATGTGACATAAGTATTAATAAAATCTTGTTTGTTAATAGGATACTTAAAAGACTTGTCAGTAAAAGTATGATTACAAAAATGGCAAGCATTGTATTTATATGTTCTACTTTAGTACTAATAAGCTTACTGACATATTTTTCTTGTTCTTCATAACATAATAAATGTTTCAAGTTACTAGAGTGTTTGTATGTAAAAGAAAGATGTTCTGCCATAATATTCTTGAAACATGGCATGTTTTGAACCATAAACCAATGTTTCTGAATAATTTCTTTAACATTACTTGTGTTCCTATCATATGTTAAAATACATCTGAATTTTGAATGATGCTCAGTTTCAGCTTTATCTATACTAGTGTTATTTCCAAGTGACACTTATTGTAAGTTGTGTACAAAATATTGCAAACTTAATAGTTACCATGTTTACTCTGATTTATATGCCTTATAAAATTCAGTTTAAGACATAGAGCCTAAAGAATACAACTGCTGCAAAAGTAGCTTCTGCTGAAAATATTGTCATTTATGCTTCTTTAGTAACTCCTATGGTTCCAGAGATATGAATATTTATTTGAAATGTGGAGACATAATTTGATTCTATCAAAAAGTTTACGCTCCTTCCATTGGAAGTTGCAGTGCAAACTTCCTGAGCTCCGTTGAAGGGAATGACTTTATATAATTTAATAGTCTATTCCAGGTATCAAGTACTGTCTCAGAGAACCAATTAGAACATCTCCCTTTCTTATATACTCTTTTACAGAGATTAACTAACGATTCTCCACTACTCTTTGATAAGCCCAAACATTCTACTCTTATCTGTACTGCCAAGTCTTCTTCCTCTCTCCACACCCTTACACAAAATGTATTTAACACAGTTGAAAAATGGTTCACCCAACGCTGCCTTCTTCTTAACCCTAAGAAAACTAAGCTACTACTCTTTAGTCCCACCATAAAATCTCCTCAGTTCCACTTCACTATTACCTCTGACAATGGAACCTGCATTTCCCCTGATTCTACTGCTCAACTACTTGGTATAACTATTGACCATAACCTCAGCTTCGATGCCCATGTTAATAATATTATAAAAACTGTTAATAAAAAATTAGGCTCCCTGTATAGAATAAAACCCTTCCTTACACCACTAGCTAAGAAATCCATTGCCCAGATTCATCTTACTTCCACCCTATTCTATGCATCTGCCATTTACACCAATCTATCAAAGCATAATCTCACCAAACTTGAAACTAGCTACAATAACATAACCAGATTTGCCACTGGCTCTCCGTACAGAACCCATTACTGCCTCAACCTTAAACAACTCAAATGGTTAGAACTACAAAATCAACTACAATACAATCAACTTGTGATTGCACAAAAAAATCCTGCACCATCCTACTAATACTCCCATCCCCACTAATCTGATCTCCCCTTATAAAAATCTTTCAACACTACGCTCAGCTAATAAGCTACTTATTGCCAGCAACCCTTCTAATAACAAAGCAGGCGATTCCCTTTTCTCCAATGTTGTGGGTAGAATCTGGAACAAACTTCCTAATACACTCACCTCACTCTCATCCTCTCTAATCTTTAAAAAACACCTTAGAGACCACCTTAAAATACATTGGCTTTGCCCCTGCTCAAAGCCTGATTGAATCTACTTTTCTTCTCTCCCCTCCCCTGTTTCTTTTTCTCCTGCTTCCTTAACAATTACCCCCCATATCTTATGAACAACACTACTAAATAGTTTTGCTAATGTTCTAAAGCTTTAGATTTTGATTGACTTCACACGAACCCTACCAAAGCATTAAGACTTGTTTATTTCTTACTTCTACTCTAATGAAACCTTACATTGTTCACAATTTATTAATTTTTTCTTATCATGTCTTATTATGTAATGTGAAACTAGTCATTTTTAGAATATTTTGAATGTATTAATTCACTCATGTTGGAGCTTTTCTCCTCGGGCCTCTACTGAAAAGGGATATGTATCCAGCTAGACTAGCCCGGTCAACAAATGTAAATAAATTCTCAGATACAATTGTCTTTAAATGCCGTGAATGCCTGAATACGGTCGCCTCTTAAATTTCCATATGAAATACTGTACAAATTCAGATATTTTAGTCTTCATGATAACTTAAATTTTCACATGCATGGATGCCTTTGTTATTTTTTGCTGTACTCTTTCTAGTTTAGTCATGATAGTTTTCTTATAAGGTATCCATATTATTATCACATACTCTAGTTTGGGTCTAATTTAACTGAAAAACAATTATTTCATAATTTCTGATGTCCTAGAATTGAAGAGGCAGTTTTATAACTATTAAAAGTCAATCTGTTGAAAACTCAAAGCTAGTTCTATCTATATACCCAGGTCCTTAAATGCATCCATCATTCCAATCACTCTGTGTCTCCTAAATCTTGAATACTTAGTTTTTGATGTATTCATTAGCAGATTATTCTCCTGTGTCCAAATGACCAATTCTGTCAAGTTATTTTGCAGACATATTATGTATGAAATAAATGTAATCAACTTACCACTTTAAAAGGGTCTATATCAGAACACCAAAAGTTCACATTTTTGAATGTTCTTACATCGACCCCTAATCAGCGAATGCTGACAACATCGAACATTCAGAACAGCAAATTTTTTCCTAGGGAAAAAATCTGCTATTCCAAAATACATACACACAACAAAAGCACACCAAACAAACAGCAATCCACACACATACACCCAAAATCTTACAGCTAACCCTACACTAAACTGTAGAAACACCACTAACTATCCACTTACCTTAACCCAAACCCTAACCCTAAAGTCCGTCACTATTGCATACTCACCTCACCCGCACCCTAACCCTAACTCACCTTACCCGCGCGCTAACCCTAACTCACCTAACCCGCCCTAACCCTCACATCCACACAATTGCACACATACCTCCCTTGTGCCCTAACCCTAACTCACCTAACCCATGCCCAATCGCACACTTACCTGAACCCGACCTGTAACTATCTACCACAGCGCTGAAAATAGCGAAACGACAGAAACGGACAACCAAATTCTTTCCCTAGGAACAAATTTGGTTATCTGTTGTTTTGCTATTTTCAGCGTTCGCTGAATAGGGATCGATGTAAGAACATTCAAAAGTATGAACTTTCAATGTTCTGATATAGACCCCTTTAAAATCATCTGCATACAGACTATAGAACATCTCAATTAAAAACATATATCTGAAAGATATAGCCTAAACAGTTATGGGCCTATGACAGCTTTATGTTTGAAGTGATCAAAGACTGAATATAAAACTACATACATTTTACCATATCATTTTTTCATTTATAACAGCTGTTATATTTATTTATTATTTATTTAACATTTGTTGACCAGGAAAGTCTAACTAGGTTCCACAGATCTTGTTTTCAGCAGAGGCCCGGGGAGAAATGCTCCAGAAGCATGTCTTTAGAATGTGAGAGGAAACCGGGTACCAGAGTACCCGGAGAAAACCCACGCGAATGCAGGGAGAACATGCAAACTCCACACAGAAGGCACCCCAGCCAAGAATCAAATCGGAGAACCTCTTCTTGTGAGGCAACAGCATTAACCACTGCACCACCATTATGATAGAACATTGTGTAACAGGTAGTTAAAGGTCAATTTTCAAAACATGCATTCTCATTTATGATTTCAAGTCCCAACCTGTCCAGTTCTGACAATAATTTATCCAAAATAACATTCTCTGTTATTTATTTATTTTATTTTATTTTTTTTTTGCAATAAGAAAGCAAGTTTATAGGTCTGCATGACTCTGGGTTTGTTCTATTCCCCTTTCCCTTAAAGATGGGTTTGACAAGTTCATGTCACCAATCTTGAGAAATCTCTCCATACCTAAATCACTTAGTTAATAACATATTTAATGGTACTATAATTTGCATTGAGTGTTTTCAGGTCTTTATTACAAATTCTGTTTTCCAATGTGTTTTGTTTTGTTCCAGAGTGCATAGCACTTTTTCAATATAATCTAATTTAATGTCATTATCTGTAGTTACATAGATATTACTAGCACACATTATCTTCCCCTCTGTGAAGATAAACTGTTTTACATAAGAGTTTGTAAATATATCTACAATCTGTTGCGTTTGGAATAAATGTTATAATATACACACATATGACTTGTATGTCTTTTCTCCTACCACATCTTATATCTATATACATTTTCTTTATATTTGTCCCAGTCGTGTCTCACACTACAAAATTACATGTCTGTCCAGTCTGTTTATTTCAGTCTTCAAAGTTACAGCTAGACATTGCTTCCATTTCTTTTTATATTATTTAATCCTTCAAGATTAAATATCTTGTTTTATGGAAATATATCTAGCCTTCTTAACTTGTGTACCTAGATGTCTCTTTTTCCTTCAAACCTTGCCACATTCCTTCTGCCATCCTTCCACTTAATGCATCACTCCAAATAGTTTTACATGGTGATAGTTTTACTTCTAAATAGTCTGTTATTCATCTTCTTTGCATTGGTTTAGATTGCAGTTTGGGAGAAAGTAGCTCACAGCAGTTTAACCTTTATAACCCCATGATCACTGCACATCAAAGGTGGTAAAACTTGACAAGGAATAACAAGTATCTCCTTATCTTAACAATATGAGACCTGGACTCTCATGTTGATTACAACCTTACATTCGACCATCATGTAGCGGCAGTGGTCAGAAAAGCCTTTTACTTGGTTCATCTCATAAGTAAAGGGATTCCATCCAGAAAAAAGAAGGTTATTACCTCTCTATACTCCTCCCCTCATTAGGCCAATAATTGAGAATAACACCCCGTTTGGGATCTACCATCTCCAAACATCTGCACCAACTAGAAAGGCCACTGAAATTCCTCACAAAGAGAATCCATGGCCTCCAACACCTGTCCTATGCTTACAGGGTCAAATCACTATCACTCTACTCTGTATTGTACAGATTGCTCAGGGGTGATCTGTGTCTTGCCTACAAGGCAATCTCGGACCCTGCCCTAATAGAGATGCTCCATATCCATAAGTCTAACTCCTTATGCACTACCCACTCAAAAGGCCTGAATCTAATATGCAACATCAACAAACCTACAGGTTTGATTCCCAAAGGCTGCCCCGTCTCTGGGGTAGACTTCACATACATGTCAAACAGAGCATCTCACTGACAGTGCAACCTTGATAGGTGGATGGGAGACCACAAATTTGGCCAAGGGTTCCACCTGTGTCCCTCATTGACAGGTCCAACAGGTGTTGACTGAGGTTTCTTTTTGGGAATAAACTCTTGGCTAGGTTTGGAAGGGCCCCAGAGCCATTAGCTTTGTAACCTCCTATGGTCCTATGAATACTCAGTGTATTCTATTCCCTGGTAGGTTTGTTTACAATCTGCTACAGATGTTGTTCCTGAACAGAGGCCATAAACCATTTCAAATTTAATGCTATAGAATCAGTATTATTTTAGCATGTTTCTGGTATATTTAACTACCCCTCTACTATCATTTTCACGGCCTGTGTTTCATGAAAAAATATATGAATTCTTGCAGGCCATCAGCTTTTGACTTTGGTGGATTATACATGCCACAAGTGTAATCCTTTCCTGGATTATGCTTAATGTCAGATAGTTACACAATCTATAGTATAAATGTTATCATCAAAGATGTCATAATCACAGGATTCTTGACAATCCTTAATCCCTAATATAATATCTCCACCTGATTTTTTTTTAGAATGTCTGATACAAAATAATTACACCTTGACAAATATGGTCTCCAATCATTGTTCTTTAACCAAGTTTCACAAGCAATAACAACATAAAACTTTTGTGAACACAGCAAAATTTTGAATTAAAAATATTACTAATGCTCCTGGCATTAACAACCAACACAGATAAATCAGCATGCGCTATCTTCTGAACTATTATATTTCTGTTTTAATCAAACATTGTAATAAATCTAATTCAAAAATTCTCTTCCCTTGTCTTGACAAGTGGACTCCATCTCATCTAACAAGATAGGCCATTTTTCATGTAGTTATTTTATCCTAAAATATTTTCATTTGTGCTGAGCTGCTTCACCTTGATATATGTAATTTGCAAAAATTGCACTTGAACACCAGTAAAAGCTATGTTATCTAAGAGGAATGTAAGTTCCCTGCTAACAGTGCTTGAAGAAGAGATCATTTAAACCATCATGAATAAAATCAGCTCCATATTTCCTTACACTAAGGAATTCTAAGGCCTACCTCACATTATGCATTTTTGTTCCTGTAAACCCCAACTCTATTTTGTGTTTATTATTTTCTCTGTAAATCTGAGTATCTGTTCCTTTAATAACTGAGTCTCCAGTAGCTAGTATATCCTAAGATTTTAACATACTGATATCCTGAATTCAAGTGCTGTAATCTGTAGTAAAGTTTTTATTAGGGATTGAGTAATCTTTACTAGAAGAGGGCACTTCCTTTCCTAAACATGTTCCATTTTTACTTTGCCTAGCATTATTTATCTTATCAGCCTGGTCATTAAGCTGTGCTAATTGCACAAGTACAGTAAGTTCTTTTAAATCTAGATTTGCTGTCAGTTATAGCAAATAAATCATCCAGCTTTTTAAAGAAGGAACACAAATCTCCAATGTTATTAGGTGCTACCTAAATATAACTACATTTATATTTATATCTATATAATTGTTAATGGCATACCAATTGCTGAGAATCCATTCTCTGCTGTAAATAATTAAAATTAAAATTAATAACAACAGAATTCACAGAAATTAAAACAAATAGTAATTTAAGTCAAATTGTGTGAGGAAATCACACAAACAATATGCAAATAAATATTAAATTAAATACACCAAGCTAACCTTGTACAAAGAGAAATAATTCATAAAGTAGATATTCTAACCAGTTGTGCATGGAACATTAAAATGCTGGACATCATTTATGCTGTACATGAATGCATAAATCTGCTTGGGCTCTCTATCACTCATAGTTGCACCTTGTTATAACAGTAAAAATAGAGGCAAAAAAGTCAAACATAAATTTTGTCCTACCAAGCAGTGGCAGAATAAATCATAAAATAACAGTGGATGGTTTTAGTGGTGAAAGATGAATGTCTTGACCCTTTCACACCTAGAAACTGGAATATCACACCTCTAGCAGCCAACATTTTTTGAAAAACAAGATAAAAAAAGCAAAAGACAAAAACAAATATAAATATATTGTGAACTGTATTTGTTTGTGTCTTTCGGCTTTTTCCCGGTTAGGGGTCGCCACAGTGGAACTCCGGTCCGCTAATGATTGGCAGTTGATTTTTACGTACCGGCTTGCCAGGCCTGACGCAAAACCTTCAACGAAGGCATGCCCATTCACGCATGTCTCCACGCAGAACACTGTAGCTAAGAATCGAACCGGACAGCGTCTTACTGTGAGGTGACAATGCTACCGCAGCATTACCACCGCAGTACATTGTGAACTGTATACTCTGTTTAAAAAGTAAGGACAGCGGTTCAGTAAAAACTGTTCTTTGCAATGATAAATGGTAATATGTTCAAAGTTAAAAAATGCACGAACAGTTTTTATCTACAAATTGAGGAATATTTTGTTCTAGTCAAAGGAGAGTTCATTGGGCTTCAGTGCTTGCATACATATTTTCTTGGCTTTGTGGGACTTAGTTCGTTTTTTTACTTAATATGTTCAAAGTATTCAAATCAATGCACTAGTACAGTATAATGAGAAATATCCACTTATACATTTTTCAGTAGATTTTCTCAAATGGCTTTTCATAGTTCGGATACCATACAACTTAGATGTATAGTATTACCAGCAGTTTTGGTAGCCAGACTTAAAATTTCATGTATTAACAAACAATTCCTTTCTGACTGCCTTCAGATATATTTATAGAAATAAGAAAACACATATATTTTAGAATATAAGCCAACCTCAAGATCTGTAAAGCTTACAGTGCAAGTGTCAGTGACAGTTTTCAGCATCATATAAAGTTTCAGTTGACAGCATGTGTTATAAGGGGCTCAGTGTGTCTTGTTGAATATTTATTACATCAGATGTTTTGGGAGCTGGATTTTGTTTTTTATCAAAATGCTAGTTTTATCAAAAATACTGGTATTTGCTTTACAAAATTGTTAAATGGTAGGAAGTACAATTTTGCCCCTTCCCCACTGTTGTGTGATCTCTATCTTGTGTATATAATTAGCAAGGAGTTGTGGGGTACAGCCCCCAGATACGGGGGTGCAGAGGGGATTTGCTCCTGCATAAAAAGTTCATAGATTAATACTAGGCTAACTGCCTTTGTGGGCCATTTTAAGCCTAGTTAATTATCCCAGAGGAAAATCAAATCCTGCACCTTTCACCTGTAAGGTAAACACCTTGACCATTATGCCAACCTCCATGCCATATTCAATAATGCCTACACCAAGTGCACACGATATGTATTCAAGAACATTCTTATTACATTTTTTGTGCTTTCTAGTCACTCAGAAAGATTACAATAACTATACATATTGTCTACACTTTGTGGTAACCTTTACGAATCCCTGTCAATATTTAAAGCTGCAAGAATATCAGTAGGAAAACTGAAATTAGAAGGAAGAAGGTCTGAGTTATGTCTGCATTGCCTGTTCACTCAGAACGGTGTCCCAAGGCATGTTTTTTCCTTGAGTTTTGACCATTTATGGTCTATTTAATGTAGGTCAATGTAGTGTGTCAGAGATGTAGTAAAATCTAACCATTATAAGTTATTTGGATTTATCAGTCAATGAAAATATGTAAACAATTCATATTTTCATAAAGGCTTGCAAACACTAGCAACATATCCAGTGCAGTACATTTTATGTTGATGTCAGTAATATATTTTTCTGTCTCCTAACATGACATTTTACAATATCTCCCAATATCTCAGTTATAAAAATAGTAATGTAAATACAAATATGTATAATAAGTAAAAACACAAGCTAATATCTCTGTTGTGTACACCCATGTTGTTCATTATAACCTGACCTTTCATGCACTGTCTATCATTAATTGATAATTCACTTGCTTAAGGATTATACACCTAAGCAATATTAGGACATCATAAGGAGCTATGGGTATAAAGTGGAAATTCAATAAAAGGTGCTATAGATATGAATAAGTTAATTTAAACAGAAAGCATAAAAAAGGCTTTTAAACATTCTGAGATTGTTAAATTCAGCACATCAGCTAACTAAAACAACTTACTGATGTTGAATGTTACAGAATTAATTTAAGCAGGCACAGGAAGTAACAACTAAATTTAGCACACTTCTTTAGAGGACAACAGTTGTCAGAAAGTGAAACTGTATATTCTTGACCACATAGTCTACTTCTGTCTGGTACCAACAGTTCTGTATCTTCGAAATGGCTAATAATATTACTGTGAGTTGCTGTACTCCAACCTGCCAAGCCTACTGAAGCTGCCGTCTTCAACAAACCAAATAGGGTTCAATATGGTGTTACACAGTATATAAGTATAAAAGCATGATACCTTGCTATTAAAACTCTGAAATATCTTTTTGGCCTGTTCAGAGGCCAAAAAGAGACTTAACACTATGAATTTATATATGTGCATTACTAACCAAATAGTCAAAGAGATTATCTGAAGATAAAATGGGATATTGTATATATGTATTTTAAAGGCAAATATCAATGGTTAAGAGCTCTATTTTACGTATAATTTTAGTAGTAACACTGTCTGTTATACACGGAAAACTGCTTGTATTAAAAAGTGTTAGCAATTCTACTCCTAGTTTTGGAAATAATATCTGTGTCATTGTCCCTTAATAAAGATTGATCTATTTCTATCACTGGGAAAAGGCCTTCATATACATTCTTGTAATTTTCTATTAATTTTACATACATAAAAAAGCAGAGTATTTTCAACATAAAACAAGCCTTTTTAGTATGGCAAATAGAATGCAGTCAAGAAAAAAATAGTCACAGGATGTATAGCAAGACAGTCCTGAAGTACATTGACATTTTGAAGAACTGTAACAGGCATATTTTCTGTTATGAGAAAAATGTTCATAGGTTCATAGGTTCATACTAGGCTATCTGCCCTAGGGCATTTATAAGCCTAGTCAGAGTGTGTTTGGCTTTCGCCACCCCTTGGAATGACTATACTGTGCCCATTTTAAGGTTTAGTTTACTGTACCTCTGTCTAACAGTGGCACAGAAGTGACCTCCGGGGTAAAGCTACGATCTCCCATCCACTCGTCAAGATTTCTCTTGAAGAGAGTCAGTGAGGGGCTCTGCCTAACATGGACTGGGATTTTATTCCAGAGTGAAGGGAGCCTCTGGGTTATGAATCTGTCCCTCCAGCATGTCTTATTTATTTCTGTGCTGAGGTTCAAATCTCTCGCTCACGTAGCTCTGGTGGATTTGGATTTTCTGAGGTGCAGCATGTCCATTAATTCCGGGTTGGACATGGCCTTGTACGTCAGGCATAGATCGCCTCTGAGTAGGCGGTATGCTACTGAGTACAGCTGGAGTTTCTTTAGCCAGGCAGCATATGGCATATGTTTGAGTCCCTTGATCCTCTTGGTGAGGTACTTTTGGGGTCTTTCCAATTGTTGCAGGTGTCGGGTAAGGTACATCCCAAATGGGGCATTGTACTCAATTATGGGCCTGATGAGAGAAGAGTAAAGGGGCACAATGACCTCTCCCGATCTAGATGTGAATCCCTTCATGATAAGGTGGGCAATATAGAAGGTCTTTCTAACCACTTTGGCAATGTGAGTGTCAAACAAGAGGTTACTGTCAACTTGGGTCCCTAGGTCCCTAATTACTTCTTCCATACTTAATGGATTACCACCTATGTGGTAATTTGTGGGCACTTTGTTTTTCCCAAAGGGTATGACTATACACTTTTTGGCATTTAGTTTAAGGCCATGGCTCTGGCACCAGTTTTCCGTCTCTATGAGACCCTTTTGAAGGATGCTTGTGTCCGCTGGAGAATCAAGTATGGCGCCCAGTTTGTAGTCATCTGCAAACTTGGTCAGCCACAATCCTCCCATGTTAGCCTGTACCTCAGAAAAATAAATACTGAACAAGAGAGGTCCCAGGACAAAGCCCTGTGGGAACGCCACTTGTGACTGGTTTAGAGTCTGACATGGCTCCAGCAGTTCTGACCTTGTGGGTTCTGTCTTTGAGCCAGTTTGCAACTCATCTTATGACATAGGGGTTTATATTTAAGCTGGAGAGCTTGTCTATGATGCCCGAGTGGGGTATTGTGTCGAAGGCTTTTGCAAGGTCAAGGTAGGCTGTGTGAACTACCTTACCCTTGTCAATGGCCTTGGTGACTGTTTCAAAGAAGTCGACCAGGTTCAAGAGGCAGGATCTGCCCTTAACAAAGCCGAATTGGGTAGGATCCAGTGTCTGTAGGTCCCCAATGTCTTTGTTAATGAGTTCCATAATGATCCTCTCCATAGCTTTGCAGACCAGGCTCGTCAAGCTTATGGGGCGGTAGTTTCCAGGGTCCGTAGAAGCACCTCCTTTGTGGAGTGGGACCACTGTTGCTGTACACCATTCTTTGGGAACATATCCTGTAGTAAGGATGAGATTAAACAGCTGCATTATGTGTGAGTTTAGCTCTTCTTGGAGTTCATGTAGCATGCAACCCGGGACACCGTCTGGTCCCATTGATGATGTGTTTTTAGCTTTGGAGAGGGCGGCTCTCACCTGGGCATCTGAGATGTCAGGGAGGCAATACTCTGCTGGGATAGATATTTGTCCCTTCGGGGGGGAGGGGGGAGAAAAATTTGCACTGAACCTGTCTGCTAGTATGTTGGCAATGTCAGTGGGTTCAGTGTATTTTTTGTCATTTTGGACTAACTCTGAGCATATTTGGGAGTTTCTACTCAGGTTTCTAACATAACTAAAGAAAGCCTTGTGATTATCTTTAGTGTCTTGTGCAATTTTTCTCTCAAAGTTGGCCTTGGATGATTTTATGAGTGATCGTAGTTTTTTGCTAGTACTGATCAGAGATGCCTTCCCTTTTATGGATTTTGCTCTATCATGTAGTAGCTTCCTCCTTTTGTTGTATAGCTTATTAATGGCTGGGGTCCACCAGTCAGGATGCCTGCCTTTGGGGGAATGGGTTTTGGTTTTATTTGGGATTGCATGATCCATGCATTCCTGTAGGTGTCCATAGAATGCATTTATAAAGGATTCAGCAGAGTGGGCTGTGGTTTCCACTGGCCTGGGGGCCTTGAAGGATTCCATTTTGGTCTTAAGAAGTGTGAAGTCAGCTTTTGAGAAGTTCTTCACTGTGGTCTTCTGTGCTGGGGGTGGGGGCGGGATGTGGATTTCCAGGGAGATTAATTTATGGTCCGATCTTACCAACGAGGGGTATACTTCAGGAATGGAGCATTGTGTCCCCATGTTTGTGATGATCAGGTCTAATATGTTTTCCCCTCTTGTGGGAGAGGTGACTAGTTGTTCCATAGCATTTGAGTTTATGAATTCTAGGAACCTTTGGGCTAGGGTATTGGGGCTTGAGTAATGCTCCCAGTCTATGTTTGGGTAGCTGAAGTCCCACAATATGATGGTGTTTGGAGAGACCTTCATATTCTCCAGTGTCTTTAGGAAGGCCGAGTGGGGTTCCTGAGTTTGAGAGGGTGGTCTGTAGCATGCTACAAACTGGAGGGTGGTTTTGCCTTCTTTTGCCTTGTTTTCTGCTACACTATTACAAACTCTTTTCCATGCCTAGTGGGATTTGTCTTCTATAATGTTTTTAACTTGTCCATTAACCGTTAACATTTTCCAGTAATTACAAAATGTCTTTTTAATTGCTTTAACATTTCTAGTGTACCTAAAGTAGACAGCAATATCAGTGATTTTATTCCCAGAATTTAAGAACCCTTTTACCACAGCACTGTGCACTGACAATACTACATCTGTTACTGGATGTTTCTGAAGCTTTTTGTAGACCATAGCAGAGGGACAAACAAGTGTGCCTCAGACCATTACTAGTTAGTCTGCAATGCCTGGATTATGGGTTGAAGACTGGGGAACTGCAAAATTATACTTAGTAAATATTCTGCTTTGCATTGGGAGTGGCATGTATTATATATTCTGTTATTAATTATGTTTTACATATATATATATATATATACATATATATATGAAACAAATTATTGCAAATGGTATTTCTCATCGCAGCTTTGTACCTTCTAGTTAGGTAGCTGGTTACTGAAATAATTGCTGGTAGGTTACTTCCCCATTTAAGTGATTAGTCAAATGCCTCACAGGAATAGTGAGGACTAAGTGTGTGTGTGTGTGTGTGTGTGTGTGTGTGTGTGTGTGTGTGTGTGTGTGTGTGAGAAAGAGAGAGAGAGAGATAGAGAGAGGGGAAAAGAAAGAGTTTGTGGCTGTCTTTTTCTTGAATAATACTTTTCTTAACTCACGCACATAATATTGGCCATATACTGTAATGGCTTTGGTGCTGTACGAAAAATAGCAATAATTTTTAGAGAAATTAAAAAGTGGCATAGGAAGGTAGTGAGACTGAAGCTGTTAAATTAATAGTTATTTGTCATAAGCTTTGAGGATTTTCTTGTACTGCTTCTTAAGAAAATGAACAGCAATTCTTTTTCTAAATCAGGTTTGCTGGGTGGCACAAGATGAGAATAAGAAAGTCTAATGAGTCACTTTTGAACATATTTTTATTGAACTGTTCAGAATAAAATATCTTGGAGCATGCACACAGGTTGTTAGACCACTTGAGCTAACATTCCTGGCAAAAGACCTTATCCTGTATCATTTTGCTTTTTGAACTGTTTAAAAGAATATAGCATATACAACAAGAATCCAATATGCAATGATGTGCTTAGAGATAGGTTGGTCTTTCTTTGTCTCAGAAAAGGAAATAAAATGTCTTTCAGTCTTCTTCGTGGGCTTTTTTTCTGTCAAGGTAGTACTTGAGCTGCTAATTCACATCCAAGGTATGAAGTATCCTCTCACCCTTATTCTTAGGCTCTAGAAAGAACATCTGGAGATTAATAGACTGATTGAGATGAACTCTGTGACCACTTTCAGCATGAAAGAAGGATTAGTGGGCTTGTTGTTCAGAAACCCACCTTCCAGATGTCAGAGCAATAAGAAAAACAGCTTTACACACGAAGAACTTGAGATCAGCATGAGCTGCTGGTGCAAAAGGTGGTTAAGGTCAATTTGTCAAGAACATAACTTAGGCCCAAAAAAGGAGGAATTTCCTTGTGAGGGGGTCTTATATGCAAAACGCCTTAAACTGAACTGTTTTAACAAAAGCAGAAGAAAGAAGGCAATCCATTGGCAGACAGGCAGAGATGGCTACTATATCCACCTTAATGGATGAATACGATAAGCCTTCCTAAAGTAGCTCACGCAAATATTTCAAGACCAGAGGGATATTAACCTCAGTGTGCCCTCTTTTTCCATTTAGGCACTACTTGGAACATCTCATCCAATTGTAAAGATTCCAATAACCAAAACAATCAGGACAACCAAACAATTCTGAATTTGACCTTTATTAAAAAGTCCATTTAAAATTTTAAGTGCTTTCATCTAGCTTGTTGTAGATATCGTCAGAAAAATTTAAAAAATACCTAAAATTACCATAACATCATGAAAAAACTCTCTAAAATACCACTTTTTGTATCAAACAGGAAGTATGTAACAATGTGTCAAAAAAAACACCAAAATTCATTAAAGTGATCTGTACTATTTCAAGACAGAAACAGTCATATAAATCATTACAACCCTAAAAAACTATGAACAAATAAGACATGAATAAAACTGAAAAAAATGAAAAATTCACTTTAAAATATAACATGAAAACGTAAAATATATGCTTTATATTCAGCTCACATTTAAACTTAAAAAATCTTACAGTATGCAAACAACTGTCAACATAGCCCTCTATATGATAACAAATTCGACCAACCATCTTTGTATACTATTTTAAAGAACACTAAAAATCACTTGTAACTTTGTTGCACTAAAAACTGTTAATAAATAAGGCATAAAAGGAGTAAGGAAATGAAGTTTAAAATATGAGATCGCAACTTAAAGTTTGCGAGCTTTATATTTCAGTTCACTATTAATAGATTCTGCTTCATTTAAACCTAGCAGGCTTGTGGCATCCAAACATAACTGCCATCATAGCTCTTTATGCAATAACAAGTTCTGCCAGTCACCTTTATTATTTTCATCTGTAATCCTTCAAGAATAAAAAATCTAAACATAGAAAAATGATCACAACTAATTGCATGCCTGTCTAGGGCACTTTTGTTATCTCTTGGTTTAATGCTATACAAATGTTGGTAAATATGTTTGTTAATTGAGTTCTTGGTGTTCTCTATGTAAAAAGCTGCACATGACTGACATCGGGCAACAAATCTGAATGTATAGCAAGAATATATGCCCTTAGTAAGCCATCTTCTAACATCATCCCAAAATGTCCAGCTGTAGTTATTTTCTATATACATACATGGTTTGCATCATCCACATTTGAATGTCTCAAAACTTCCAGTAGATGATTTTTTTTTTGTCGGCTCTGTCTAAAATTCTCTTAAAGTTTGGACAGTTCTTGTATGTGCAAGAAGCCATACAATCGAAGTGACCTTTAAAGTCACCTTCATTCTGTACTAGTGGCCATTTTTTTTAAAATAGTGCTCCTAATAGCTAATGCATGCAAATAATAATAATTCTGATTGCTTGTATTCTTTCGTTCCCCACTAGTAGTTTGTGTTCTACATAAAACCACTGCATATTATGGGCGCATACTTCGATCTCTCTACCCAGATTTCTTTCTTAATACTCTCAACAAGCGATATAGGGTATCCATGATCAAAAAACATATTTTAATATATCAAACTGTTTTAGGCACTCGTTGTTTGACGTTAACTTGGAAATTCTTGCAAATTGGCTTTTTAAGATGCCCTTCTTTTGATGAAAGTGATGACAACTCCTAAAATGCAAGTATAAGTTGCAGTGTGTAGACTTACAATATATAGATGAATGTAATGTTCCGTCACTGTTCTTCCCAAGTTCAGCATCCAAAAAATGTATTTTATACTCTTCAATATGGGATGAGAATTTAAGAAAATCTGTTGATTTTTTCCATTTCTTGTAAAGATAAGATATTATAGTGGCAAGTTTTCTGGCTTCCTTGTATACCTGCTGTATATCCTCATGAAACAAGTGCCTAAACAGAGGCAAAACTAAATCATCCAAGCTGTTAAATGACGTTTCTCCAAATCAGGATGCACGAGTTGCCCCTGAAATGTGTGAACAGATTTAGCATATGAGTAATTCTGTGGTAATTCCCCTTGGCCGGTACAATTAGCAGGAAGAATCAAGATCATTTGGACCAATAGTGGGTCAACACAATAATCCTTAGCATTTCTCATTGAACTTTCAGAAGTACTTTGTGTGGAAGGAATGGAAACGCATACAGAAACATTCCTGTCCAAGGGAAAAAGAATGTGTCTGTCCTCCAAGCATGGCTGCAACAATGTCTGGAACAGAATTTCTGAAGCTGTCTGCTTTGAAAGGAGGTGAATGGATCTATTTGAGGGACCCCATACATCTGGACTAAATCCTGGAACACCACTGCCTTGAGCTTCCACTTGTGTGGGTCTGCCCAGGATCTGCTCAATCTGTCTACTACAATGATGCCTCATATCCAGGTGTTTGTTGAGTTGCCACATCACGGTGGTGTTGTCTGTAACCACCAGAAGAGGACCCAGAGTCCAAAGGTGATGCAAAACTCCCAAGGTGTGAATCACTGCCAACATCTCCTTGATATTGACATACTTCCATGTATTCTTGGACCACAAAGTAGCTTGTGTTTACATCCACATTGACACAGCTGACCAGACAAAGTCAAATAAATCTGTATGAATAGATTGTGCTGGGACCAGAGGGGAGAAAGGAAGCACTGATCTCTCCACCACTGTAACTCTTGTCCAGTGAAGGACAGCACCACACCAATGAAAAGTCTCTAAGGCTGCTCTTTTTTGGGAATCAAGACACTTTTGGAGCAGAAACCTCTCATTCTTTCTGAAGAAGGGACTGATTCTATGACCCAATTCCAGCATATGCTGGAGAATAGGAGGGAATAACAAAATCTGGTCTGGAAGACAAGGGCAGCCCCTGGATGGATGCAGGTAACCCATCCACTGCTATCTGTAACCCTGCCAACAATGTTTAGCATCCATTTGTCGGAAACCACTGATTCCCAGGCCACCTTGTTGAGAGCTAACATGAGAGATTTGGCACCCGAAGGGGGATGTATTAAGGACAGATGCCATGCCTTGGCATAGTCATAAGTTTAAGGAGGGATTATTTCTAGGAAAGGACCCCATCTTGTTCAGCTTGGCAAAGTTATCATCTTGCATTTCCTTTTATTGCCTTGCTTTTTGTTTGTTTGGGAATTCTGTTTGTTTGGCCATCTAAAATTATGTTGCTTAAAGGAGGAAAACTTGGGAATATGCAACATTTTCAAAATCCTCTGCATCAACTTAACTTTGTCATCTCAGTGTTTAAAGGCATGATTAGCTGCTGTACAAAACACACAATCAGACTCAAGAGGAGCATTCAAAATCGTCTCATTCTTCAACCCATCGAAAAACTCTTTGAGTGTAACCAAGCAAACTGCATAGCCATCACTGATGGTGCAGTTCTAGAAATAGTATCTGCCCCCATCAAGGCACTTTTTATAGCATGTTTTGACACCTAAGAAACATTGGAGACAATATTGTTAACATATACCTTTAGGTCTGCAGTTAATTATGCAGCAGATTAATCAAACTGTACATGCATCCCACAAAAACTTCAATATAAAACATGGTAGTTAAACATTTTAAAGGCTACAGTGCTGAATGTGTCACCTTTTTAGATTCTAGCCACTTGCCTAGCTTATCTTGAGGGACTGGGTTAGAAGATGACATGGTCTTATTAGCAAAAGTAATTGGGGACACCGAAGCTGGGTCCTCAGTTAAAGGGGCTTGGAGGCCAGACAAGGTTGATCATACTCTAATTCTTTAGCACTTCATTAAGCAAAGCCTCAATGAGGTGAGGGGGAACTACAAACTTTCCTGAAGACATCCCTAATGGGGGGATTAATGGAGGAAGGGTCTCAATGTTTGGAGCCTCATCCTCTAAGAGGTTGTAAACCCTGTTAATCATGAGGGTAGCTAAAGATAGCTCCAAGTTGAATAAATCTCTATATCTAACCAATATCTGGGAAAAAGAGATCATCTGTTTAGGTACCTGTCCCAGGTCATCAGCTGAGGAATTCAACTGATCTAACAAGAAGATTCAGGATCCTCTGACTTAGAACTCCCTACAAAAAGAGGATCCTTAGCACACTGACCAGTGGTGGAAGTACCGGTATTACTAGTCACCCCTTGATATGCACCCTGCAATCAACTGCTTGCACAATGGATCTAGCCATAGCCACCATCTCTGGTGAGCCACTAGCTAGAGACTGCTGTCCCTCCACCTGATGGGACTTCTGTCTTTTTTTGACATACCCTACACAAGTGGGAAAATCCCAAGTGGGAAGTATCTATACTGGCAACACATTCTGCACCCTTGACTTCTCCTGCACCTAAGAGTTTGGTCCTTCCATACTTGCAGCAGGAAATGATACAGCCATGGAGGATGTGTCTGACCCATGTGTCATGCACAATTGTGGTACTATGACCACAGCAGAGGACCTGCAATAACAGAATACTTGTGGTCCAATAGCTTTCCCAAAGCTAAAGCTATGAGGAGTCATAAGCCATAGGCAGAGGCACATGTTCTGATGTATCCTTGCATTTTTAGGAGCATATGGGGAAAATGGTGGTTGGGGAGACACTATCTGAAACCATTAAGTTAGGGGACAAAACAACTAGCCAGATCAGTACGAAATACTGGATGAATGGTCAGTCCAGTACCAAATGTACAAATCCCACAAAGTTCCCTATAAATAGTAAAACTGAAGTCTGTTTCTATAGGGAAATGTGACTGAATAGTGTAGTATGAAAAAAAGACAGCAATTTCAGTAACTCAGCAAAAATAACAGCTGCAAATTACTCGCAGTTGTGGCAGCAAGCAGCAGGAAGTATGTCAGTCTGTTGGAGGAGATTTCTGTGAATGCAAGAAAGTGAAACCAGTTTGTCAAAACTGCCTTCGACAAAAGTGGAGATTGCCTTTTTCTCCACTGTTGTTGACTTTATATATAATTCTGGGGGGTGTCCACCTCACATGAGGTAGGGTACAGGAGAGCTTGCCCCCTGGAAAAAAAATTGGTTCAATATTCACTGAAGGCTGTTTCAGTGAAATAGTTTGCATTTATTTGTGTTCAGCAAAAACATCTCCGATGGACTGACATGAACCCAAAGAGGCAATGAAAGCAACTGCACTAAAACAGCCTTAGTTCAGAAATGCCTTCCAACACCTAAAAAAGCTAGAGAACACTATAAAAGTGTTAAAACCCACACTGAAACTTAGAAAGAACTTAAAAAAGGACATGTATACTGTTATAAAAATCACACTAAAAATATTCAATCATCTGTTTGTTTGTTTGTTTGTTTGCTTGCTTGTTTGTTTGTTAACAAGAAAAAGTAAGCAAACCAGCAGAATAATCTATTCAAGCACTTACAGAAAGGCAGAAGGAAGGAAAAAGCAAAAGGAATTTCTTATTTGATCTCTGCAGCCAAACTCGGCAGTAGAGGAGCATCACATCTTTCTTTGACTGTAGCGCAAAAACACTGAAAGGGCCCTGTCTGATTGCGAAGGCTTGTCCTGATACTGCTGGGTGATTAGTCCTTCACTCCCTCAGACAGGCAGGGGCAGGAGTTCTAAGCTTTGATAGACTGTCAGTGGGAGAGTAGCAGAGCACTACTACCCATAATCCTTTAAGGTAGTTTGTTTCTTGAATATCTGATAGTTTAGCTCACTGGGTAATGGTATGAGTTGCTAGTAAACTTCATTCTGTTGTTCTGAGTTTGATTCTCTCAATTTCTTCTTGCCAATTGTGTGACTGTGAGCAAGTCACATAACAAGATAATGCTACTGCATTGCCCCTAAGAAGCAGAACCAGTGTCCAGTAGTCTCACCATGTTAACAAATAAACACAAATAATAAAATAATGCATCCCATTTTTATAGGTTATTACTAGGCAATCAGTCTGCAGATCATTACTCAACAAGCAAATAACCCATATTAAAATGTTCCTCCAGCTTCAAGAAGAACAACACAAGAGAGAACAAATCATAATCTGAGTTTACTAATCACATTTTTTATGTATACCTTGAGGGTGGTGAAGAAAACTAGTTTTTGAGGTATGTAATGTCACCTGTTTGTTAGGGAAGAAGCCAGACTTGTGTGGTAAGTTTAAGAGTGATTTAGTTGGTCTTACCTCTTCAAATAGCATTGTTTCTGGAATCAAACTTTTCAAGTAGATTATTAAGACTAACTAAATCACTTACAAACCTCCCACACAAGTGTTGACTCTCCCTTGCAAACACGACATCTAACCCAAATCACCACCAAATGGTGAGACTCTCCAAAGAGGCCAACTCAGTGTAGGGACCTTCACAAACCCTTCGCTGAGTGCTGTTCAGATGAAGTTTGCACCAGTAAAGAACAAGATTTTCTAGAGATTATGGGTATTGTGTTCAATAATATACCACATACTGATTCTGTACTTCTACTAGAATACTAGGAGGGGAATGATGGGATACCTGGAAAAGAGTGATTATGAGGAACAGCATACCTGATCTGAATCTCAGTGGAGATTTGTTTTTAGACTACTATGCTAACCAGAGATTGTCTATGACAGAGGATGCTCATAAGTGTACTTTCCACCAGATAATCTCTGGTCAATGGTTAAAGGTCAATGTCTAACTTTGTAGTTCTGTCATCAAAGCTGAGGCCACACATTCTGGCCACTTGGGTCAAGAGAGGTGCTGGGTTGTCAATTAATCAGCATTTGGCACTGATTTGCATTAGATGTTGGACATACTCAAAAAACCCAAACACAGAGTAAGGGAATGTCTAGTGAATGGTCCTGTGCACAGTGAATTCAAATCCCCCTTTAAGAAGTACTTCTCTTGCATAGCTGGTGAGGCTGAAGAAGTTTGAATGGACTGCATTTAAGATATTTGCTGTTATGGTGGCAGAACAGAGCTCTGCCAAAAAGGTAATCAGTCATTGCTATTATGTTAACCTTGCAAAATGCTGGTGGAAACCAAACAGAAGTTGTCAGGTTAAAGAAACAGGCCTTCCATACAAAGCAATTTAGGGTCTGCAGATGTTACTGATATTCACATTGCAGAAATTCAGAGTAGTAACCAAAGAGGAGGCCCAGGTGTGGGGGAGAGTTTGAAAAGGCCATGCAGAATGACTCTTGGACATCATCAAAGAGGTTCTTATAATCTGTCCTTGTGTTGGGGAGATGGGATATTTCCCACATTATTCTCAACAGCAGTGAAGAAATTCTGAGCTCATCTAGAACATTGTCAAGAGGTGGAAGAAGTGCTGTGAGGAACTTCTGAATGTGATGGGCATGTCTTCTTCTAAAGAGACAGTGCCTGAAGCAGACTGCATAACTGGATCTACTTCAGTCGGTAAGATTACTGTGGTAGTTAAGCATTTCTGCTGTGTTGAGGGTATATGAGCAAATGAGATCTGGCTGGAAATGCTGAAACCACATTTTTTGTACTTTTCTGGGTGGAACCTGAACATGGCACATCTGGATCAGTGTTCTACCCTGACTAATAAATGAAAAAAAATAATAAAGTGTAATATGTAGGAGAAGAGGGCATTCCACTTATAGACTTATCACACTCTGGTGAAGCATATGCCAGAATGCTGAAAAATAAACCTCATTCCAATTGCTGAGCCTTTGATTTTGAATTGCAAATGTTGTTTCTATCTTGGTCATGGTACTGTGGATCAGTTCTTTGCCCTTGCAGACATATTACAGATATGCATACATGTATACATAAAACAAATATTTCAGGCATGGGCAATAATGCCATTCTAGCCTGACATTATACCAAAACAGTTATCCCATAATAAGTATCTAGGTTGTTCTTAAAAATATCTAAACTAGGTCTTGTTTTAATGTAATATGGTAGTCTATTCTATGTATCAGTTACTGCCTCTCAGATAGCCAGTTAGTACATTTCTCATGCCTATATAATCTTCTACTGAGGTTATCTGATGATTCACTAGTACTTTTTGATAACCCCAAACATTCACAGAGGTAGTTGTCTCTAAATGCCCTATATACCTGAATAAGGCCTCCTCTTAAATGTCTGTATGAGACAACATACAAGTTCAGATATTTTAATCGTTCTTAATAACTTACATTTTTATATCCATGGATGTCTTTGGCATAGCTCCATTATACTCTTTTCAATGAAGCCATGCTTGTTTTCTTATAAGGTTTCCATATTGTTATTCCATACTCATGTTTGGGTCTAATGTAACTAACAAACAATGATGTCATCATTTCTAGTTTTCTGTATTTTATAAATCTTTTTATACAACCTATAGTTCTATAACTATCATTAACCAACTGGTTGATATCATTAGAAAAACTCAAAGCTGGATCTACCCATATACCCAGGTCCTTAAATGAGTCTACAGTTTCACTTACTGTGTACTTTATTAAATATTCATCTTTCGATCTATGTCTCCCAAATTGCATATGTTTAGTTTCTGATTGATTAATCAGCATATAATTCTCCTGTGCCCTAAGGGTCAGTTTAGTGAAGTTCTTTTGCAGAGATGCCCTGTCTGTAACATGTTATTAGTTTACCCTTTTTCAAATCATCTGCATACAGACACTGTAGAACACCTCAGATGAAAGATACAACCTAAACAATTAAGGGCTTAGGAGAGAACCTTGTGGGAGCCCCTGACTGTACCCTAGAATTTCACCTGTCCAGTTGCTGACCATGTCCAATTTGTAAGCCATGTGGCTATCCATCTTATCAAGCATACATCAATACCTAGTTGTTCTAATTTATTGATCACTATTCTGTATGATTCTATTAACTGCTGAGGTCAAGTCTATATAAATTATATCACACTTTTTCATTTACAGGTGATATTATATTGTTATAGAACATTATGTTGCAGGTGGCTATAGATCTCTTTTCAGCATATGCTTTCTGATATATGGTTTCATTTCTCATAATTTCCAGTTCTGACAATAATTTACCCAAAACAACCTTCTCTGTTGTTTTTCCACAACATGAAATTAAACTTATGGGTGTGTATGACTCTGGGTTTGTTCTACTATCCCTTCCCTTAAAGATAAGTTTAACAAATACATGTCTCCAGTCTTGAGGAATTTTCCCATATGTAAATGACCTCATAAATAACAGATATAACAGTACTGTAAGCTCATGTCAAACTGTTCTTAGGTCATTATTACTAATTCTGTATCCTCCTTGTGCTTTGTTTGTTTCCAGTTTGTATAAACTTTTTCCAGTATAATATAATTGATTTCAGTATGTGAGGTTACCTGGTTGGTACTTGGACAATGTATCACCACCTTTGTGGAGCCAAACTATTTTACATAAAAGTTTGTAAATATATCTGTAATCTGTTTTGTCTGAGAATGCAATTTAGAATCTACACACAGTTTATCAATTTGTATGTTTTTACTCCTACCACATCTTGTGCATCTACAAAAAGGTTTCTTATTATGCTCGGTATCTTTATAAAAATTTTCTTCAATTTTTTTCTTGATCTTGTACATTTAATTTGTCTGTGTAGCTTGTTTATTTCAATCTGTTTTGATTTCTTAGAATTTTTGTCATTCACCATAATCAGATATCTTGTTCTTGTGGAAATATAGCCTCATGACATTGTGTTCCTGGATCCTGGTGTTAAACATTTTTTAATATATTTTCTTTTTCCATTCAAGGAATTTCTCTTTCAAAACCTGTCACATTGCTCCTGAAGTTTTTATAGTGAATGCATGACTCCAGTTAGTTTTATATAGTGACTGCTTTGCTTCCTTATAATCTGTTGTTAATCTTCTGTGCATTGGTTACATTTCAGTTTGGCAGAATTATCTGGCAACAAGTTAATCTTTGTAACTCCATGATCACCGCACATTAATGTTGGTAAAACTTGACATGAAGTAACAGTCATTACCTTAGGCATACAAACAATGTCTAGTATGTCTCATTCCCTGTTAGTCTTGTTTACAATCTGAAGCAATGTTTGTATCTGAACATACATTGTAAATAATTTCCTTGATAATGTTGTTGAATTAATATTATTCCAGTCTATTTCTGGTAAATTTAAGTCCCCAGCCACTATTATTCTTCCTTCCTGTGTTTCATGCAAGAAATACATGAAGTCCTTTAGGTTATCAGCACTTCAACACTCCAACAATTGTTATATGTTCCAGGGTTCCCTTTAGTGTCACACTTACACAATATACAATACTGGTGTTATCAATGAACATGTAATAATAACAGGTCTCACAAAAAAAGAACTTTAATATGTATTATAACACCTCCACCTGATTTTTTGTTAGAATGTCTGTTATAGTAAAAACATGTATGTATATCCTGACAGAACTAGTTTCCAGTCATTACTCTTTAACCGTGTTTCTTAGACATTAACAACATCAGTTTTCTGACAACCCAGCAAATTTTCCAATACAAAAACTTTATTATTAATGCTGCTAGAATTAACAGCCATCAGATATACATCAAATGTGGCTATCTGTGAACTTTAAATTTTCGACCTGGCAAAAATTCTGTCTTGTGTTTGTCAAATGTTGCAATATAGCTGCTACAAAAATTTGTTTCACTGGTCTTGACAACTGTACACCATCCCATCTAAAGAAATCTGTGTTCAATATTAGGCTTGGATGCTCTACATAATTATTTTTTTAAAACAGGCATTTTTTCATGTAGGTATTTCCCAAAAAGCCTTTTCATTCATGGTGACCTGACTCTCCTTGATATGTGAAAAATACATCCTAATACCTGTACAAGTTATGCTAAATAAGAGGGCTGTATGTTCTATTCTGACAGAGAGCCCTTGCAAGTAAGATCATTTGTGCCAGCATGTCTAAAAGCATCTCCACTCTTCCTTATATTAAGGCATTCTAAGGCCTTTCTCACATCCTGTATTTTGCTCCTGGCAAGCAAAACACTATTCAATGTTCATTATCTTCTACACAAATGTAAGTATCACTTCCACTAATAATTCATTCTGTTGTTAAAGTATATTATTTCTGACCAGATCTGAAGAAGTTCCATCTTCTAATCCAGTAATATCTGCTCTATCAATTGTTACAAAGGAATGTGCTTTGTCACAATTACCTGTTACATTTGCAAGCATACAATTCTGCTGACTTCTACAGCTTGAGCCATGCCGTCAACTTCGGTCTTTCTCCTCTTGCCCCTTACCTCCCTTTTCTGCCATCTCTTTTGGAAAAAATTATGCCTTTTTCTATAGACTGAATGTTTTTGGATAGAATGATGTTATCATTCCTGGTAATCCATGCATTACATAACGATGCTATGTCCTTTTTAGTATGTATTTTCTTTGCATTAGCGACACTGGTCAGTTTTTCTTCCTTGCTATTTGTTGAGAACGTCTTCCTTTCTTTCTTTTTTTATTTTCTTCTTCATGCTCTGACTCCTCAGACTGCTGAATACTTGTATCTTGCATTCGAAAGTTTTCATTTGTAGCATCCTGTTTAATTGGACTTGGTGATCTTTACTGATAATAGGTCTCCTAAATGTGTTCCATTTATACTTTGCCTAGTATTATTTATCCTATCCATCCAGTCATTAATATATGAAACAACAGTTCCCAAACCATGCCAGTTACACAAGTGCAATCGACATTAGTAAATCTAGATTTATTTCTAATGGTGAACAAATCCTGCAACTTTTGACATAAGGAATACAGATCATCTGTGTTATAGGTGCTACATATAAATAAACATAGCATTTAGTACACTGTGCAAGATACTTTTTTATTTATTTGCTTCACATTTGTTAACCAGGAAAGTCCAACTTGGAACACAGCCAATTTTCAGCAGAGGCCCTGAGAGAAACACTCCAGACGTACGTCTTTCAAACATGGGACGAAAACGGAGCACCCGGACGAAACCCACATGAATGCAGGGAGGACATGAAGACTCTACACAAAAGGTACTCCAGCCGAGAATCGAACTAGAGAAACTCTTGCTGTAAGGCAACAATGCTACCGCTGCACCACTGCGCTGTCCACTACTTGTGCTTTAGCAAATCATTAATGGCATATCATTTAAGGAATCCATTTTAACTGCAAACAAATAAAGAATTTGAAAAGAAAAGGATAATCAAAATCAGTTATTACAAAATTCAAAGGATTTTTAAGTCAACTTCTATGAGTAAAATCACACAAACAAAGTGAAACTAAAATTAACTTATGCACAATAAAGCTATCACTCTGACCTACCATACTAGACCATACTAGAAAATATAAATCAAAGTAAAACTTTCTGTCTACAAGTTATCCCTTTATTCCCCCAAGCTGTGGAAAAACAGAGGCAAAAATAAACAATAAATCAAAATAAATCTTCTCTTATCAGGGAATTGCACAGTCAATCACAAAACAACACAGGATTCTTTCAGATAAGCTCTGGATTGGAGGGATCATTACAGTTTGTCAGTACTGTATGTATGTGTTTTGTTAATTGGAGAAGGCATATAACTAGGTACCCTAAAATGTTTTGTGGGATGACTTATAAGAGTATGAGGTCCCTGAGCCAACACCATATGTCATTGGGTTCCTGTATTTGGGGAATGTTAGCTATGCTCATATTATCAATATTGGATGCTCTCAAGGTAGCTGTAGTACTCAACCAAGAGTGTGTCTTGCCTCCTTTCCTGTTTGTAACTATCATGGACAGGATTTCAAAGTACATTCAAGCATCCAGTTTGGGAATGTGAAGTTTACATCTTTGATGTTTGCAGGTGATGTCTCTTACCTTAAAGGGACTCTGTTGTCCAACATGAATTGGAGTAACCCACTGTTCAGTATAAAGCAGATGAAATGCAAACTAGCACTTTCAAGGCTAAGGTCATGCTTTCTCTCAGAAAAGAGTGGATTGCGCTCTTCAGATGTGAGAAGGGGAAAGGATATTTTTTTATTCATGAGGGTGGAGCATTATTGCCATCTTATCTTGAAGAGTCAGCCACTGTCGAAATCGGACCTCATACATATCTCACTTCTTCATCCTTCCCTAGTGCCATTGCATATGGTGGTGAACCCTGGATATATTCCTTCACTGGGTGGGCTTTGTTCATCCAGAGGAGGGCAGATTTTTAGCTATGCATCTTATGAATGTCCGACTATTGGGTGGAGGAGTAGATGTGTAGGAGCCATTGTACTGTGGCTGTTTTATATCTTTTTGCAAGGTGGAATTAAGCCCTACCTAAGACAGTTTGCACAGCAGATCTCAGATTGAGATGTACAAATGGACTATTGCAAGAAGGCATACCCTACCTTTGCTGTGACTTACCTCTCTAATATCCTACTGCACTGCTTGAGTTAGCTGCAGCCCTATCAGTGATG
>NC_056728.1:1175907537-1176030037 GCF_019279795.1 Protopterus annectens | reverse complement strand
AAGAGTTTTAGGCCATTTTTAGCTCTTTCTTTACAGAGTGAAATGAAGGGTTATATCTGTAGATTACCATGTCATCTGCATATAAGATAAAATGATGACAGGTAGATGAGGCAGTTTAGGTTGAAGTCTGCTGATAAAGACAGAGGTGACAGGGCAGTGCCTTAAGGTATTCCTTTTCTTAATTGGGCAAATAGAAAAGGGTTTGGCCTTATTTTAACTTTGAAGCTTGTTAGGAACACAAAGTTGTTGAACTAACCTAATATGCATTAGTAATAATACCTATGCCACTGAGGTAGTTAAGGAAGACAGTTTGATTTGTGAGACCAAGTGCGTTCGTAAGTTCAATGAATATTGTCTCACTAAATTTACTTTTAGCCATGTTGACAAAAAATGCATTTGTAATTATCTGTACAGGGCTACCATATTGTTACACCTACATCAGGAGCCATGCTATTGACTTGATAATAGATTGTTTGTATATATTTGGCAATTTGTAAGTAAACAAATTTTCCAAAAGGATTACCAAAAGAAGGAGGAATGGATTTGAATATTTAGTCCTTGGGTGAAGATTGAGAGGAGGGTTTGGATAAATGTGTAACAATTGCTTACTTCCATATATGGGACATGACATTATTAAGGAGACAGAAGTTATAGGTTTGGCTAAGTGTATGAACAGAGTATTCATGATGTGACACATGATGATAAACCAATTGAGGAGGGCATGTCTTTGGATTTTGCTGAGGAAACCTAGAATATTGGTTTGAACAGGAGGATCCAAACAGATGGGGATGAGATTGGTTGAAGTTTGGAAAAGATGAGCAAATCTCTTCAGGGAGTCCAAAAGTGAGAGTGTTGTACCTGAGGTAAATATTCTGGAAATGTATCTTTGTTGTTAGATATTTGACATATTGTTTCATTAATTGCTTTACAAACTTGCTTTGGTGCATAAATATGGAAGTTTGTTGAGATTAATGATAGATGACCTTGTGTCTCCAACAGTATTTTTGACTAGATTCCTTAAGAATATTGATCTATCTCTAGTTTCTGGGTTGGGCATTTGTATCCATTGTTGCCAGGCATTGTCCATGTCATTAAAATAGAGCATTAAGCTAATTTGTTGTTCAAGGAGTGTTTTGTCTTGTATAGTTTGGAGATGGTGGGGAAGTGCTTTTCTTGAAAGTAAAGTATGTATATGTAATGTAACTGCAGCTTTGGATGGGTTTGAATTCTTTAAAAAATGGGATCAGTCTATTGTCTGTATTTCTACTTTAAGAGCAGTTTTTTGTATGATTTTAGGGTACATGTGTGACTGGAAAGTTAACACTAAAGTAATGGGTGACTGGCCATTGAGAAATGGAGCATTATTTCAATGAAGGAGATATTGTTAGTCTGTAATTGCTAGGTGAAGGACAGAGTAATTATTGATTTTAAAATTTACCCTAGTAGGCCTGTTGAGAATTTGCATAATACTTTGTTCTGTAATTTCTGACATATCTTAGTAGGCTTATAAAGTTAAAATTAAATTCAGAAAGTATTTTAGAATGTTAATATTAAAGTCATCCAGCTATTATTATGGTTTTGTATGGTTTGGCTGCTTGTAGTAGCTGCTGGATCAGATATTTTAGATGTCCAGGAGAATGGTGGTGGGAGATAGGTTAATGTGTGATTTAATGGTGGTTGGTTGTGTTCAGAGTTAGTATACAATGAGCCAGTTTGATGCAAACTCTGGAGAGCTATTATGTAGCTAATAATCTAATTGGTTACATTTATTTATAATGCTACCAGTGTTTATAAAAATACATTTTAAAGATTTTAGCAGAATGGTAGGGTGCATACCATTCAACCTCCTGGGGGAAAAAAATTGAACAAAGCCAAAAATAGTGGGAGGGACAAAGGCCTAAAACTAGGGACAATGCTTAAATATTACTCTTATAAACTTAGATAGCTGCTAGAATAACAGAATTTGAGTTAGCTTGCATTTTCCAAAGGATATGACGTCTGAAACTCAAATATCTGTTATTATTTAGTGGCTTCAATCCTGAATGATTTTCCAGAAAACACATAATTTTATGAGGAACTGACCAAAAATGCAAAGCCAAACTCTGGACATTGTGCAAAAATCTGGACAGTTGAGAGATTTGGTAGGGGCAGAGAGGATAGGGTAGGCTGCTGTGCAGCTACAAAGGAAGGCACTGGGTTAGCTTCAATGATATTTTGTAAAAGTAAAAGGAAGAGAAAGGAAGAGTAGTGGGGTTAGCTTTATAAGTGATTTTTGGATATGTTATCAGGAAAATATGGAAAGGATTTCCCTTTCTTTACTGTAACATAATTCCTTGGAGATGATTGTTTAGAATAGATAGTACTAGACAAGGTTTTAGGGACAGAGTCAGTAGTCAGATGTAAGGAGGTTTATATTTGCGGTCATTGGCCAATGTGCTGGATGTACATTTAAAGGCATGAAAAGGTAAGAGTGTTTGTGTGTTTGTGGAGTATCTGGAGTTTTTTTTCTTGAAGGGTGGATATATGGGGATATTATCTTAGCTGCTAGGACTGTGATAGTTAAAATTATATGTATACTGATGGCTGTGAGAACAATGATGAGCAGAAATGCAGACTTTCTTGATTTGGAAAGAAGAGATGACTTTAAGCGAAGAATATGCTGCATGTAATGTGAGAACCAGGTCACTATAAACATGCTCTTTATAAGGGTAGAGGTTTCTCCTGGCTGATTAGAACAAGCATAGGGGTTATTAACCTATGAAGATAAGTGGAGGTAAGCTGGTTGAGGAAATGAAATGAGATGCATCCCTGGCAGCATGCAATGTGAGCCAGTCAGTCTGCACATTTATGGAGCTGACATAACCAGTCAGCTCAGACGTGCAGCAAAGAAGGAAGAAAAGGAGCTTCTAAAACGAAAAAGGTCCATTTTGTTAGGAAACGAAACCCCTCAAAGTAAGTAAACTATATCATTAATAATGCAGTATGCCAGAAAACCACCTAATATAACTACTGACATTGTACAAATTAAAGTCCTGAAACCAGGGTAGGGAAAAAGACCTTGTAATAAATTGTGATCAATTCTTGGTGGTTGTGCCTGCGTGGTCGAGGCTCCTTTCACCTATATTTGGTGGTGTGTTGCTTTGGGTGTTAGTCTTTTTGTACCGAGTCCATTCCTGAACAACAGGGGAAAGGTTACTGCACAGACAATAAACCATAAATCAGGCAAAGCACTACTTGGGCACGATACATTAAAAGTTGACAGTTATAGAGAACAAGATAAAAATGGAAGCCATGGCACCTAACACAATAATTTAGAAAACTAGGGCAGCAGTACAACCCATGCAGAAAACATGGGAGGACTAAACGAGCTGTATGCTGGATCATTTATCCATTTTTCAAAGGGAATAGTCACTATCAGACTTTGCAGTCCTGCATGACAATACAGTACAGAATGTGTGCACCAAATATCAGCTAATTAAGAAAAAATCACTTCACTCTCTCATGACATTTAAAAAATTCACACAGACCATTATTAGAAGAAAACATGACATAGGGTCATGTAGAAATGCAGTTAAAGGCCAAAACCACATTAAATGTTCATTTGTAGATCAAGGCTAAAAGTACATTATATGTTCATTTGCAGAACAAAATGATCTTATACATGAATACCCACGGCCTTAGTCAAACTGCTCTGAAGATGGCCCCCCTGTTGCAGAAGGAATCAGAAGTCCACAAAAATGACAAAAATTGATGGGCCAAAGAAAAGCCATAAGGACGATAGAGTGGACTATTGAGGATAAGAAAGAAATTATGTATTGTTACTATTATGTAAAAAGCCCAGAATTTCCAGACACAAGATATACAAAATGATTAAGAGAAAAATTAGAGGAAAGAAAAATACTTCCGCAGGAAAAACTGTCAGAAGCTTCAAATAAAAATTTACTTTCATTAATACAACAGATTTTTGAAAAATAGCATATAGATCAAGAAATGTTGATCTGTCTGGAAAAAGAAGCATCTGAGGAAGTGAGGAAAATCTAAACAACAAAACCTAGGATATTTGAAAAATATAAAAAAAGAAATATGGACATGGGAAAGAAAAAGAGATTTGATATGGTACAATTTTTATGCAAAGGAGAAAGCCAAGTTAACTAATTTAGAGAAGGCAGTCTCAAAGATATTCAAAGGGAAATACGGGCAAAGGCATCCTGATATGGAAAATTTCACAATAAAAAGATTAAGAGCACAAAGATATAATGCAAAAAAGACAATTAGTAAAGCAGAAGTTAAAGAAATAGAAGTTGAAGTTATGGAGTGCCTGAAAAGTGAAGGATTTAATGTAGAAGGTCTAAAAGAGACTACATCACAGTATGATGGAGTGAGTCCCCAGAATAAGGAAAAGCAAGAAGATCAGGAGACATGTGAAGAAGAAATATGGACAGGGGAAAGGAAAAGAGATTTAATATGGTATATTTATGCAAAGGAGAAAGCAAATTTAACCAATACAAAAAGAGCAGCACCAAAGATATTTGAAGAAAAATATAGGGAAAAGAATCCAGCTATGGAAAACTTTACAGTACAAAAATAAGAAGACTAAAAGAAAAAGTAGAAAAAGAAATTAGTAATGGAGAAGTCAAAGAAATAGAAATTGAGGTTATGGAACAGCTGCAAAGAGAAGGGCTCGGTGTAGTAAATTAAGTACAGAAAGCACCACAACAGGATAGAGCAATGGATATCCAAATTAAGGGAAAATCAGTGGAACAGGAAGCAATTGGTCAGGTGCGATATCAAGTTATGTTGGAGCATTCCACAGGAAACCAGTATAAACGTTCATTTGAAGCTAGACAGCAAGGAAAGAAACAGGAAACTGTGGAAACTCTGATGCAGTCAATGTTGAGGAGTGATAGGCCAGTGAGTTCCCATATGACAGAACAACAGATGACACAAGATGAAATTGAAGAGAATGTGCCACAGGAAGATGCTATAGAACTTTCTATAGAATGTCCACAGTAAACGGAAAACAAGGGCTGTGCCCTCAATATGGAAGAAAATGAGTTAAAAGAAGATGAGTTAAAAGAAGAGTTGCTTGATTTAATAGACAAGGACAGATATATCAAGATCAATGAGAGAAGTAGACTGCAGAAGGTTAATAAAACCCCAAAAGTTAAAAACTTGATAAAACAAATAAACTCACAATTAGGACTGTCCATAGAGATCCATGCAATATAACAGAAGTAAACAGAATATATTACTGTGCTGCTAAATTAATAACTGATAAAGTTCTCCCACAGGAACATAGGGTAGCAAGGGAAAAGAGGGGGCAAAAGCGAATACCATCATGGAAATTTCGAACAGAGAAAACTATAAAGAAGCTAAGACAATGAGCCGGATTTATGAAAGCTTGCACGGAGTTGTAGAGTAGAGTAAGACATCAGACAGCCAATATGTCTGCCGAGTGATCCAGCAACAGCCAGCAGGGGCGTGCATGAGAGCTTCTAAAGCTACTCTTGCACAGACAGTGTCATGGTATGCAAATTACCTCATTTGCTGCTGAAAGCTATGCAAATGAGGTAAATTTGCAATCCAGGAAACACTAACCTGTCCATGGAAGAGTAGTGTTATTTGCAGAAATGTACTCCATTGATAACGGAGTACCGTTCTGCAAATTGCTAAACGGAGCTATGACAGCTCCAAATAAAAGATGCATCCAGTTGAGGAAGCATGTCAATGGCCAAATATAAGGCCAATGGCATTTTTAAATGTTTAAAATTATTAAAATCTAATTTTTCCCCCGATCTTTGATGTTTAAGCATAGCGCAGCGCTGCGCAAATGTGCAGCGCTTAAAAAACAATAAAATAATTTCAAAATAGCCAAAAATAGGCATTTTCACTAAATATGGCCACTGAGTAGTGGTTGCTAAGGGGGGGAAGCTCAGTAGGAGAGATGTAACCAAGCATTAGTAGGCAATCCTATGCAAATGAGGATAAGGATAGTGAATCCCAATTTTCCCCAGCATGTGAGCCATGTCCCAAGAATGTAAGTGTAAGAGTAGTTGAGTAGTAGAGTAGAAGATAGGTGCCATCATGAGGGGGTGTGTCAGAAAGGCTGTATGCTTATTGGAGCACAGTGTCCTGTGTCTGCCCTGAGTTGCTCAGGATTGCAAGAAGCGTGTCTACAGTTGTCCTTTATGAAAACCAGAAACCAAAGGTGTACGCCATGAAAATATCTGAAATTTCTTGCAAATGGGCACAGAGCATGTGCGCACGTGTGTGCATGTATGTGCGGCACTGCCCCATGCGGAAACAGAAAGGGAAAAGGAAGGAAAAGAAGTAGTAGGAAGTTAACCAAGGAGAACTAACAGAGCTGCCAGGTGAAATATATCAGAATCAGCCAATTACACATGCAGCAGACTAGCCCAGCCCAGCACTTTAAACTCTGCAAACAGCATTCTTCCCTGTTTTCTTCCCAAGAACTCTGCAACACTGCAGTATACAAAGCGGGAACGCTTAAAAACTTTAAAGTCAGACAAAATGTTAGGGGCTGCTCTTGCTATCATAAACCAACATGTGCAAGGTGCTGAGGGTGGTGATGTTGTGAATGCTGCTGAGCAACCCACAGTGAGAAGAAGGAGAAGAGTGTACAGACCCAGGGTAACCTACCAGGGGCTACATGAGCTGGAGATAGTGGAGTGCTATAGGGTGGACAGAGACCTCCTGCAGCAAACTGTTGAGCTGTGCCGGCCACGCCTCACACACAGAACCAACAGAGGGGAACCCATCCCAGTGGATACCAAGGTATGTGTTGGCCTAAGAATACTAGCTACAGGTACCTTCCAGAGACCAACTGGTGATATGATGGGGATTTCACAGGCATCAGCATCCAGGGTACTGCACTAGTTCCTGGATGCCATGTCAGCACATGTCGGTGAGCACGTATATTTCCCCAATTCCCGTGAGGCATTGGTCAGCAATATGCGTCTTTTCCACAAAATAGCAGAATACCCTGAGGTAGTGGGTGCAATAGACTGCACGCACATACACATCAAAGCACTACCTGGTGAGCGGGGTAGGGTCTACATCAACCGCAAGGGCTTTCCCTCCATCAACTGCCAGGTCGTGTGCGATGCCCAGGGCATAATAATGAATGTGTGTGCTGGCTGCCCTGGAAACTATCACGATTCCCACATCTGGCATCTGATGCAGCTGTACCAGACATTTGCCAATGGGGAGATCCCTGATGGTCACCTAGTGGGGGATGCTGGATACGCACTGGAGCCGTGGCTGATGACACCCATCAGAAATGCACACACACCCGAACAAGAACTCCATAATGAAGCACACGCACAAACAAGAAACATTATTGAGCGTGTGTTTGGGATGCTCATGTCATGGTTCCAGTGCCTGGACACATCTGGTGGAGCCTTGCAGTACTCACCAACTACATGTACCCAAATTGTCATGGTATGTGCCATGCTACACAATATGATCCTGCGAAAACAGCTGCAGCAGGAACAGCATGGGGCAGGGCCAAACAGCCCCCCATCATTGCCAAGGCCTGCACAGGCACAGAGTGACTCAGAGGAGGAACAACCTGAGCCTGCCCCAGTAGGTAGAAGGAGGCGTGCCCAGTATGCCATGGCCTTGGCAAAGAGGCAACGCATAGCACATACACTGACTCAGTAGGAACCCTGGGAATGACACCTCTCTCTGACTCACACATACAGTAAAAGGGATGCCTAACTTGACACTACCTGTTTTCAAACATGTATAGGGAGTGTACTATGTGCATCCAACATAGGCAGCCCTGCAGCACCACCTGAGGCATGAGTGTCCTATTTTAAGCAATATAAAGCACTGCTAAGCACATTTTACCAGTATTGAGCATATTTAAATACAATTGCGCGTAACTGCTCACCGCACTAACCAGCGCAATGTTGGGCAGCGTTGAGCAATGTTGGGCAATGTTGGGCAAAGTCAGGCAAAGTCGGGCAAGGTCGGGCAAAGTTGAGCAAAGTCGGGTAAACATGCTCACACCTGCTTTACTGTTCCTTAAGCAGTCTGGTCTGCCCAGCAGGAAAATAAAAAGCAGTGACAGGGCTCGAACTCAGGATACTATGCACTATAGTCACAGTACTGAACCACTAAGCCATGACAGCATTTCACTGGCACAGACACAACTTAACTCACTCACACATACCAGTTGGGGGGGGGGTCACATAACTAACAGTCACAGCCAGCAGGACAAATGTAGACAAACGCAAGCACAAACAAATGCTGTATCATGCCCTCTGAAGAGGCATATGAATAACATCCCCCCAGGCCTATGCAGACAGATAACAGCAGGCCAGGCAGTGTGATGTGGGTTGGGTAGGCTATGAAGTCACAAACTAACATGCGTGTAATTGGAAGCTAAGGTCTGTAGTGCAGTGGCATGCCTCAAGCCAGTACGATAGGCAACAGTACAGACTGAAATGGAGTACCTGTCATAGCAGTGCAGGCCTAGCAAATGTGTATAAGTGTCAGGTGAAACCTTCATCCTATGTACACCCTCAGTAACAATCAGGTGTGCCCCCCTGGGTAGAAATGTACAAATAATAGCTGTCCCCACTGTATGTAGAATGACTCATGGAAGCCCTGCAAGCACACTGTGCTTTCTGTTGATGTACAACACAAAGGTAAGCCCTGAAGTAAAAACCAACTTGATTTTCACACACATATAGTATATATGCTCATACTGGGCATGCTCACACACTTAGGCCATGTCTGAGTACAGCAGTGAGCCACACATATCTGGTAGTTGCAGTTCTTACTCCAGACACTTGTCACTATTCACCAATCCTGCCTTGTGCACACACTGATATGAAAACAGACCCATATAATATATTGGACACCTGTCATAATCAAACTATGTACTCCAAGTACTTAAGTTGTTCAAAGAAAGTGAAAAACCAAAGAAGATCAATAATACTCCGATCAGTATCATCAAGACACAATGAGCACTCCTAACATTATCCAAGCCATGGTCAAAGAGTCCATAGAGAACCATGAAGCTTTCTTTCGCTATGTCATAAATATCAATGTAAACTCATATATGTTCTGAATCAGTGCAAACTGTAAATGAATACATGTACATGACTGACATTGCCAACATCTTGTCAGACAGGTTCATACATATTTACCCCCTTCTCATTGACAAAAGGGCCCATTGTCATACCTGGAGATTGTGAAAACCCAGAAATCACATATACAATGGTTAAACAGCTCTTTCCTAACCTAAAAACACGGTGTATATGGGATAACATGGTTTCCCTGGCTGTGTCATATGTGAACTCCAAAACAAACAGACCCTGCACCTGAACAGTCTGTTGAGACTCACCATCTGTACAGGATATGAAACTGTTGAATGGGTTACATCAACCTTTGGCACACTCCAAGAGTGTTGGTGCACAACAGACCATGGGTACTATTGTCTTATAAGCCTAATAAGCCTGATGTGCAAGGCCATGGAGTCCATCATTATGGAACTCATAAACAGAGCTATTGACAGCCTACAAACACCCAACCCTACCTATTTTGGTTTGGTCAGGGGCAGATCATGGTTCCTAAACCTGCTAGACAGTTTTCAAGGCAGTCACCCAGGACATGCATCAATGAAATGAGCTACACACAGCCTATATAGACCTTGAAAAGCCCATTTCCAACATCCCACACACATGATGTATCCACAAAATCAACAACCTGTGCATAAATACATATGTCATCTGATGGATTGCCAGCTTAGGCACAGATAGATCCCACAAGGTAAGAATTGTGGTCTCCTGTTCAAGCTGGTAGCAACTGCTGTCCCCCATGGCTCAGTCCTGGGACCCCTCCTGTCTGGTGTATACTTTTCAGAAATACAGTCAAATATGAGTGCTATGTTTAGCAAGATTTGTGGATGACTGCAAAAAGGTTGTCATAATCGATGTTTGGGACAACAGAGACATCCTTAAAAAGGGTCTCAGTCAGACAGATGTGGTGTCAAACTTATGGGCTCGAGCTACAGTCATACAGATACCACATAGGTGCCAACACCCTAAATATGGAGGTAATAAGAAGGGATCTATGGACACACGTGGATAGTCATCACTACTTCCGGAAACACATTCACAAAGTGGTTAGAAAATTATGCTATATGTTCCCACAAACTGCCAAGGTCTTTGCATGTAGGTCAAAGGAGGTTCCCCCTACTCATCAGTCATCAGACCCATCATAGAGTACCACAACACACTTGAGATGAATCTGACTAGGCACCTTCAGCAGCTGGAAAGACCACTGACGTACCTCAACAAGAGCATTACTGGCCTCAAACAGTTGCTTCATGCAACAAGACTGAATTTAACTCAATCTGCACTCTGTTGCATTCTGTCTACTCAGGTGATCTCTGCCCAACAGACAGGTCCATGTCCAATGCAGAACGGATGTACATGTGCTATCTGAAGTAACCCCAAGCTCACTGTACTACATGCTCTAGGGATATCATCATCACAACAATAAATAGAACATGTTGGAGGGATACATTAATAACTCACAGACTACTCTTGCTTTGGAACAGGCTCCCTCCCAACCTACATTAAGCTGAGTCACTCACTGACACTCTTCCAGAGGAGCCTTGATGAGTGTATGTGAAAATGAACTGTCACACCATGGATCACTTCATCAGCTCTACTACACAGAGGCCTAGGGAACTAACTCCATGGGTGGTGATAGCTGCACACTCTGGCCATACTAATATATGCCTTCAAGCAGATAGCCTATTACCTGCCTATGTACCTATATATATATATATATATATATATATATATATATATATATATATATATAGGGGGAACACAGTATAATAAGCCAAAGATGGATGGGCAGAGATGTGTGTAAGAGGGTGACCATGACAGGGAGCCATCCAGGACTGTCCCACCCAGCACACATCCCAATGGCACAAAAGACATGAGGTGCACATCTCACCCAGTGTACATAACAGCCACCAGTATCTGTAAGCATTACAGTGTATGTGGTCCATGTGTCTGCTGTACAACATGACGGTACAATGAAGTACATATTTACTATCTATAGACATGTACCTGTCACATAGTCTACTACATACCTATGAACCTATCTTCAATAAGGCATATGTTAGCCTAGGCAAGTTGTGCAGCTTTCACCACCCCATTGGGTAGTCTCCCAAGCCCTCATTCTAATAGTTAGTACCCTAAGCCCCTTTCTAGTGGGGCTGCTGATGTGATGCCTGGCGTGAATTGTCTGTTTCTGATCCACTCATCACAGTTCCTGTTGAAGAGTGTCAGCAAGGGGCTCTGTGTGATGTACATTGGGACTCTGTTCCACAGTAAGGCAAGTGTCTGGGATGGTACTCTATCCCACCAGCATGTTGTATTCATTGTTGTGATGAGGTTCATATCCCTGGAGTGTGTAGGGCACCTCAATTTTGTTATCTGTAGATGGAGCATGCTCAGCAGTTATGTGTTGGACATGGCTCTGTATGTTAGGCAGAGTGTGCCTCTGAGTAGGCGGTATGCAACGAAGAAGAGATTTAGTTTTACCAGTTGTGTTGCATAACACAACTGTTTGAGGCCAGTAATCCTCTTGGTGAGGTACCTCTGTGGTCTCTACAGCTGCTTGATATGCGTAGTCGAGTACATCCAAAACGGTGCATTGTACTCAATGATGGGTCTAATGACTTAAGAGTAGAGGGCCACCACTATCTCTTTGGATCCTTATGCAAACCCTTTGTTGATTAGGTGAGCCACATAGGATTTCCCAATCACTTTGGTAACATGGTTGTCAAAGGAAAGATGACTATCTACTTGTGTCCCCAGATCCCTTATTACCTTGTCAGTTTTAAGGGGGTAACACCTGTGTTGTAGTTTGTGTGTACTTTGTTTTCACCAAAGGGGATTACTATGCATTCCTCCAGATTGAGCTTGAGGCCATGATTCTGACACCACACATCTGTCTCATAAAGTCCCTTCTGGAGAATAGTTGTGTCATCCGGGGAATCTATTATGGCAAACACTTTACAGTTCCCAGCAAACTTAGTCAACCACAACCCTCCTGTGTTGGCATGTATGTTTGAGAAGTCTATACCAAACACGAGGGACCCCAGGACTGAACCCTGGGGGCCACCAGTTGTTACCGGTGTAGAGTCTGACATGTAGCCAGAAACTCTTAGTTTGTGGAATCTATCTGTGAGCCAGTTTGCAATCCATCTTGTAATGTATGGATTCATGCCCAGGTTGGTGAGTTCATCTATGATACCTGACTGGGGAATGGTGTCAAAGGCTGTAATGAGGTATAGGTGGGCAGTGTTGAGCTCATTTCAATCATCTGTAGCCTGGGTAACGGTCTCAAAGAAATCCACCCAGTTCAGGAGGAGTGATCTGCATATGATGAAGCCAAACTGTGTGTGCTCAACTGTGTGAAGGTTCACAATCTCTTTATTGTTGACTTCCATTATAATTGGCTCCATTGCCTTAAAGAGCAGACTCGTCAGGCTCATAGAGCATGAATGTCAAGGGGGTTTTTGTGGCCCCACCCCTGTGGAGTGTGAAGCACGTTGCTTTGCAGCATTCTATGAGTACATATCCTGTACAGAGCATGTAGATAGAGGTGTAGGTATCCTTGATGAATATGGATACATCCCCACCCTATGTGCTATGATCCAGGTCCTGATGCTGGAAGTTATGGAATGAGTAGTATCCTGGTAGTGCTGGTGTGCTCTCTGGAGCCTTGAACTAGGTTTCTGTTACTGCACAGATATCAATATTCTCCATACTGAGATGTGCCTCGAGTGTGTGCATCTGGAGGCTGAGACCTCTGGCAATGAGTAGTATTTAGCTAACTTTGTGGTTATTTGTGTTGGTTATGGGGTTTGGTTTGTCCTGAGTGACCGGTGTTTCACACCTGAAGTCAACAGCTCATTGGTCCCATCTGACCATAAGCTATTTACCCTACATATCCACATTCTGGACCCACCCCCCATTTAGAAAACTATGTTAAAAAATGTCTCCAAAGCCAACTTCATGCTTCTTAAGACAGAAGTGCTGAACTTCAGGACACCCATGCAGATGGACAATACTGTTAAGACTACTGAATCCTTCACAATTGCACTTTATAAGCACTTACGTGAGTGTATGCATCATGCTATCCCAAACAGAACTAAGACGCTATCCTCCAAGAAAAGGAAGCCAATCTGGTGGTCCCCTGCCATAAACAAACTGCACAACAGAAGGAAGAAACTGTTGCAAAAGAGGGTAAAATCCCATGAGTTGAGGAGCTCCCTGGTCAGCCTCAGGAAGAACCTGTGATCCCTGATAAAATCCTCCAAAGCTAGTTATGAAAACAAAGTCAACACTGATTCTAAAGACAACCACAAAGCATTCTATAGCTATGCCAAGAATCGTAATGGCAACACTCAGATCTGCTCTGAGTTACAGCACAATGGCACTAAATATACAGACCCAACTGATACTGCCAACAGCCTGGCAGATAGGATCAGTGCTAACTTTACCCCCCTCTCACCCATGAAAGAGCACATCTCTATACTGGAAGAGTGCAAAGTTACTGTCATCATGGCTGCACAGGTAAAAACGACTCCCCAAAGCCAGGAACACAGCATCCATGGGACTAGATTACATCCCAAGCTGCTTTCTACATGAATCACAGAACGAACTGGCACCACACCTACATACCATGTTCAATTATAACCTCACCTCAGGCTTTGTGCCTGCTGAATGGTGCACAGCAACGGTTATCCCACTACACAAGGGGGGAGCCACCATGGACCCCGGGAACTAGCGCCCCATTAGCCTGATGAGCCTGATCTGCAAGGCCATGGAACATATCATCATGGAACTTATAAACAAAGACATTGGTAATCTCCAAACTCTGGACCACAACCATTTTGGGTTTATAAAAGGCAGATCATGTCTACAAAACCTGATAGACTTCATTGAAGCAGTCACCAAAGCTGTAGACAAGGGTAAGGTGGTTCACACAGCCTATCTAGATCTTGCCACGGCTTTTGACACCATCCCCCACTCTGGAATTATGGATAAACCCACTAAACTAGATATAAATCCCTATGTCACAAAATGGGTTGCCAACTGGCTGACTGACACAACCCACACTGTGAAAGTAGCAGACTCCAAGTCCAACTTTGGACCAGTGACAAGTGGAGTACCACAGAGTTCAGTCCTGGGCCCTGTCCTGTTTGGTATCTACTTCCCTGAAGTACAGGTTAACATGGAAGGTTTCTGGCTAATGAAGTTCCCAGATGACTGCAAACTAGGAGCCATGATCGAGACTATTAACGATGTGGACATTCTATAAGAGGGCCTCACTGAGACAGATGCCTGGTGTCAAAGCCATGGTCTCAAGCTCAATGCCAAAAAGTGCATTGTCATCCACTTTGGTAAAAACACTGTACCCATGAACTACAACATAGGTAGTAGTATACTTAACACTGAAAATGTGATAAGATACCTTGGGACACAGGTGGACAGTAGACTCTCCTTTGATAATCACATCACCACAGTAGTCAGGAAATCCTCCTATGGGGCACACCTCATCACAAAAGGTGTCTCATGCAGAATAAAAAAGGTCATTGTTCCCCTCTACTCATCACTCATTAGATCCATTATAGAGTACAATGCCCCTTTTGCTATGTACCTCACAAGACATCTACAACAACTGGAAAGCCTGCAGAAATACCTAAACAAAGAGGATTAGCAGCCTCAAATACATGCCATGCACAGACCGTCTCAAAACACTACAGCTTTACTCTGTCAAATATCGCCTACTCAGAGGTGATCTCTGCCTAACATACAAAGCTATGTCAAACACAGAGCTGTTGGACATGCTCCACTTAAAGAAATCCCAATCCCTCTGAGCGTCGGCCCCAAAACCCAGACTGAAATACTAAAGGAGGGGGTGTATCCATTTTCATAAAGGATACCCACACCTCCAGGTTAGTGGCAAAGCACGAGGCCTTGGAGCCCATGCAAGTGCAACTAACATTGGGCAAAGCTGCTTATCAGATCGCAGCCTGCTATAGATCACATACCTTGTCTCAGGACCCTCACTCAGTATTCCTGAGAACACTAGGAAATATAAAGGTCCTACCAAACACCATGATATGAGGAGATTTCAACTACACAAACATTGACTGGGAGAATTACTCGAGTACAAAGTCCTTTGCCCAATGCTTCCTAGAGTTTATAAACTCAAACAGCCTGGAACAGCTGGTCACCACGCCCACTAGAGGTGACAACATACTGGACCTGATCACCACCAACATGGTGGATCAGTGTTCCACACCAGAGGTAAACCCCTCGCTGGTAATATCAGATCATGAAGTAATCACACTGGACATCCACATCCCGAACCCTCCCAGTCAACAAAACCACTGTGAAAAACTTTTCAAAAGCAAACTTCTCACTTCTCAAGACCGAAGTGGAAAGTTTCAAAGCCCCCTTGCTACATGATAATGCTATCCAATCTGCAGAATCCTTTACAAGTGCATTATATGAGCATCTACAGGGATGCATGGATCGAGCCATCCCAATTAAAACCAAGACTCACTCCTCCAAAAAGAAGAAACCAATCTGGTGGTCCTTGCCCATAAATAAGCTATACAACAAAAGGAGGAAACTAACACATGATAGAGCAAAATTCCAAAAAGGAAAGGCATCACTGATCATTATTAGCAAGAAACTACGATCGCTCATAAAATAATCCAAGTCCAGTTTCTAAAGAAAAATTGCCAAGGAATCTAAAGATAACCACAAAGCCTTCTTTAGCTATATCAAACATTTAGGTGGCAACTCTCAGATATGCTTTCAGCTACTGCAAAATGGCAAAAAATACACTGACAGTGCCAACATCCTGGTGGACAAGTTCAGTGCAAACTTCACCCCCCCACCCCCAAAAATGGCCTGTGTCCATCCCAGACTTCATGGACATGCAGGTAAAAACAGCCCTCTCCAAAGCTAAGAACACAGCATCAATGGGACTGGATGGTGTCCCAGGCTGCATCTTACACGAGCTCCAAAAGGAACTAAACCCTCACCTACATTCACTGTTCAGACTCAACCTTACCACAGGCTATGTACCCAAAGAATGGTGTACAGCAACAGTCATCCTGCTCCACAAAGGTGAAGCCACAACAGAACCTGGGAACTATCGCCCTATAAGCCTGGCCAGCCTGATCTGAAAAGCTATGGAGCGAATTATCATGGAACTCATAAACAGAGACATTGGGAACCTCCAGATACTGGACCCTACCCAATTTGGCTTTGTTGAAGGCAGATCCTGCCTCCTAAACCTAGTTGACTTCTTTGAAACAGTTACCAAGGCCATAGATGAAGGGAAGACAGTCCACATAGCCTACCTGGACCTCACTAAGGCCTTTGACACCATTCCCCAATCTGGCATCATAGACAAGCTTACCAGCTTGAACATTAACCCCTATGTCACGAGATGGGTGGCCAACTGGCTCACGGATAGAACACACATGGTCAGAGTTGCAGGTGCCATGTTCGACTCTAAACCAGTCACAAGTGGCATCCCACAGGTCTCGGTCCTGGGACCCCTCCTGTTCAGTATATACAACTCTGAGGTACAGGCAAGCATGGGAGGACTATGGCTGACCAAGTTCCCAGATGACTGTAAACTGGGGGCCATAATCGACTCTCTGGCTGACACAGACATCCTCCAGAAAGGTCTTACAGAGACAGATACCTGGTGTCAAAACCATGGCCTCAAGCTGAATGGCAAAAAATGCATAGTCATCCCCTTTGGAAAAAACAAAGTGCCCACAAATTACCACATAGGTGGTAATCCACTAGGTACAGAAAATGCAATTAGGGACCTGGGGACCCAGGTAGATGGTAACCTCTCCTTTGATAATCACATTGGCAAAGTGGTTAGTTATTCCTTCTATGTGGCCCACCTAATCACAAAAGGGTTCACCTCTAGATCAAGAGAGGTCATTGTGCCCCTCTACTCATCACTCATTAGGCCCATAATAGAGTACAATGCCCCATTTGGTATGTACCTTAATTGGCACATGCAACAGCTGGTAAGACCACAGAAGTACTTCACCAAGAGGATCATGGGCCTCAAAGAGATGCCCTATGCAGCTCGACTAAAGAAACTCCAGCTCTACTCGGTTGCTTACTGCCTGCTCAGATGTGATCTATGCCTGACGTATAAGGCCATGTCCAACCCGGAATTAATGGACATGCTCCACCTCAAGAAAAACAAATCTCTTAGAGCCACACACTCCTGTGAATTAAACCTCAGCAAAGCAATAAACAGGATGTGCTGGAGGGATAGATTCCTGTCCCAGAGACTTCCCTCACTCTAGAATAGAATCCCAGTTGATGTTAGGCAGAGCCCTATGCAGACTCTCTTCAAGAGGAATCTTGAAGAGTGGATAGGAAATTGTAAATTTACCCCTGAGATCACTTCAGTGGCCCTGCTAGACAGAGGCCCAGGAAACTAATTTAAAAGGGAGGCAAAAGCCAACACATTCTGGCTAGGCTTATAAATGCCCTTGGGCAGATAGCCTAGTACCTACCTATGAACCTACAAACCTACATGCTCTAGGGACCTAAACCTTGTCACCACAATAAACAGAACATGCCGGAGGGATAGATTCCTGTCCCACAGACTTCACATACTCCACAGTAAACTACCTATCTATATCAAACAAAGCTCCTCATTAGCACTCTTCAAGGAAAATCTTGATTATTGGATGGGAAATAGGAAATTCACCCTGGGGATCACTTCTGTGTCTCTGCATGACAGTGGCACAGGAAAATACATTTCTTGGGTGGCAAAGGCCAGGGTACCTTTTTGGCTGGCCTTGTATAGGCCCCGGGGCCGATAGACTAGTACCTACCTATGAACCTATGAACCTTTGAGCCTTGCCTAAAAGAGTAATATGGGAACAGCATGAGCCTTGGCCAGTATTCAGAAGCATAGGGGCGACAGGTGCAAACCATCTGTAGTGAAGCAATAAGGCGTGTCTATCATGTCATCACAGGCAGACAGAGAGTGGATTCCCTTTGAATGACACCAGAAGCTCAGCCAATTGTTGAAGTTTATCATCTTTCTGTTATATTGCAGTATCATGTAGATGAAGGTAAGATGCTTCTCAAGGTTTGACCCTGTGTGTGCCAGCATGTGGTGCATCAACCCATATATGATATGCTCATGGCCTATGCATACAATACACTCACAATACACCTAGTATGATAAGCCTGCTGAGGTTAACAAATGTAAAAAAAACCTTTGTGCAAACTGTCAGCAAGTAATGTCTGTATTGCACCCTGTAACTCCATATTGCTTGCTGAAGTGTAAAGACGTATTTAGTTTGGATTAAGAACACCGCACTTGCCAGCTGTGTGTGTTTCCCTGGGCAGAAGCAGCCTTTTTGGAGACTACTCACACACCTTAAAATGGAATACTCATCTTTGTCAAGTCCGATGATGTCATCATCCTACAAATATACCTGTGGAAAGGTGAAATCCCAGTAATGCGTATAACGTGTCGTGTAAATGCATACTGCTGTAGTATCATAATGTAGTTAGGTAGGGGTTTGAATTGTGCATTTGCCAACTATGTGTGTCTCCCTGGAGAGGAGCAGCCTTTTTGGAGACTACTCAAACACCTTAAAAGTGGTATACTCATCTTTGTCAAGTCCGACGATGTCACCATCCTACAAATACACCTGTGGAAAGGTGAAATCCCAATAATGTGTATAGCGCATCATGTAAATGCATACTGCTGTAGTATCATAATGTAGTTAGGAAAGAGTTTGAATCTCGCATGTGCTGACTGTGTGTCTGTGTTCCAGGTGTGTGACACCATTGGCCAATGTGGAGTGGGTTTTGATTTTTATAGTGTATGACATATCACAATGACAACTGTATGTGCAATACACATGTAAGGTAGCTGTGGGGCAAATCCATATACATACATGTGACCTCAAGTATTTCATAGGTGGGTACTCTGCTTTCTCCATGAACGCATGTGTTATCTTTGCCAAAGCATGCTGGCACTTTCCAGACCTTAGGTCACTTCTGTATGCTTGTGACAAGCTTAGCCACTGCAGTGATCCCTGGGCTATGACTTCCATTTCACATCCACTCATCACGGTTTCTATTGAAGAGTGTGAGTGAGGGTTTATGCTTGAGGTAAATTTGAAACCTGTTCCAAAGCAAGCAAAGTCTGACAAAGATGACTAATCATTATAGGTGTGCAACAACCTCTGTGGATCTGCATGCAAACCCTTTATTGCTTATGTGCTCCATAGAGGGATTTCCAAAACCCTTTGGTAATGTGATTATCAAAGGAGAGATGACTTAACACATGGCTCTATGTATACATTAGTACTTGTTCCACATTTTGGGGGCTACTACCTATGTGGTACTCTGGGGATACTTTGTTTTCTAAAAGTGGATAACTATGCTTTCTTAGGCTTATAGCTTTACAGCATGAGTTTGACACCAGGTATCTATCTGTATGATACCCTTTTGGAGGATGTGTGTGTCATCTGGAGAATAAAGTATAGCCCACAGTATGCATTTTCATCAAATGTGGGCAGACATATCCCTACTGTGTTTGCTTGTACCTAAGAAAGCTATATGCCAAACAGGGGTGGTCCCAGCACTGAGTGCAGGTGAATACCACTTGTTACTGGCATAGAATAGTACATGGAGGCTGCAAATGTTAGTGTGTGTCCTACATCTGTGTGTCAGTTGTCAAGCCATCAGCTAACAATTGTTTATGGTCAGTCTGTTGAGGTTATGTCTAATACCATTATGTGGGATGGGTATGATTTGCTGGTGAGCTATAGCTTGGCTGTGTTGACCTCCCCTCCCTCACCTATAGCGTTGTTGACTGGCTTGAAGTCTACTAGGTGTAGGAACCATGATCTGGCCTTTAGGGAACCTAAGTGGGTATGGTGCAGTGTTTGCAGGTTCATAATGTCTCTGTTAATGAGTTCCATAATGCTGTGCTCCATAGCCTTCCAGATAACATTGGTCTGGCTTATAGGGTGAGAGTTTCCAGGACCTGTTGTAGTTCTACCCTTAATCAATTTATGTTACCATTTGCACTGGGTGTGACGAGGGGGGACAGGTTTAAGAATAAGTATATTACAGGGTCCGGCCAGGTTTGAAGGTTAGTAGACCATGCCAGATCGGCAGGATTAAGTTGGTTTGTACATGTGTAGAGGAAGGATGCAGAGTATATTGTGAAATAGATGCTAAGGATGAAGCCACCAGGTAACAGGAAAAGAGAAATGCCTAAGATGAGGTTTATGGCTGTGGTGAGAGAGGACATGCAGGTGGATGGTGTGACATTGCAAGATGCAGAGGGCAGGAAGACATGGAAACAGGTGATGTACTGTGGCGACCCCAAATGGGAGCATCTGAAAGGAGAAGAAGACATTGTAGTTCAACCCTTGTGGACTGTGAACACCATTACCATATGTCATTCCACATTTATGTAACTTGTATAGAGGCTCCATCTGGACAGAGCATTTAGGTGAGTGGTGACTTCATATGTCAGCTTGTGTATGACACAGCCAGGGACACTGTCCAGTACCATTGCCACTGTGGTGTGGACCTTGTTAAAGAGATGTTTTAACTAGCGTGTCTGTGAATCATCAGGTATTATGTTCTGCAGGTCTGGAAATGTGGCCCTTGTATAGCGACAGGGTGGTGAAATCCACATTCAAACTGTCTGACAAGGAATTGGTAATGTCAGTCAGATAAGTGTATTTTGTGACCAGCAACAAAATAAAATCACTATATAAGACTATACAAGAGTACCTGGCGCACTGTATGCAACACAATGCACCACCTAGCCACAGCAGATATACATCAAGCTGATGTGTAAAGAAATATGTCATCCATCACAATGAGTGTAAGATCCAGTAAATTTATTACTATTATACCGCACAACTTGTTAATGGCAAACCCGTGGCCAAAATATGTGCACAATTGGGAATATAGGTCGCATACTGCTGTAGTCCACTATAAATGTTGCTAGATACGCAGTTATATGTTTTACCACACATATGACAGAGGACATGTTACAGACATACCCACACACACATCAGACGTAATTACAGGACACAAAGGTATGGCAACCCAGATAAGATTTACGTGTGTACTATAAAGTACTGTGTGTCAGTACTTACAAAACATTAATCTTGGGGAATGTAATCTGTGATGAATACAAGGACCACACAAAACAGTGGATGCAATCAATGTGGACATACACCATACTTTGCTGTACATGCCCAGAGCTTCAAATAGTACTACAGTACACACAGGATTTGGATTCAACATCAGTACCAATCAATAATCATAGATGTAGTGCTTTAGCCTCCGATGACACACCCCAGTTAAAACCAAGGGACCTAATCACACTGTATGCCATAGCACTTTTTCTGCCTAGCAACAGAATACACAGCTTTTGCTGGGATCAAAGCAAGGACCCATAATACCATGACATAAACAGTTTCCCACTAAGCTATCCCACAAATACATATCTTTGACATATTTGTAAACACATTGACCACCACAGTCAGTCAACAGTACAGAGAATCCATTGCAACAAGTAGATGTAGGTGTGCTCTCTCTCTCTCTCTATATATATATATATATATATGTATATATACATATACACATCCATTGGTGTACATATACATATATATGTAGGCACATATACATTTCACCTTTCATAGTGGGAATATCAATTATACAAAGGATGTGAGGTGTACAGTAATGTAATAATATCGCACAGTCTTGTGATAAATGCATTCAAAGTGTTTACAGCCCAGGTAACTTTAGCAAGCCTCACTGGCTTCAACATTGCAAACTGAACAAACCACCCACACTGTTTAACCACCACATCATATACCAGCACTGTATCCTGTCTTGTTCGTCACACACTTAAACCTACATACAAATATGTGCATACTAACCTTCATCAACATATATATTTCCACCCTTCACAAACAGTTGCAATATGTCCCCTGCTCCATGCAGCCTGCTGTATAGTAATTGCAGTAATCACTGTCATAGCAACCCAGTACTATAAATTGCTAACTCAGGTAGGCGTGGCCCTTTCAGCTTTCCAAGATGGAGATCATCCTTGTTTGCTGAGGACATCATTGTTTAAGACAGAAGGTTGATATAGTTCTTATATCAGAAACCAGGGGTGTAGCTAGTGATTTACATTTTGTACTCAGACCTAAATGTTGCTGCTTCCAGTACACACTTGTCAGTGTAGAAATGTACTCATCCCTCAAAATGCTAACACAAGATACATGGGAGGATGTACTTTCTTTTCAAAATTTTCAATTAACTGCCATACAAAGCTAGTTATTGAGATGTATTCCTTTGGCAGAAGAATTGTTTGAGAACTGCTATACTGTGAATATTCATTTACTCAGTTCTAAACAGTTTGTGCTTTTTTAGTGTTGACATTAGCACAAGCTGCTCAAGAAAACTGGACACATTTCAGTACTGTGAGTATGCTTACCTACATCCTTGGTAGACCCTGCACACACAGGTATATTCTACATTTCGGTAGAGGTGCAGAAGTACAGAGAATGTATGTATTATTGTGTGAATTTTATCTTGCTGGACTTACAGGGTTGCTGTGTACATGTTAGTTTATCAAGGCAAGTAGTCTGTCTGCGTAACTCCCAACTGTGGACCTAGCCACGTGGTAGCCAGAGATTAGCCTGTTATTCTTTGTCTGTGCACCACACAGGTCTTTTCAGCACTAGAGCAATGGCATTGTTACAGTTGGTTGCTACCAGTACATGGCTACATCCTTTTGTATTTCAGTGTTGTATTCCTACATAAGGGTATGCTTCTGGAACTCCTTCCAAAGCTATTTGCACAGTGTGTAACAGCAGTAAGGCTGCTATGCCTCTGTGTTTCTGCCTCTGCCAGACCTCTCAAACACTCAGGTACATATTTGAACAGACTCAGGGAAAAGTAGAGAAAAAATCAGGGACACCTTTAAAATATTAGTGCCATTAAGTTGAGACTTTGAGAGAACCAGAGCATAAGGATTAATACACCTTTTCCGAAGTAAAAGAAGTGTCTAACTCTTAATTATTGTCATTACTCATTACGTGTAATTCACCACCTTTCTGGCCAAAGTCAGTAGTTTTCGGAGGGATTCAGAGGGACAGAGCTATATTTTATTTCAAAATTAGGGACATCCCTGAAAATTAGGGACAGTTGGGAGGTATGGCATCTGCCCAAAACAGATATGCCAGTGTTTGTCCTGCTGTGATACTGTGTGGGGTTTGTAAAGTGATGGTGTAACATTATTTCCTGATAGAATGGCTGCTTCTCTTATCACAGTCATGTAATGTAATCCCACAACAACTGTTGGTAAAGATCCACAGAACAAGTTGTGTGGTATGACATTCCTAATTTTCCTTTACATTCACTCATTCTGATACATGATATATTTATTTCAGCACCAACTTGTTGTATATCTACTGTGGCTCAGTGGTACTTCATACAGTGTAGTGTGTACAAAGTCCCAGGTTCAAGACTGACAGAGGTGTTTTATTTTGCTGCTGAGCAGAACAAGGGCCCTCACATACAGAGTGACTAAAGCACTTTTAAGCAGTTGTAAGCGGGTTTGCGTGGGTTTGCGTGGGTTTGCACGATGCTTAGCAATGCTTAGCTAAGCGCAAACAAGTGCACACTAGCGCAAACCCACTGACTACTGCTTAATAGTGCTTACTCCCGCTAACCCCCGCGCTCATTTCTTTGAAAGAAAAGAACATGGGGAGATAGGAAAGTGTTGAAAAAGGGGCACAAAGAGGGAAAGACAGTAGGGAAAATAGCTTGAGATGTGCAGGACGGGTGTAGGGAAGGTCCATAGCTGCCCATTTCTTTAACATCAACAGCTGTGCATATGGAATAAATTTGGAGGTACATATGAAACTTTCAACCCCTGAGAGAGGGGTGAGGACAACAAAGTATGTTGTAATGCCAATTAAATTACATTTTATGTGTCCAGGGGACATGTGTGCAAAATGGGCAGCTATGTATGGGGCGTAATTATTTTTTTGGGGAGCAGATTGCCCTTTTTTTTAGGTGAGAGTGGAATGTGGGGTAGTGGAAGTAGGTATATTTGGGGAGGTAGGTTGGGGAGGTAAACAGACAAGACAAACAAGACGCATACAGGGGCGGAATATGACACATGTGATGGGTGAACACCATTGATGGGGAAGGATGTTTGGAAATCGCAAGCCCATGAGCCCACAGATGGCAACAGTGGAACTGAGATCCCCACCCATGGGCAGTCACCACTGCACCTTCACAGCCCAGAGGGTGGCTGTCTTGGGGGCTGTGTAGGAGGGGCAGGCTGACCCGGGAGTTGCACCACTCGTGCCTCAAGCTGGAGTAGAGGTTCTGCAACAGAACGCTCAATCTCTCTATGCACCACAGCCCAGACCGTTCAAAGGGTGATATGTGGCCCTCCTCCACCCACGCTTGCACGGGAGGCCAAGCCCCATCCCCTGCAGCACTTCCACCTGAAGGTGGCACAGGGCCAATGGAGGAGGAGGTCCCAGGCTGGGCACCGGACCTGCTGGTGCCAGGTGCCATGGCCAGCTGAGGTGGAACAGGTGGGTCCACTGGGACCAGCCTTCCCATACGAACTATGTTTTGGAGAATTTAATAAAGATATGGGTTAGTAACAGTCAACAGCATTCCCAGTTAGTTATAACATCATGCAGAAGTATTCCCATTAACCAACACACCAGAGTTTCAACAGTTGAAAAGCAAGCATAACACATGCATATATAGAACAATAGTGGACATTACAACAGCATGCAGGTTTAATTGATGGTAACAGGCCACCAATGTTGTGGCATTTGAACATGGCACATGCATAGAAATAATTGCAAATATGTATAAACCAAAAGGACATATGTACCAGCAAATTTTTTGAGATTAGACATACCCATTGAGGTGTGGAATTGCATTTTTTATGCACATACAGTAGGGTGGAAAAGATAGCTCAATTAACAACTTATATATCCTAGTTTACACTACATTCCTATTAACTGCAGTTATATGTCCCTTACATGTATTATTACACTACCCAATGTCCTTCTATTGTGCAATTGGATTTTACTAGATCATTATATACATGAGCTGTATCTGACATGCAAACTGTCCAGGATGCAGATGTTACTGCTACATATTTTGAGAGTTGCTCAAACACACACTACTGCTGTGATGGTACACTGACATCTCTACTTTCATATAATTATCTAGATATGTTCAGGTGAAATTATGTTATATGTTAACAGTTCCCTACATTTCTGGCAGCACACTGACATTTCTGGGGAACACAATACCAAGCTACTCGTGTTCCAGATTAACCTGTACATGCTGGACATGAACCAACAGTTAATGGCTGTAAATATGCATAAAAGCTACTGGCACTCCCTTCATCCACTTTATATGGGCCTACCCAAGTGTGGGTTAACTAACACTGCTTAATACAACAGTACTATTTCTAAAATGCAACAGTACAACAACATATCAAAGAAAATCACACAGATGCACTCCAGGAATTATACCTTTATTAAAGAATTATTACACCTTTATTTATTGGGTTAAAACACTTTTTTAAGGCTCTCTCATTTATTTTATATAACAGTACATGCAGAATAATTACTAACCTGCCTGGTGACACAGCCTTTGCAGCCTATCTTCATGGGCTTGCTGATTCATAGCCCAGACACCTGCAGCTGTGAAGTAAATGCAGTGATAATGAGACATACCTATCCATAGTATAGACAAGAATAGCAATTCTTAAATACCTAATACAATGGCTACTTACTCAGTACTGGGGCATTTGCCATCCCACAGGCCTCCTGGATCCACTGGTCAAGTTGATCCTCCTTGCGTAGCTTCAGGTCAGAGTAATGGTGCCTGACCTGCTCACCAGTCCGAGTAATGCCAGTGGCACTGGTGAGATCATGAGCTAGACAGTTCCAGGCCTCCATTTTGTATTGGGTGCCCTGGTACTGGCCCCGCAGGAGTCTTTCCTCATGATAGTGGACAAGGAGCCAAACCATTACTTTGGTCTCCTCAATGTCCCAATGTTGCGCTCGAAATCGAGTGCCTTCTCCAACCCCAGCCATGCTGACTGCAGAAGAGAGCTACAACCAGTTATGGCAAATATTCCCGCCTGCGGAGCTTAAATATGCCTCATTTCCCACACTTATTTGTGATTGGCCAGTTTGGAAAAAACTCAGCTGTAGACACACCTGCTTAGCTGATGTCAGCAATGTTTAATATTCCTTTGATAGATATCTGTCTGTTCAAAGTGCATGGTTATGAAATGCTGTCACGGCTTAGTGGTTATGTACTGTGACTATAGTGCACAGTATCCCGAGTTCGAGCCCTGTCACTGTTGTTTATTTTCCTACTGGCCAGACCTCAATGGTTAAGGTACAGTAAAGGAGGTGTGTCCGTGTTTAGCTGACTTTGCTCAACTTTGCCCGACTTTGCTCAGTGTTGTTCGATGTTGCCTGACGTTGCCCGACGTTGAGCTGGTTAGCGCAGTGCGCAGCTACACGCAAACATATTCTGGTTGCGCTAGTTTTCGCGATGCGCAGCTCTGCACAAAGACATTGCGCTAGTTAACGCAGTGCTCAGCTACGAGCAATTAAATATGAATATGCTCAATACTGGTAAAATGTGCTTATCTGTGCTTTACATTGCTTAAAATAATTTACTCATGCATCAGTATGCATAACCATTTCAACTTCATATATTTATATATATATATATATATATATATATATATATATATATATATATATATATATATATATCTATATAAAATTTGTTCACTACTACATATAACATTTCAATGCTTTTTACAAAACTTTAAATAATACATGTCAGGAAATATTTTTGTATACAGATTTCCAACAGAAAATGAAAAGTGTAATGGTGGGACTCAAAACCGGGAATGCCTCCTCTTTGTGCGAAGACTCTAACCACTATGCTATCGCTATTTTGCTTACTTTGCATATATTTTTCTTATTATCCTCTTCGGTGTCTAAACTGCTAACTGTAGCTAAGCAATGGGCAAACCCGCGTAAATATGGGCAGCTATATCGGAAATGAAAAAAAAAATTCTTTTACTTTTTATATTTGTACGGGGTTTACTATATGGGGGAGTTTAGTGTTAGAATGTACACATGTGAGCGGACTCGCTCATGTAACTAGACATTTCCCGTGTTTCAAACTTGCAGGGGCGTGGATCTTTGGACTGATTGGCAGTCCGACATGCCCCCTACACTCGTCCATGCTCCGTGTTAGTTTTAGAGTTGAGGCAACGTCCCTCATTAATATGCATGGCGCGCTGCTGTCTTACTCTTAGACTGGCTCTTCCGTGTAAGACTAATTTAGTCTTACATGGAAGATTAGTGAATCCTGGGGAATAAGTGTCACTGTTAGAAGATTATAGAAGAGGGAATAGATCAACAAAGCTACTAAGAAAGATAGATGTGATAAAAGCAATGTGCAGTATTAGAACAGACCAGGATCTATTATGCACTATTGGAGATAACAAACTAAAAATTTCAAAACAGGCGGAAAGACTTAGAAGATATGAAAATAAATATAAGGGAAAAGCACAAAATAAGCAATTTATTGATGATCCAAAAAAGTTTTATAGAGAATTGGGAAATAAAGTAAAAGGAATTGAAAGACCGCCAAAAAAAGAGGAAGTAGATATATTTTGGAGAAGTACCTATGAAGATCCTGTGGAACATAACAAAGATGCTAAATGGATAGAAGAAGTAAAAGAAAGAATAAGAAGTTTAAAGGTACAGGATATGAAATTGGATGAAATAACAGTCAGAGAGATTATAACAAAGTTGAGAAAAGCCTCTAACTAGAAAACCCCATGCCCAGATGCAGTACCTAACCTTTGGCTTAAAGTATTAACTTCTTTGCACGAGGACTTAGCCATGAGTAAGAACTATTTATATGTGTACCCTGAACACACACCGCACTGGTTAACAACAGGAAAAACAATGTTATTTAAGAGTGAACCTTGTCTTCCAACGATGTACAAACTATACATGGGAATTTAAGCTGACAGAGTTTATAGTCATTTAGAAGAAAACTCAATTATGGCAGTAGGACAAAAAGGCAATAAAAATAAAGCCATATGGAACAAAGGATCATTTATTGTTAAAGGTATAGTGGAGAACTGTAAGAAGGGGAAGAATCTAAGTATGGCATGGATTGACTACAAAAAAGCATTTGATAGCATTCCACATTCATGGATAAAAGAGTGCTTAAAAATGTATACGATACACCCTACGCTGATTGACTACATTACAGTAACCATGAAACAGTGGCAGACCACTTTGCAATTAAGCCATGATAAAGGACAGATTATTATCCCAGGGATAAAAATTCAAAGGGGGATATTCTAAGGTGACTTTCTGTCACCATTGCTATTCTGACTTGCCATTAATCCATTAAGCTGTTTACTTAACAGCTTAGGCCATGGCTACAATTTGGCTTCTAGAAAACAACAAAGTCTAATGACTTCTCATCTCCTCTTTGTCGATGATTTAAAACTGTATAGCTCATCAGATGAGGAACTGAAAGCACAGCTGCAGGTTGTCAAAACTTTTTCAGATGATATTGGAATGTCATTTGGTCTTGATAAATGTGCAAAAGCAACCTTTAAAAAAGGAAAACTGCAGCACCAGGAAAACATAAGTTTGGGACAAGAATGTGATATAAAAGAACTTGAGCAAGAGGGAGTGTATAAATACTTGGGAATTGATGAAGGATTGACAATAAAATATGAACAAATGCGAATAAAGCTCAGTAAAAAGTACTTTAGAAGACTTAAATTAATCCTGAAAACAGCACTGACATCTAGGAACAAGATCCAAGCCATAAATCAGTTTTCTCTTCCTGTCCTAACTTAAAGTTTTGGAGTGATTGACTGGCCCCAATAAGTGTTCGATAGATTAGATAGTAAAACAAGAAGGATACTTTATGCTTACCAAATTATTTATAAAAATCAGTGTATACCAAGATTATTTATTCCCCGCTCCAAAGGAGGGATGGGCCTCCTTGAAAGTGATTACATGTATAGATCTACAATCACACATATCTGCTGACCTCACAGGATCAAAATGTAGTGAAAGTTTTGAAACATGAGGAGAATAAATCTAAGATGACAACTCTGCTTAATTTAGCAAAAGCATATCAACATCAAGCAGGAATGGAAATTATACCAGAAGTAGATGCAAATAAATACAAGTAAATACCAGGCAGAAAATGAATGTGCTAAAAAACAAAAGAAAAAATATAAGGTGAGGGACCAGATGAGAAGGCAAGAAATGTGGAAAATACATAAATACAGTTACAGGTATAGAAAACTTCCGGAAGAGCCTCATGTTGATCAAGAAGAACACAGGAATGGTTAAGGAAAGGTGAATTCACAACAACAAATGAAAGGTTAATATTGGCAGCCCAAGATAGTACTGTAACTCAGATCTGCTCTGAGTTACAGCACAATGGCCCTAAATATACAGACCCATCTGATATTGCCAATATCCTGGCAGATAGGTTCAGTGCTAACTTTACCCCCCTCTTACCCTGTAAAGAGCCCATCTCTATACCGAAAGAATGCAAAGTTCCTGTAATCACGGCTACACAGGTAAAAAGCACACTCTCCAAAGCCAAGAACACAGCACCCATGGGACCAGACAACATCCAAGGCTGCGTTCTGCACGAACTACAGAACGAACTGGCACCCCACCTAAGTACCATGTTCAATCATAGCCTCACCTCAGGCTTTGTGCCTGCTGAATGGTGCACAGCAACGGTTATCCCACTCCACAAGGGGGGAGCCACCACGGACCCTGGGAACTACCGCCCCATTAGCCTGATGAGCCTGGTCTGCAAGGCCATGGAACGTATCATCATGGAACTTATAAACAAAGACATTGGTAATCTCCAAACTCTGGATCCCACCCAGTTTGGGTTTGTAAAAGGCAGATCATGTCTCCTAAACCTGACAGACTTCTTTGAAGCAGTCACCAAAGCCGTAGACAAGGGTAAGGTGGTACACACAGCCTATCTAGATCTTGCCAAGGCTTTCAACACCATCTCCCACTCTGGAATTATAGATAAACTCTCTAAACTAGATATAAATCCCTATGTCACAAGATTGGTTGCCATCTGGCTCACTGACAGAACCCACACTGTGAAAGTAGCAGACTCCAAATCCAACTTCAGACCAGTGACAAGTGAAGTACCACAGGGTTCAGTCCTGGGTCCTCTCCTGTTTGGTATCTACTTCTCTGTAGTACAGGCTAACACAGAAGGTCTTTGGCTAACGAAGTTCACAGATGACTGCAAACTAGGAGCCATAATCAAAACTCCTAATGATGTGGACATCCTACAAAAGGGCCTCACTGAGACAGATGCCTGGTGTCAAAGCCATGGCCTCAAGCTCAATGCTAAAAAGTGCATTGTCATCCCCTTTGGTAAAAACTCTGTACCCATGAACTACAACATAGGCGGTAGTATACTTAACACCGAAAGTGTGATAAGAGACCTTGGAACACAGGTGGGCAGTAGTCTCTCCTTTGATAATCACATCGCCACAGTAGTTAGGAAATCCTTCTACGTGGCACACCTCATCACAAAAGGTTTCTCATCCAGAAAAAAAGAGGTCATTGTTCCCCTCTACTCATCACTCATTAGACCCATTATAGAGTACAACGCCCCTTTTGGTATGTACCTCACAAGACATCTACAACAACTGGAAAGGCCGCAGAAATACCTCACAAAGAGGATTACCAGCCTCAAACAGATGCCCTATGCAGACTGTCTCAAAAAACTCCAGCTTTACTCCGTCACATATCGCCTACTCAGAAGTGATCTCTGCCTAACATACAAAGCTATGTCAAACCCAGAGCTGTTGGACATGTTTCACTTAAAGAAATCCCAATCCCTCCGAGCTACATGCTCTAGGGACCTAAACCTTGTCACCACAATAAACAGAACATGCCAGAGGGATAGATTCCTGTCCCAGAGACTTCCCATACTCTGGAATAAACTACCTATCTATATCAAACAAAGCTCCTCATTAGCACTCTTCAAGAAAAATCTTGATGATTGGATGGGAAATAGGAAATTCACCCCGGGGATCACCTCTGTGGCTCTGCTCGACCGTGGCACAGGAAAATAATTTTCTTGGGTGGCAAAAGCCAGGGTACCTTTTTGGCTGGGCTTGTATAGGCCCCAGGGCCGATAGCCTAGTACCTACCTATGAACCTATGTACACACTGGTTTACAAAGTCCATTGAACATGTGTGAGAAACAGACATATGTAGGTTTTGTAAAACTAAAATGGAAACAGTCACACACCTTGTTGCTGGTTGCACTACACTAATGGCAGAGGGACTGTATACTGAAAGGCATAATAATGTGGTGAGACTGTTACACTGGAGATTGTGCAAATATTATGGTATCGAAGTGGCTGAAAAACATTGGAAACATGAGCCACAAAGAATCATAGAAAATGATAAAGTTTATATCACATGGGATCACCCAATACCAACAGTTCAAAAGATACATGCTAGAAAACCAGATATAGTGGTCCAAGAAAAGAAGACAAAAGTAGCATTGATCATTGAAATCGCCACACCCAGTGACTACAGTGTCTTGTGTACAGAGACACAAAGTCATAAAATACCTGCATCTGCAGGCAGAAACGAGAGCCATGTGGAAGAAAGATACCCAGACAGTTCCAGTAGTAGAAGGAGCAACTGGTCTTATAAAAAATAATTTACAATCGTATTCAGATATGTTACCAATTCATGTAACACCATACCAATTGCAGAAGGAGTCATAACTGGGCACATTGCAGGTACTCTGAAGAGCACTTTTGGCTAACGTCAAAGAGTGAAACAATACTAATTTCATGATCCTTAATCGTACTTTGACTTAGGAATGGGGTCCATTCCCATCATGGTATTAGAAACCCAAAAGACATGGTGAAATTAAAAAAAAGCTCTGACATAAATCAGAACACTGGGTAGAAGCTCAACATTTTTTTCCTCAAATATCACTGATTAAGTTTCTAGGTTATATTGACTACATTTTTAATAGCAGAAAGTGTTTAATTTAGACTAGTGAAGTTTGATGTAGTAGGAATGGAAACAATTTAATTTCTGAAGAAAATACTCAGCTGGAGGAATTCAGTTCATAGATTCATAAGAAATACTTGGCTAGCTGCCCTAGTGGGTCATTTCAAGCAAGCCAGTTTCCCGTCTGGTGCTTGAAATAACCTACCCATCCCATGGTTGATAATTATATGTTACCCCTAATGAGAGTAACTGAGATCACACCATAGATAATTTGAGGAGACCCATGCATGAGATAAAGCATTTAAGAGCTGCCTCTGTCCATTAGTAGTACAGGAGGCAGTCCTGGGGTAAATTTTCTGTTTTTCATCCATAGATCCATGTTGTACTTGAATATGAACAGGGATGAACTTTGTTTTACATGGATGGAAAGTCTGTTTCAGAGAAGCAGTACCCTCTGTGAGATATACTTGTTCCTCCAAACCATTCTGTCGATGTTGCAGAAGAGGTTTAGAGCCTTAGACTAAGTATTTCTGATGCCATTGACTTGTTGATGGTTAGTAAATCCATCAGTACTGGGTCGGGGGATGCTTTGCATGCCAGACACAGTTCACCTGCAAGCAGTCTGTCAGATACTGAATATAGTTAGTGAAAGGTCTTTGAGTTGGTCCATGTATGACATATTGTTTTGGCCTTGTATTCTTTTAGCAAGGTATCTCTGTGGGTATTCTAGTGGTTGCATATGTCTGGACAGATACATGCCAAAGGAGGCAATGTACTCAATGACTGGCATAATGAGGACTGAGTAAAAGGAACAATGACATCCATAGAGCTAGACACAATCCCTTTATTTATAACCTGTGCAATGTAGGACTTTCTCATGACAATGGACATATGTTGATCAAAAGTTAGGTCACTGCCTGCATAAGTTCCCAAATCCCAAACAACTGGGTCAACTGTTAGAGGTGTATTGTCAATGTGCAAGTTTCTGGATGATATTTATATTCTTTGGAATGGTTTTGAGCATAGTATATGTACATTTATTCAATATTTGAGTCAAACCTCTGATTTTTTAAAATTCACTTATAATTTTAATAAAGACAAGATTAATTACTTGGACACTTTAATTATGCATACTGAAAATGGGTTTACATCTAAAGTGTATTCAGTAATTCGTATTTACATTTTTCAAGTTGTCACTCTTTTTCCCAAAAGAAAAGCTTACTAAAGAGTCTATGCATTTGTGTTGCCAGGATGACATCACATCCCAAAGATCTTGTTCCAGAATTGGATAAGATAGCTAACATGTTTATTGTTTGAGGTTACCCCCCCACACACACACACACACCTTGATGAATGATAACAGACTGTATGTTCAGTCTGAACAAGGGGTTAAGTATAGACCTGTACTGGGGGTGTGATTATCACCTGACACACAGCCTTTACCAGGAGCAAATTTTTAAAGAGCATTAGTGGTTAAGTATAGCTACCAATCTGAGGAAATTAAGAGTATTGTTAAGAAGAATTGAAGCATATTAAAGGCCAGTCCCACTATTATAAACCTTCTGGGTTTTGAACTTCTGTTTATATATAAAACAGGTCATAATATAAAAAAAACGTTTTGAAAGTGGGATTAATTATAATGTGAGTCAGGATAGAACAAAATGTGGGACTGTTAGATGTGGGATGTGTAGCCAGTGCTCATACATTTTTGAGGAAAAAGCTTTTATCTTTGGAAAATAGTTCTCGTTCTTATGTATTTTGTAGCAAAGTGAATTGTTTGTCCAAAGCTGTGGTCTATTTTGCTAAATGCTCAGAGTATCTTGCATTTTATGTCAGTAAAACTGAGTGTAGCCTTCATAAATAAATATATGAGCATAATTGTAACATCAGTAAGAAAAATGAGAACAATGCTTTATTTAAATACTCCACATCTTGTCAGTTTTACAACAAAATTAAGTTTGCCATGCTGGAACAAATTAAACAATCCTCGGGGAGGTGACATGAAGGTATGCCTAGAAAACAAAGAATTGAGGTGGCAACTAGGGTTGCAAGCTACAAGTTTTTCTGGCATTAATGTCTGAATATTTTACTCAGCCTGTATTATTGATTAGATTGGTGAAATTGTAGTATTTGTAATTAAGTTTGCAATATTTTTTACCTGGTCTTTTATCATTTTTTATTTTCTGTTGATACTGCGGTAGCATTGTCGCCTCACAGTAAGATGCTGTCCAGTTCGATTCTCAGCTAGAGCGTCTTCTGTGTGGAGACATGCGTGAATGGGCGTGCCTTCGTTGAAGGTTGTGCATCAGGCCTGGCAAGCCGGTACATAAAAATCAACTGCCAATCATTAGCGGACCGGAGTTCCGCTGTGGCGACCCCTAACCGGGAAAAGCTGAAAGACACAAACAAACAAACTACCTTTCAACATGCATTTTTATGAGACATGTTTAGTGTAAACATATGTGTGGCATGCCTTTAAATAACTGAGTTTTAATTACATAATTAAGTGCCGTGACTAATCTATATAAGGATTTCATTTATGGTTTGTGGAATCTGATGAAGTCTTTTTGTGTAAAGACAAAAGTGCTCAGTAAAGTTTATTTGTTTTTAATTTATTGTGTTGGATCCTTTGAACCCTGCCTCCCAGTGTTACTGTTTTTTTATCCCATCTTACCATGCCTTCCTTCAAGAATGTGATAATTAAACCCTACTCAATATAATAAAACCCCAAACCTCAGATAAAGTTTGTTGAATTTCCATACTTCCAATGCTAAGCAAGCTACTGGAAAAAATATTTCTACCCAGCTTACTGACTATTTTCAAAACATAATTTATACAACTGCAGCAGGGATTTTGGGATCTTTACTGATACTACTTTATTGATCATGGATGAAGGGAACCTAAATGTCTCAGTCATTATTGACTTAACCAAAGCTATAATTCTAGGAAATTGCCACCTCCTTTGCAGGGAAAACATTCTTGCCAGTGGAATCAGTCCAAAGTACTGTTAGTGGTTCAACAAATCTCACTCTCTGTCTCTCTCTCTCTCTCAGGCAAATTAGACCCACCTTTTCAGGTCCTTCACACTGACCAAATATTTCCTTGGTGCTCCATCTTTTCTCCTCTGCTTGTTTATGTCTTTATAAATAAACTCCCCCTTGACCTTCCTCATCTTTTGATAATTCTGTATACTAGCGACATGGTCATCTACCAGCCTATTACTGTCTACTTTGAAAGTAAGAAATAACATGAAAATTACTTAAATAAGCTCACAGCAGGCTGTCCCTGCAGCTATGCTAAATACTAATGAACATTCCAGGGGGCAGTCATATGCCAATTAGCCATGAGCTTTCTCCTACACCTGCCTGAAGTAAGGCATGTATGTAGAGGATTACTCATCTGTGTAAATTAGTACAGCTGCTACTGGACACTGAGTACAGAGGAAAGGTTGTGCTCATCCATCACTGTAGAAGTAAATGCTGTGGAATTTAGTGGTCAGGTAGTGGTAGGAAGTGTGTGCTTATTTGTATGTAAGGGGCTTCTTGTACGAGTGTACTGTATGTGGGAGCCTGTGTCTACCTTAGAGGTTGCAGTATGGAGTTTAGTAAGAGGTAGGTTAGGTGAGCGCACGCGTGTGTGTGTGTGTGTGTGTGTGTGTGTGTGTGTGTGTGTGTGTGTGTGTGTGTGTGTGTGTGTGTGTGTGTGTGTGTGTGTGTGTCTGTGTGTATGAATGGGTGTGTGTATAAATGGGTGACAGTAAGTGTGTATGTAAGTGCGATTGTCTGGGAGGGGTACAGTTTTGTGTGTGTCTGTGTGATGGCATGAATGTGAATGTGAGTGTGTGTGTGTGTGTGTGTGTGTGTGTGTGTGTGTGTGTGTGTGTGTGTGTGTGTGTGTGTGTGTGTGTGTGTGTGTGTGTGGGATGGGGTGGCTGTCCTACTTCCACACACCTGTAGACTAACAAGGAAAGCCTGCTGCAATGGGTCGGGGGAACAGTAGCCACCAAAGATAAATCTGAAGACATGGAGTTGGGGGGAAACACTAGCCACCAGGGCTACTCTATATTGCATTCTTTAAAAGTCTTAAAACCAACAACAAAAACAACATGGAGTGTTGACCCACAAGACACCAGTATGTGATGTTAGTAATTAATAAGATTTGGAGAAAAAATAATAAAAAAAGGAGGAGGATGGCTTCAAACTCTTTACCCTTGCCACAGGAAACATCAGCATTAATCTGCTAAACTAACTGATAAGCCAGTACTGCAAGAGTTTTTTTGAACATATAATGAGGATCTTGGGCATTTTTCAACACCTGCAGCAGTTCCTGAGTTATGAGGGAGAGGAACAAGGAATATAAAGCTCTCTCAATCTCGAAGTGCAAGAAATCTAGAAAAAGCCAAAATTAATGGTGGGAGAAAGGCACACATTCAGGGATGTATTTTAATGATTCTTCTTGCAACTTAAAAAGTCTCTGGAATAACAGCTTTAACACTAGAATGAAGTGTGACACTGTAATATATAGCATTAATGACTGACAGTAATTATCTATAATTTACCAGGACAGGAAAAATGAGACATTAGGGACATCATGACTACACCTGAAAAGGTATAGGGTGTGTGCTGTGTGTGTGTGTGTGTGTGTGTGTGTGTGTGTGTGTGTGTGTGTGTGTGTGTGTGTGTGTGTGTGTACTTGTGTGGAAGAGTGCATTGGAGGTTGCCTGTGCCAACACAATGCATCCACCACCAGTGCTAACTACTACTGATTACAACTTGTGGTAGTTAATGGTGATTCAGAAATGTGCAAATTAGCCAATACTGAGGTCTTTCCTCTTTACAGCTAATGTGTCTCTGAATCTGATAGTACCTCATCACGAAAACAGAGCCTTTATACTTCATTCCTTAATACAAGCAGTAGGGCTCATTCTGAATCGTCTGAAAACAAAAAACATATCTGCAAGGCAACATATTTAAATGAATAAGAAAGTGCATATTTGTTTCTGCTATAACATGATACCCCCTTAACACTTCAAAATACTCAGTTCAGTGAAAATGTGTTTGGGAGTCATTAAATTTTCCTTGTGTTCGGCGAGACTGCTGGGAACAAGAGTAGCAGTTTCTGCTATCATGGCAAATGAAATTCATAGACATGTTTATCACCAGTGAGGATGACCTCATTTTCAAATAATTTGAATCATATGTAAATACTGCAATTACCAATAGTACTTGTCAGCAGTGCCATTGGTGGCTCAGGCATCTTGTTGGTGCAGAAGCCCTTCTCATTTACTCACCTACATACATACAAACATTAATACAGACATACATTCACTGACAGACATCCTTCCACACAAGCATACAGACACTCACTGAACATGACACCCCCCCACCTGACTGAACTCAACATCCAGTCACCTATTTACCCATAAAAACACACACACACACACACACACACACACACACACACACACACACACACACACACACACACACACATCTCCATAACTTTCAACTGTCCCTGATTTCACATATCTCTTCTGATTTGCCTCTTGTTTTTTTCTCTGCCCCTCATTAATTGTTTCCTATCAGTTAGCAATGCTAAAAATTAGACTTTCATACTTATTGTTCAGAAAATGCATGCTGCTATTTAACTGACAGAGTAATATTTAAAGGTGATACTGGTGTCATCTTGTGGTCCCCCATCTTGTGTATTACAGGCTTTGCATGGTAAGTGAGTTGAGATATATATCGGGCCCCATACACACACTCACAAACACACACACACACACACACACACACACACACACACACACACACACACACACACACACACACACACACACACACACAAACACACACCTATTCTACTGATCCCCTAACTAGACCTCCTACTGTGACCACCAAGGCAGATATACATTCACACACATACACACTCAAAATTACCCAGACCACTGATACCCCTGCAGAGATGTGCACACACTGCTAAACATATACACAGTATGAAACAAACTAAGCAAACCCAATTCCTAATGAAACCATTAAAAACTATATACAGTTTACTAGTGACCAGAAAGAAGGTTTCGACAACACAGGTGTCAACGATGGTTTCAAACAGGGTGAGACTGTTTTTTTTTTAGATGAGCGCAAGAGTCTTTGCAGATTGTCCAGGGTTTTGAACAGAAACAACAAGACAAACCATCAGGATTTACACCAGTCACCTGTGAGGAAGAATCTCCAAGAGGAGGAATATTGCAATACAAAGGCACAGAGGAGTTATCAGAGACAACAACAGAGCTAACACTGGACATTACTCCACTATTAAAAGGGACTATACATCATTTTAAAGTGTTTAATATAGTCAGCTACAGCCATTTGAATATTACCCCTTTATCTGGTGATTTGTTTTGTAAAGGTTTTACTTTCATACCAGTCAAAACATTCAATATGGTACATGGTATTTTAGATTTAAAATTGTTTGTATGCACAATGAATTTGCAACTTTTTTCAGTGATGAAGGTTTGGGATGCCATGTTGATCAAACCTTACACGGATATATAGTGTATTCAACCCTCCACTTAATCCTGTTTTTACCTCCTTTAAAGCTGCATGCAAAAAAGAAATGTGGGCCTTGAATAAAGATGGAGACTATTGCAACCTCTCAAGGAGGAGTTTCAATTGGTCAGAGATCTGACAGCTGACTGAGCCATTAGAATTATGAAACTGAATAAAGGTGAGGGAGCTGTTGTGATGGACAGCTATGTTTATTCTCAGAAAATGTTAAAAATTTACACGATGGTGAGTTTTTTCTGCAGTGAGCAGGAATGAGATTTACTTGGCATGTTGTAAGATTGACTATTGGTTGGGCAACCTATCGATGAATTCTGAGTAAGACATTTCCCTTTTGAAGTACCTTAGAGTGGACAAACCTATAATTCCTAATATTTTTGGAATATCAAAAGTATACAAGTCAGTCATCAATCCACTACTTTGACTTCTAGCAAAATTTGTTGACCATATCCTGAAACCATTTTTGAAGACAAAAATTATGTCCTTAAATGCACTTGTCACTTTTTGGAGAGATTGTGTTATGTCAAGTTCCATTCAACAGCGAAGTTATTTTTTTAACTGTTGATGTTAAAGACCTGCTTTTTATTATTCCGCACCAAGAAGGTTTACAGTGATTTCAGGATGTTTTAACCTGCGGCATGAAATAGGATGTGTGTACCATTAATACTGTAGTTAAGGCCATGGAATTGGTTCTTAGGAATAATTTTGTTTACTTTGAAGCACAGTATTTTTAACAAACAAAGGGAGTTACTATGGGAGCTTCAGCAGCCCTTGTGTTTGGTAACATTGTATTGTGGTGGTGGGAGAAAAAGTTTGTATTTCCTTCAATATATATAGTGATTACATTAGTTCTTTTAATTTTTTGGATTATATATGTATTGAAGGGACTGGCAGTTCCTTTATCACTGATAAATTTTTACAGTATTTAAACCAAACTACTAGTTTTTTAACATTCAAAGGCCTGAACAATGAAAAATCAGTAGATTTTCTGGATACAACGGTTTCCAAAGATGCCAAACAGGGATGGTTTGTATCGACAATTTTTAGAAAAGAGACTTATTTGAAATGTCTGTTACATTTTAACAACCATCCTCCTATGTGGCAGAAGAAGAAGAATATAGTAAAAACTCAATTTATTAGACTGTCCCACTTGTTGTCAGAGGACAACATGTTTGTTAATGAACTGAAAATATTAAATATGATGTTTAGGGATAGGCATAGTCCTTTGGCCTTTGTTGAAAGTATAATGCAAGAGACAGTAATGGAAAGAGAAAGTTGTTATAAATGCATACTGAAATATGGTTTGGGGACTACGGGGAACAATGACAGTGACATGACTCTTGTTTCTAGTGGACACACAGAGAATACACTATAGAGCATATGTATGTAGTTTCAATGGTGCAAGTAAAGATGTCAAAAACATATTAACACACATCTGGGTTAGATACATCAATACATGTGGTTAGATGAAAAAGTAGACCAGAATCCCACTATAGTGTACAAAAAAGGAATGAATTTAAAGAACAAATTCAAGAGTACATGTAACAGGAAAGGGGAAACAACTTAGCTGCAAAATGAATGTCCAAATGTGGCACTTGCTGCCAATGTAAGTTTATATTTGAAGGTTCTACTACTACAGTGGATAACTACCCAAGATCCATTTACCCGAATGGGAAATTTAATTGCAGCTCCAGAGGGGTAGTTTATTTAGCCCAGTATGGTACCTGCTCAACTTTCTACATAGGAAAAACTATAAATGCATTAAAACTTAGAATTTATCAACATGATTATGCAATTACAAAAAAGACATGAATAATGCATTATACAAGCATTCTAAGTCTGTGAAAAATTCAAAAAAGTTTTTGTTTTTTATACTGAAGAAAGTACCACACTTCAAAAGGGGAGGCAGGCAGAGAGATGGGAATTACACTGGTAAGAACTTTTAAATCCAACTTATCCCCCAGGTATTAACAATAGAATTTCAATCACAAGTTTATTAGTCAACAAAAGGTCCAAGATTTAGGCTTTAACTACTGAATGAATGTACTGACCATTTTATAAGCTTATAATATGAATCGAAAAACATAATAGTATCAATGTGGTGACAAGTCCAGTACAGATAAGGTAATCCAAAATAGTAGAAAAAATGGACCAGGAACCAGCAACAATTAAAAAGTATGTTTAATTCGTTATGTGACAAGTTGCTAAAATTATTACAATAGAGGTGCTTTGCAAAAGTACATCCAAATGCTAAAAACAGTTCAGTAAAAATGCATACCGATACTAAAAGGTCAGAGTCTAGATGCAGTTCAATCAAAAATGCATCCAATGAACAAAATTCAAGGTCTAAACACAACAGAACTTAAAATCCAAACGGAAGTATGAAATACATTTTCACCCAATGGGCTTCATCAGGCAAATAATAGTTAAATTACATAACTCACTTTATATGCCATTTCAAAGTCATATGATCAAACAGCCACATGTTTAGAAAAAGTTGTGTGATTAAAAAGTCATATGATCAAAAAATCATATTCAAAACAGTCCAGTTAAACATGTTAAAATAAAAATAAAAATAGAAATAAATTGCGGAGCAATGAAACTATGAAAGGAATTCTGTATTTGTATAAAAACAAGTATGATAGAAGTGGATTGCAGCACTCATTTTTCCATTAAAAATTGTACCTGGAGCTAGTGGGCAACTTCAACTGTTCCTGATTTCACAGAATATCTCTTCTGATTTGCCTCTTATTTTTTCTCTGTCCCTCATTAATTGTTTGCCAAGGATTTCAGTCAATCTGTAATGCTAGAAATTAGGTTTTGATGTTTATTGTTCAGAAAATGCAAATTGCTATTGTTTTATTAACTGTCTAAGTGACAGAGTAATATTTAAAGGTGATACTGGTGTCATATTGTGGTCCCCCCTTCTTGTGTATTACAGGCTTTGCATGGTAAGGAAGTTGAGATATATGTCAGGCCCCATACACACATGCACACACTTGCACACACACACACACACACACACACACACACACACACACACACACACACACACACACACACACACACACACACACATACACACACACACTAGACAGATATACATTCACACACATACACACAGACAGTCACCCAGACCACTGATACCCCTGCAGATATGCACATACACTGCAAAACATATAGACATATACATACTCAAACCCACCACCAGCACCACCACCACTAGGTCTCTGCTAAAATCCCTGACACTTGCCTGCACATGGTTCCCCCCACTGGATTAATGGGGGTACACAACATTTTGGCTGTTGTTTTTTAACACGACTGATCATGCTAAGTAACCATTTCTGAAGGAGAGTACATAGCAAATTGGCACAGGTTTCTTCCCTGGAATACTTCATTAGGATGTAGCATTGCCATGGAGGCAGCCTACAACAGATAACTGTGATGGGCCTGTCTCTGAGTCAGTAAGGGAGTCTGTTAGGGGTTTACTACATGTGCTCAGGTTACCACTGAAGGTAGCCCTTTCTGAATCTCAGCTTGTGTCCTGCATTATCTGATTACTATTTTTTTCATAAGCAGCATATAACCATCTTTTATTTCCCTCTCTAACAAGGTCCATACCCGCCTATGTGATGATTTAAATAAATTGGAAAACCTCCAAAACTGGGGTAAACAGGTCAAATGATCTGATATTCACCCTGTATTCCTTATTTGTTCTTCATCTTCATTCTAAGCCCTCATTTTGCTACAAAGGTGATTAAATAATCAAGTTCCTTATCATCTGTCATTATTATTAGTATTATTATTATTTCAGAGCTTTTCTCCCCGGGCCACCACTGAAAATGGGCTCTTTTAGGCCCAGTGGACTTTCCTGGTAAACAAATGCAATAAATAAATAAATTATATAGTAGACTAATTTATATTTAAACCCCAGTGATATAACCCATTTCCATAGGCTGCAAACCTTTGTGCCTTACAATTTCCCAGCATCTCTTACTGATAATGCTCTTGAAGCATAAAGTACATTTATGTAAGTTGTGCTTATCCATAGCAGAAGATATTAACATTTCTCACTATTACAGTAGCCTTTAGGCTATATAGGTTGTTTCCCACCTAGAAAACACCAGCCAGCCAGCTTCAAAAAGCTTCACCCCACTGCTTCACTCTGACTAATCCTAAGGAGGGAAAGCAGCAGTCAGAGTAAACCTTTCTTGCCCATACAAAATAGAAGAGCCCAACATACTGAAACAACAAAACATATAACTTTTTTGTATGTACAACCTATGTGTGAATTAACCTATGATTGCAATCTACTCTCTTTTTATACTTTTTACTACTATTGTATTTCAAATGTCTGTATAGTTTGTATGAAACTGTTTGAATGTAAAAGTATTGTAACATGGGGCTTTCCCCCCAGGCCTCCACTGAAAAGGGGTTATAAACCCAGTTGGCCTAGCTTGGTAAACAAATATAAAATAAATATATAAAATATAAAGCAGAAACAAACACAACCTTGCTTTATATTCCAACTACAACGATATGCAGAAGTGGGGGGAGGGTGGGTGCGGACACTGCAGCAGTGATAAATTGCAACAGCTGCTGTTATGGGTAACTTCTGAAAATTTTTATTAATTTGAATTCCCTTATACTATCAATGTTTCAGATTTGTAGTACTATTATTTTAAAAAGTGTGTCTGACTGCCTGTGATTATTTCTGGATTTATCCTTGAGTCTTTTGAAATTTATCTCTGTTTAGTTGAGAGCTATGTACTTTGTTCATCATTTCCACTATTGCACTAGTCTTTAGGCTATACTAGTTGAATACCAAAGCCTATCCATCCTGGGTGGAGGACAGATATGGAATCAGGAGCCCCTAGGGTATGGTCATATCAAAGTTAGACCTGGACCTAGAAAATTAATTCAGTTTGTAATACTTTGTAAAAGTATGTACAGAGGACCAAGTAATTGCCTCTAGAATGCTTTTGGCATCTACTCCTTTCTAGTATGCCATCAAAGAATATAAGGCTCTAGTGGAATGTGCCTTGATACTGCGTGGAATGAATTTGCTATGGTGAGAATAAGAAAGAACAATAGCTGAGGAAAACCACCGGGAAATTGTTTAGACACAGGGTGTCTCTTTTTTGTTCCTTGGTAAGAAATAAGCAGCTAATCTGCTTTTCTAAAAGATTTAGTTCTGTCTTAGTTCTGAGCTGCCTATGCACATCAAGAGTATGTAGAATGTGTTTTGCTTGCTTTTTAGGTTTTAGGTAGGAAATTGGAAGATTAATGGCTTGATTCAAAGTAGACTCTGAAACCATTTTTATCATGAATGAGGCTTTGCTCTTAAAGATACCCTTTCACTATGGAAACTAAGATTGGATTCACCCACCATGAGAGCTTGCAACTCAAATACTTTGCATACAGATGTCAGAGCGATGATGAGTTCAGTTTTCCATGTCAAGGATCTTAAATTGGATCGATGGATAGGTTTAAAAGGTTGCAAAAACACAGAAAGACCAATACAAACTCCAAAAATCCACAAGAATACTGGAAAAAGAAAGATATCTGATGAAGTTTTAAAGCATTTGAAAGAAAAGCGCTTATATATTCTGTGGATTAAATACATTTTTATATACGGAGTGATGCACAGACTTTCTTTTTCCAGTATTCTTGTGGATTTTTAGGTTCAAAAGGTGACATAGCCAATCTTTCCAGCATGTAGTTGAGATCTCAAGGAATATTACAAGGAGGTCTCAGGTGTACAACTCCCTTCAGAAACTTTTTGACAACAAACAGAGCAGAAAGAGGAAGACCCATAGGCAGAAATGCTGAAATGGATGCAAGATGCACCTTTATAGAAGAATAAGCAAGGCCAGGGGAAAGTAACACACAAATGTGTCAGTGTTACAAAATCATTGCTGGGCCCTTGGTTATTGGCTAGGCAGCCACTAGGAAATCCATTTCACTTACCAACATAGGACTTTCTAGTAGCATGCTTTCTTGCCTCCTTTAGTACCTGCTACATGGCCTCATGAAACAAGTGCCCAACAGGTATTACAAGTGAATCATCCAGGCAGTTAGTTGAAGTTGATCAATACTGATGTATCAAACTTCCCCTGTCTTGTGTAAGTAGATCTAGTCAGGGAAGAAGCTTGTGGTAGTTTATCTTGGACAGTTCCATAAGAAGGGAGAACCAATGTTGCCTGGACCAAAAGGGGGTTACCACAATTCTTTGGGGGGTATTGCCTTTCAAATCATGGGAAAGGGCCGAAACACATAAAGGAAAATTCCCTTCCAAGGGAATGAAAATGCATCTATTTTCCAGGCCTGCTTTCATGGAGCCCTGCAACAAAACTTGCCAATTTATCTGTTTTGAAAGGAGGTGAACATATTTATTTGAGGTATTCCCCAAAACTGGGTCAATCCCTGGAAGATCCCCTAATGTGATTTCCATTTGATGAGGGTCTGTCCTGGTCCTGCTGAGCTTGTCTGCCACTATATTTTGCTCTGATGAAATGTAAGATGCTGGAAGTTTAAGAAATGCTTAAGAGCTAACTCCCATGCTATCACTGCCAGCTTGCCAATGGGATCTGACTGTGTACCCCCTTGCTTGTTTATATACCATATACCTGTGGTATTGCTGTAATCACTGGGAGAGGTCCAGGGGACCAAAGGTGATGGACAGACTGCAAGATAATGAATCTCAGTAACATCTCAGTTAAATTGATGTGTTTTGGTCTGTTTGAAGGATTCCATATGCTTTGCACTTTTACCCCTCTGGAAACTTCTCCCCAAGCACAATCTGATGCATTTATGGTGACCAATTGAACTGAGGTCTGAGGAAAGAAGAGGGGACCTGGGTTCAGTTGAATTTGTTCTTTCAACCAAAACAATTCCTTTTTTAAAGTCCCTAGCTGGAATTAGATAACTAGAGAATGCAAATGCTGGTTCATTTTTTTAGTAATCACTATATTTCTCATGTTTAATCTGGCAATAGGTATCATGAGAATCATAGAACCCGTTACCCCTATGATTCAGAGAAATTCTCTTGAGAAGTCTGAGACTGATTGAGAGGTTCCGGAAAAATTCCCAATAAAGATCCACATTGTCTTGTGTTAAAAAGGCCTTTTGAATAAAAGGATATGTAAGGCATCCCAGAAACATAATCCTGTGAGACAGAATCATGTAAGGTTTTGCAATATTAATCTGGATGCTCAGATTGGTCAAAAGAGACATAACCCATGAAATGCCTCTTGACATCTGGATAGCAACTCTGCAAAGATAGGCAAGTCATCTAAATAAGGAAAATGTGAATGTCAAATGTCATAAGCTATGACAGGGGCTATGCATTTTGTGAATATCCATAGAGCTGGAATGGTAAGACAGAGAATTGATTATGCAACCCAGAAAAGGAAAAGCTTTGAACTTTCTTGAAGCCTATGGCTATAGGAATATGGCAGAAAGCACCTTTTAGGTCTACTGTTGCCAAGCACTGCAACATCAACATCAACATTTGAAACTTTGGAACATTCATGTAAAACATTGGAAATAAAAGGTGTAGTACTAGTCTCCAAGAGGCCTTTTTCTTTGGTACTGGAAAATTTTTGGAATAGAAGCGTTTTCCCCTTTGAGGTAAAGGCAGTGGTTCTATGACTCCCTGAATGTGCAAATACTGAAGAACCTGAGAAATAAATTGTTTGTTTTTGGACAGTGTGAAGGTATTTACTTGAAAAGATGATTCTGTATCAAGTCCTATCTTTAACCACCCTGCACCAGTTTTTAACACACAGGAGTCGGAGACAATATATTGCCTAAGGGGAATGTTTAGGGTCCATTCAGACAGATTTGTAGAGATATTGGTCAAGGGAGAAGGAAGGCAGTAAGGAAATCTGGCAGAGACATTGTGTATTGCTGGTCTGTCCCTTTTTCTGAAAAGATCCCTGTTTTTATTGTTGTTACGCTCTGGTAATCTCTTTTTTGCATTTTTTTTTTGCCAGAAAAGGACTGGCTTTATTTATTTGTTTTTTTAGTGTAAGAAAGAGGCCTATAAGATTTGTTTTGGGGTGCATTACATATCTTAGAAATTCCTTGAACTAATTTCCCTCATTTTTTTCATACAGGAGGGATGGGAGAGGAATAATGTTCAGGAGGAACATCTATTTGTTCCCATAAAAATACTTCATTCATCCTAGTAATGGTCTAATTAAAAGAAATTCTTTACATGAGGATAAGAAAGTACAGTTGTGTAAGTAAACTTACCATAACAGTAGATGTTCAAATGATCACTACTGCAGTAGCTTTAGCTACATGGATTATATCTGGCATGTGATATAACAGCTGACCACCTTCCAAACTTTCAAGGCAATTTCCATGTACCCAAACTAAAAAGGAAGGTTTGGGTGCCAAGCCCTACAAGGCTTTCTTGCCGTTAAAGACAGTGCTCTAACGTGGGCTATTGAAGATCGACAGTGTGCTGCTCCTATGCTGGTCAAATAATTTCTTTCTGGGGGAAAAAGGCTTCTACATTAAAAATTGTTGTTTTTTGTACATTTCAGTTTAGGAAAGTTATTTTTAAGCTTGGAGTTTATGTTTAATGGACTGCCATGAGACTTAACTGTACTTCCAAAGGAAAGGACACTTTTTTTCCTGTCAGTTTTAAAATTAGTTTATAAAATAATTGAAAAACATTTTGCCTCTGGAGAAACTGCCTTTATAGTTTTGGGGCTGGCAAATGTTTTAAAGTGTTTTTACATTGTTTTTTGTGTGAAAAAGTGACTTTTAAAGACATTAAATTTTTACTGGCATTTGCTGCTTTTTTCCCTTAGAAAGAGGCACAGGGTTTGGTTTGACTATGGAACAAACTGCTCGTCCCATGTCCGGTCCTTCTTTCAGCCACAAAAAGAAACTTACTACCAAAGAGGTAAGCATTGTTGGAGTGAGTCAGTTGAAAAGGTAAGTTGTCACTGAATGTTCTCAAGCAGCACACTTACATTCACATTATTTTCCTCAGTCCTTTAGATCATAAAAAATAAAAGCAGAACAGAATTTCCCTTTGAGTACTGTTCAAGCACTTGCAAATACATTTACAGAAACAAGATGGCAGGTAGGTTGTCACAAAGTGAACATAAGCATTACATCTTCCCACCCATTCTGCTGTAAACCTTTCTGTCCCACACAATTCAGTTCACATAAGCATTGCACAATGTTTCACAAATTAGCCTCAAATACCACCATAAGTGCTGTAAGTCAAAATTGGTGATCCCCGACAGGAAACTTCTGATACTATGAAAAAAATACTGGGTATCTTAAAGGGGAAATTCCATTTTTTTCAGAAAAAAACAGATAAGTTGCTATTTAGTTTAAAAGGTAATAATTACTAAGTGGAGGGGTTCCCCAAAGGGGACTTATCTGCCTGAAAAAAAGCTCTTTACCAACTGGTGCTCCTGAGAAGCCCATGAGATGCTTCTTTTTGAGACTGCAATAAAGTACTAAAGAAAGCTTCACTATGACTGCTGATTTCCCTCCTGGAGATTAACAATCAAAGTGAAAGAGTGAGGAAGAGTCAGAGCTTTTTGAAACTGACTGGATTTTGCTTCCTAGGTGGGAAACAACCCATATAACCTAATGGCTATTACAACAGTGCGAATGATGAACATCAGTCTCATCCACATGTATAACAACTCAGGATACTCATACTTTTTAAGCTTTACCCCTCACTTAATCCATAAGTAGACCCACCAAGTCACATCTGGTGAATACCAAAGACATAATAACAATACATGCATTGCAATAAACTATTGAGTCATGACATTTCTTCATCATCTTTGCAAGCAGTGCTTAACCAGTCCTCCCATCTAAAAAGCAAATAAAATAAAATAAAATAAATAGTAGGTAAAATAAACAGTCGAAAAAACAACCTAAAGAAGAGGCAAAAAATAAATAAATACCTTCTTCACAGATAGTATGATGACAAGAAAGGTGATCTTTAAGAGCATTTGTGGTATTAAAGGAAAAGTAATTACTTGTTTTCTCTTTCCCAACTCCAGTTCTGCCACTTACCATAAAGCACTTTTCTACATATCTCTGCATTTAATCCTTTCACATTTTAAAACTGTAGAGCATATTACTTTGATCCCAAAGGAACAGTGTACATATTTAACTCACTCCATCAGCTGGCAGAGAGCAGCATTCTTGAACTGCATCTATTTTCTTGCTAATGGTAAAAGACTGGGACAGTAAATCCTAATCAAAATTAGAATCTAACAAACATTTCAACATACTAAGACTGACTCAGAGGTTCTAGTCACTAAACAAGCAGTTTAACATCTAATAAAATGATATAAATGGTAGAACTAGTGTGTTTATCAGGATGCTAGATTGCAAGCCTTCACTCAGCCATCAACATGCCATTATAATCCTTCTGAAACTACTATACCCACCCATTATCACTCCCGGTCCCATTATAATCTATAAGAACATCATCATCATCATCATCAAACCCCATTTTCCCATTTTCTACATGGGGTCAGGGTCATGTTAACTGTTGCCATCTCCCTCTCTCTCTCTCTATTGTGCCCCACTCCTGACTTCTTCGACACTCATGCCTGACTGTCACAGATCATCTCTCACATAATCCATCCACCTCTTTGTTGGATGCCCCATTTTCTCTTAATTTCTTCCTGTCTGCCCCAAATCTTCTTCACCAGAACATATTCTGCTTTTCTGCACATGTGCCCAAACCACCAGAATCTGTTCTCTTTTATCTTTTCTGCAATTGGCGCTACCTTGACTTCTGCTCTTATGTCTTAATTTCTTCATCTGTCCCACAGTGTGCATCCTACCACTCATCTCAGGCACTTCATTTCCATCATCTCTAGCTCAGCTTCTCTGCCTTTACTGCCCCAGTTTCTGTATCATACAGTAGCACTGGCTGCACCACTGTTTTGTACACCTTACTTTTCAACTTCATTGGCACTCTTCTGTCATACACTACCCCTGACACTCTGTGCCAGTTGGCTGCAGTCCCTCTGATTCTAGCTTTGACATCTTCATATAGACTTCCCTTCTCCTCAACCACCCCTCCCAGATACTTGAAGCTATTAACCTGTTCCACTATCTTCTCAGCTTCTGATTTCCCAATTTGCTGCCATTACCACTGTCTTATCTGTACTTAGTTTCATCCCTTGTGCCTTCGGTTTTGTATTTCATTTCCCTATGCTTTGCTGACATCCTTGTTTAGAGTCTGCCTATAATACCACATCATCTGCATACAGCAACTTTGTTGATCTGTCCTCTCCAACTTGTTTGCTAATGTAGTCCATCACTAGTATGAACAGCAGTGGTCTCAGAGATGAATCCTGGTACACATCCACTCCCACTGAGAACCCCTCTGTGAGACTGAACACTGTTCGTAATTGAGTCATTGGGTCCTCGTACACAACCTGCACTAATTCTACCAATGTTTCTGAGACTTCAAGCCACTGCAGTACTGCCCAAATCATCCTTCTTGGGACACTATCATATGCCTTCTCCAAGTCTATGAATGCCCAGTTGGACACTTTCTTCATTTCTATATTCTTCTCCTCTATCTGCCTCACTGCAAACATCAGGTCACTTATGCTGCATCCTGATCTGAATCCAAACTACTTATCTCTTATCTTACTTTCTACTACTCTTTGTATCCATTTATCAATCACCCTCACCAGAACTTTCATGTAGTAGGACAGGAGTTTAATACCTCTGTACTGCCCACAGTTTCGAATGTCCTCCTTGATCTTGTACACTGGTATAAGTATGCTTAATCTCAAGTCATCTGAGATATGCCTTTCTCTCCATACTGCTATGAGTACCTTCAGGAGCCATTTCTCCCCTATCTGACCCAACATCTTTATCAGATCTGCTGTGACCTCATCTGAGCCTATGGCTTTCTCTGACTTAATTTTCCTTAGTGCTGTTCTTACTTCTTGTAAAGTGGCTTCCTCTTCTTCTGTCATCACAGGCTGTGCCTGAGGCAGTATAGTAGAGCTTCTGTGGGGTTTTCTTCATTTAAAAGCTTTTGGAAGTACACCTTCTATCTGCCTTTGATGTCCTGTGGACTGGTGAACAGGTTGTTGCTGGCATCCCTTATGAAGGGTGTCTGACTTTCTTCTTTATCTTTATGTCTTTGCCTTGCAACCTGATATAGTTGCTTTGTGCCATGTACTGAGTCACTTTCAAAAGCTGGTAGAATGCATCTGATGCCCTATTCTTTCCTATTGCAACTCCTTTTTTAGCTTCTTTGTTAGCCAGTATTCTTTCCTAGACTGGTCCGTCTTTTCTATCTCCCAATTTTTCCTGCACTCCTTTTTTCTTTTGATGACTTCCTGGACTTCTGCATTCCACCAACTTTCCTTATGTACCTTCCATACCTGGCTTAGCCACATATCTGTTCTGTAGTCCTCACACATGCAGCTTTGAAGTGTTGCCATTATTCTTCAACTCCACCTATTTCCTCCTGTTCTTCGGGTGCTAGAGCCCTGAATAAGTTCTTGAACTTGAAAAATGAAAACTGCGAAATAATTTCTTGAACTGCTGTAATGCTTCTCCAGTCAACTTCCAGGTCTTCAGCCTGGTTTCTGTTGACCTTTGGGCTGACTGTTTCACTGGGTATGACTTTGCAATCACTGATTCTACCCCAGTGCCCTTTCCTTACTAGGAAGAAGTCTACCTGAGCTGCATGTTAGATTCTCTTGTATGTGGTTTTGTGACTGTTTCTCTTGTTGAACCATGTGTTGGCTACTATCAAGCCATTTGTCAGACAAAAGTCTAGAATGGCCTCTCCTTTATTCCTGTTGCCCTACCCATGTATGTACCCAGGCAGTCCTCATATCCTGTTCTGTCTGTCCTGATATGTGCATTCAAGTCACCCACTATCAACAGCAATTCATATTATCCTGCTTTATCTAGCAGGTTCACAACTGCTGTCTAAATGCACTCTTTTCTTCAATATCACAACCCTGCTGTTGGGCACAGGCTGAAATTATGAATACTGCCCTGTCTGATTGCCATGAGTCTGTCACTATTTCTGATGACATCCTTCACTACCTTCTAAAGCCTCTCTCTCACCCAATTCTCATACCATTTCTAGCCTGTCTTCCTCCTGAGTAGTAGAGTCTGCATCCCAAACCAAATTGCTTTGGTGGACTGCCCTTCCAGCTTGTCTCTTGGATACATAGGATGCCCATCTTCCTATGATCCACTTCCAAGCTGTATCCTATCAGTGAACCTACACTGAGTGTAGCAATTCTCAGTTCATGTTTGTCAGGTCGATTGCTTTTACATCCAGCTTTCACTCAACAGAGCTATTCCAGGTAACCCATGTTGGGCAACTGGACACCAGCCAGCCAGTAGCTTATTGACCCAGGGCTGCTGGGCTTTATGGTAGGCACACAGTGGACAATAAGGGCATATACACCCCATCCTTTAGCATGGATCCCTGTTGTAGGTCACTTATCACCAGCAAATAAACATGCCCATTTGGTGACATTAGTCAACATGACTGAATCACCTAGAGCCATATTTTACAACATCGAGTGGCTAGTCCTGCCACTGCATATAGGCTGTGATCCGTGTTCTATCTTGATGGCACGCACTGTATATGCCCAAAGCAGTTGTTCTATACAACTCATCCTCATATAGTGCACCATGTATAGTATGTTCTGCTTCCCACAGCTCTATTCATTGGTGAGTCTGAGATGGAAACACTCAGCATGTTTTACAGAGGATGGAGGAACCCCACAGAAACAGAGGAAGAACATGCAAATTCCAAACAAACATGGGCCATAGGTAAGGCTTGAATATTTTACCTTTTGCATAGGAGGCAAAGATATTAACCATTATGACAACTGATCTATAAGAACATATGTCACATAAATATAATGATAACTAGCCTTATGAATGACAAAATTCAAGTATCTCACAAATATGAGCAGTCATAAAATAACTCACACACATTTATATTGAGCTCATGCTCACCCTGAATGAAAGACCATCTCAGAATCTTTTATTACCACTTAAAGACTTCCTACATCCTCAGTGGCTTAATTTTAATACTAGCAGGACGGACAGATAATACAGTCATGGTCATCAGTCCTATACAGAAGGCATCATCACTGTGGTCCATGGAGTGACAAGATTATGCTACAATATCAGAAAAAAGCTAAGCTTGTTAACAGTTTCCCCTAATGTTACACCTAATCATAAACCTGCACAAGCACTGTTATACAATCGGGTCTCATACTAGGGACTAACAGAGAACAGTGCTACCAGGCAAATAAAATTGACAGAAGGTAAAACAGTTTTACTTCTGTTGGCTGTCCATGCCTCTCTACTGTCACTGCATTTGTCCAATATTTTTGCACTCATAACTTTTTTGATTTTTCTGATAAATTACTGAAGATTACATTTAGTTAATAATGCCAGGCATTAGCATTTCATACTTCTTATTGTTCAGAAAATACATATTGATGCAACATCTGTTATTCTTTTAGCTTCTTAAGTGAATAAAATCAATATTTATAAAGATAGATTTTTATCTTCTGTCTCCCCACTTTTTGGACTTGTCATGAATTCATAAGCAAAGAAGCTGAGAGGCATGCAGCTGTCTGTTTGATAGCACTTATTAAGTGCTTCACTGGCTTTTAAGGTCAGAAAAACATTTAATTACCCAACACTTTGCCTTGTTCTGTGAATCCAAAATACAAAAAAAATCTATCTTCAATCCGTAAGTCTAATTTAAGTTTAAAAATCACCACACTATCCACTTTCCTGACTTCTAATTTCAGTAGTTCTATCTATATATACAGCTCTAATTTAGAAAAAAATCCTCCCTAATTCAGATGCCATCAATTTCATGTCCACTGTGAACTGATTTTTCTTAATATACCTTTGATGCTTCAAGGAAGAGATTTTTAATGTACATCAAATTTATTTGTTTTTCAGATGTTTAAAACACCATTTAAACCCCCCCCTTAATTATCTACAAATACCGTGAAAAGGTTTCAGTCTCCTGAGTTTATCTTCATACCTTAACTTTGACATCACTCATGTTTTGTATGAAAAGATTTTGTACTTCTAATCTAATCTACAAATATATGATCTACAATGAATACAGAAACAGGTGCAATATTCCATGACTGGTCTTATGATAGATTTACAAACAGGAAGTATTACTATGACATATATTGAGGAAATAGTTCCTAATAATGTTCTAATAACAGAATAACTATTTTTCAGAATTTTATTTACCTGCCTGCCAAAGTCAGATTACCCTTCCAGGTCCTCAGATTTGTTTCATTCTTCATTTACTGTGCTATTCATACTATATGGAAACTTTGCATTACCTCTACCCAAGTGTAATATTTTGCACTTTAAATAATTAAGGATGACTCCCTTTGACAGTGTCCATATATGCAAACAATCTAAGTACATTTGTATCTCAGTCTGAACACTAACAGATGTCACAGCAATCTTGGCATAATCTGCAAATTTTCCAACTCAACATCTGCTTGATAAAGGGAATTTAGAAAAATACACTTGAAACAATCTACTTATGCTGTACTGACAAATTCACAAAAAGAGTTACTCATGCCATGTCAACTACTAGCAAGTTTTGGCTTTATTGACCTGACTGCACTCATAGAGACTTAAAAAAGTAAAAGCAAAAAGTCATGAAGATTCAGAAGCCATGTAGCTGCAGCAATTGCATTTCTTTAAGGGAGCATTTGCATATATCCCGCGGGCCTCCAAATAAAAAAATAAAAAAAAACTTTAAAAAACATGTTTAGTTCTTAAATATAACAGATGAACTTCATATATACACAAAAAAATCCATCATCCTGGAAAATGTAACTACCCATCAATAAACTGGGTGGCCTATATCTCACATAAAGACTACACCCAAAAAATTCCTTGATTTCATAAACAAGAATTCCCCTGGATCAAATAATCAAATAACTCACTACAGGTCAAATAGCAATACTGCAGGAAACACATTTTGAAAGAAATGAGCATGCAAATTTGACAAAGAAAGGATTTCAAGATGGATATTCAGCAGAATATCAGAAACAAAGGAAAAGGGGAGTAATAACGTTGATTGCAAGAGGGGCTCCAATAGTAACAGAAAAGGAACAAAGACAATAATAGATCTGTGGTAGTAAGAGGCTATTGCCAAGGGAGGAGGATTATGTTGGCAAGTATTTATATTCCATCAAAAACTGCTATTATGGAGAGTAAGAAAGGGAAAATTACTCATAGGTGGGCACTAGAACTTAATTTGTAATAGTAATGATGTATCACAGGACCTAGAATTGAAAATAAAACAAAAGAGAGTAGATTTCTCAAGACATTTATGACAATATTTTGTATGGAAGACATGAATTCAGTAGTAGAAACTCCGACAGAATTTTTATAGTATTTACTAAATTGCAATAACTGGGATAAACTGGTTAGAAATTATATTTCACAGTAGCATGTGTATTTAATTGAAGTCTTCAATGCACACAATAATTATTTCAGATCATGTAAAGATATAAACCAAAATAAAAATGCATGGTAATGAAGTAAAACTGAGACATTTCTGCTTTCCCTCCTATCTGTTAAAAAGAGAAAAATTTATGGAATAGGTAGTGGAAATTATTTGGGAGTTATTAGGGAAGATAAACATTTCTTCAGAAGGGATAGCTGGTGAGTCAGATAACTTGAAAATGGAGTTTAAAAATAAGGTATAAATAAGAGAGAAAGAGATGTGGTTAAAAAGTAATAGGAATTATTCAGAGGGACTGACAAAAGTTAACATATGGCAGAATAAGGGGAATCTAAAGGAACAAGAGGAGGGACAACTGCAGAGGGCTATAGAAAAAATAATGGAGTATCTAGCTAATATACATGAGTTGAGAAATATTGGTGTTAAGCAACTGTTTTGATAACTCTAAAGCACAAAAACTTTTATCACAATGATTTAGACAACAGAAATTAGAAAGCGTTGTCGTTAAGCTTAGGTAAAAGATTGACAAGAAAAATAACCACAGATCCTATAGAATTGTTAGAGATATTTCAGATATTTTGAGAAAATATATATAAAGCAGATATATGGAAACCAGGAAAGAGCACAAATGGAAATATTTATGGAATATTTAATTATTTCAAAGTTAAGGAAGATGAGGCTCAACAACTAATAGTTAAGATAAGAGGAGATGAGGTAAAAACCTGTGATGAATAATCAATCTGCAGGGAAGTGTCCAGGAACAGGTGGTATTCCTGCGGAAGTCTGGAATTTAAGAGGGAAGAAAGTGATACAGATCTGGAAGATGTTATTTAAAACTATTTTAAAAGAAGGGAAAGCACCAGCATCTTAGAATAAAGCTGTGTTGGTTCTATTATCCAAAGAGGGTTTAGACGGGACAGACTCAGCTTCATATAGACTAGTTTCAATTTTAACCATGATTGCAAAGTGGTTATGTTTATACCAGCAAAACAAATGACAAAGGAATTGCCAAAACTGGTAGATATGGATCAGTGTGGTTTTGTGGAGGAGAGACAAACATTTGATAACATTAATAGAACAATGATAATCCAGAGGGAAGCAGAACATAAGAAAATAGAGTTGGTGGTGGTGGGTCTTGATACAGAGACAAAATTTCACAGAGTAAGCTTGAATTTTATGAGTAGGGCAATAGAATTTCATTTCCTGATACAATGATAAGTTTAATTAGGAGGATATATAAAGGATCAGAGGCAGTAAATAATGTAGTAAGGTTAATCTTTGACAAGTTGCATTTGCACACAGGAACCAGGCAAGGATGTCCCCTTTTGTATTTGCTTTATATTTAGAGCCACTGGCAAATATATAATGAACAGAGAAATTCAAGGATATAATTGGTATGGTAATCAATAAAGATATCTTTACTTGAAGATGGTATTATTTTGTACTTGCTAAATCTAGAAGAGAGCATTTCTGTGTTGTGGAACATTTTGAGACTGTTTCAAGTCTTTTTGGGATATAAAATTAATGAAGATAAGATAAGGCTATAGCAATAAATTGTCTACCCACACATGAATTGGGTCAGCAATACCCATTTTTATTAAGACATGATAACATGAAGTATATAGGAGCATAGGTTAAAAATATTTCTGTTATGACAGCTAAGGATAAGTGAAAAGAGACTAAACAAAAGATAAAAATCATGAGAAATTGGAAACTATAGTTTATGGATATGGATAGTAAGATGCAAACAGTGAAAATATTTTAATTCTTTTAGTGTTACATATAAGTCAGGCATAATTCTATCAACCAGAGGAAAAGTTGGGGACAATAATTAATCAAGACTTAAAGTATTTTTTTTTTGGAACAGAAGAGGGCAAGAGTTAAATGGGACAAGTTAATCCTCCCAATAGAACATGGTAGTTTAGGATTACTTGATTTGAAGAGATATTTTAGAGCTATGCAGTCTAGGTTCATCTGAACAACACAAGCAAAAGATTATAATTCAAACTGGAAAGGGATGATGATGATAATGAAGAGGGGGGAGCTCAAGAAATGAAAAGAGAGTGGGATTATTAATAAAAGGGCAAGGAATATTAAGAACATATTAGAATGGGAATAAGAGATAGTTAATATAAAGAAGAAAGGAACTTTTAAATGTTTATCCTGTGCAACGTGTAAATATATAGTCAATATATAGCTGACAGTCCTATTGTTTGTATGACTCCAAGCAAAACTTATGGAGTGCGGGTTTATTTAAGTTGTAACTGTGCATATTGTTTATGCTACCTTATCTGCTGCATGTGAATCATTTTATATAAAAAAGCAAAAAGGTAGTTAACAATGAGTATGCCACAAAAACAAAGAGTATTAATAATCCAATCGGAAGGCATAATTTGTATTCTGCATATTAATTTTACTATAACAAATCATGTTAAAAAAGATTACAATGGTAACAGAGATGATGAACTTGACTACAGAGAAATAAAATGGCATATTTTTTAAATGCTTCAGTCAGTCCAAGTTTGAATAGATACATTAATTAAATTAAAATTATAAGTGTGTGCTGAAAAAAAAACAGGTGACTGAAAATATATAACTTGTTCTTTTTATTTAAAAACTTGTTCAAGTTTATTTATGTATTTTTATTAAATTTTTGGCAATGTAATGTAATTGTTAGGTAATTAGTTGTGTGATTGTTGTGTTAGGTATTTAAGTGAAGTATTGTTTTGTGATGTTATCCAGAAGAAGAAGACTTCAGCAGAGGCTGAAAGGGATAAATAATAAATGTTTAAGTGGTACAAGTAGTCACAGTCCTTTGTCAGCTTATAAATGGCTTTCAATTATTTTTACATTTAACTTTTTGGAAGCCTTAGTGAAATCTTATTGATGAAAGAATGCTTATATGTAATACATAATGTATAGAAATGCAGAAAATGTTGATATGTTTTTTTTTCTTTTCTGATAATGTATGTGTGCCTGTGTTTTAAGTGATAATTTAATAAAGGTGTTTAAAAATGTTTTTGACTTAGACCTTACAAATGTGGCAACTATATGTACTTTCCTATCAGTATACCTTTCCCCAGTCATGTCTGACCATAGATTGGTAACTTCTCTTTCAAAATCACTAAACCAGGTGAGGCAAATATTGTTTTGAAAGACTTCAGGCATTTAAAGTTCCTACAGTTCTATAATGAAATATAACTGTACCCCCAAAATGCAGACATGACTAGTAGTTATGCAAATCATTTCTATGCTCACCTAGAAAACTGAATAAACCTATTAGTCCCTATCAAAACTAAAGAAAAAGGGAAAGAAAACAGCAAATCAGCCAGGTGGTCCACATGCATAAATAATAAAATAAGAGAAAAAAGCTCACTAGAATATATAGCAAAACTACAGACCCACAAATCAAGGTTCATATCAAACAGTTATCAAGGTACTAAAAAAACACCATGAGGAAAATGAAGGCTTCCCATGGGCTTAGGGTGGCATTGGAAGCTAAAGACAATTACACAATTTTCTTTACTTATGTCAGGACATTATGAAATAACAGCCAGTATTGCCCTGAACTCGTTCAAATAATTCATTGCTAACTTCACCCCAGAGAAATCTATACCAACCCACACATACCTAAGGTCCTAGAACCCCTATCATCACAAAAGAACACTTGTTAAACGATGTTTGGAACAGACCATTTTGTCCTGGGACATCTTCAAATGGGACCAGTTACACAGGCTAGCAGGAATTAAGAGAATAAGGGGAGGATAGGGTTAAATGGGATGGAAGGATGTTTAAGGAAGTGACATAAGAGTAGGGAGGGGCTTAGAAGGTTTTGTCAAGTGTAACTGAGGTAGGAGTCACATTTTGGTGTGAACTTGCTACATGGCAGGTTTATGGCCATGACGACCGGTAGGTACTTGGTACACAGGTAGACCTTTGGCAATTTGGTAGATACAGAGGAGGTAGGTAATGGTTGTGTAAGATATATGTATCAATTTTTTTTCAGGCTTTATGCAGGTTAGATATGAGATGTAAGCTGGGTGTTCTGGGTCACTGCTTTTTGTTGAAGAGTAGTTTACTTAGTAGTAAGTTAGTGTTGGGGGTTCCCTCTCAAAGGAACACATTTCACTTTGTAGCATTATAGGTGTCATTTGTGGTGAATACATATTTATTGAGACATTTTGATGTCTTCTTGGTGGCTAAGCCAAAGGCTTAATTATCCACTGGTCAGTCTTTTATTCATTCATGCATTCGTTTAAGTAGTAGGGGGTCACGCTGTGCTTATTATAAGCTTTTATAATTAAGAGGAAAATACCAATCTATATTTATCATATATATCGCACAGTCAAACAGAAATGTAAACAAATAATTTTGGAATAGTTTGGTTGTTATGCAGGCACAGTTGTCATTGTTGGAATGGCTGATCATTAGTTAGTAGCTTTGCTAGGCATCACAACGCAAAAGTGCTGTCTCTGTATTTTTCAGGATGAAGTTGCAGTGAGAGCGAGAAGACAAGTGTAAAACAAGATAAATATTTACTTCAGTGGCACCAGTAGTGATTTTCTGTACTTTTATCGCTTATTCTATTGTCCGTTAAGAGTATCGGAGGGCACCCCCTAATATTTGCTCAAAGTAATCTCCCAGCAATTGTACACATTTTATCACTTTTGCAGTAAGATGTAGTCTGGTTAATAGTTTATATTGTGTGATTTTATACTCACCTGTTGTTTGTGTGATTACCAGATCTGGTCCTTTGCCTGGAGGATTGGTCGTTGGTGGTGAAAGGATTGTGTGGCATTCCTGTTTCTGTCGTGTGGATATTTGGAGTAATAAAACATAATTGTTCTTTAGACTGTGCAATAGAGAGAGGATGACAGATTCCATGTGATGGTTGACAGTGTTTGGTGCTTCTAGCTAGCTAGGCCGTGGGCAGTTTCGCGGGCTTAGAAATGTGTTCCTGGATGCAAGATGTGAGTTTGCGCACATTTCCTGAAGTGCTGTTTTCCATTATTTGTGAGTTTCTCAGGAGGGTTGTTCCTCGTACCTGCGCAGCTTGGCACCCATCTTTGTGGGGACATTGGGGATGGTTGGGTGGTGTCTCATGGCTGTTGGTGGGGGATGGTCCAAAAGAAAGAAAAAAAAGAAAAGGGACCGGCTGGATTGCGCCCACCAGAGTTGTTTGTCATTCCCCTGTATTTCGCAGGCTCCCGGCTTGCAGCGCATGTGCACTGTGGTTTAGCCATTGTGGGGGATGGAGGGGCAAAGGGGGAGGAAACTGGATTGCTGTTTTGCAGAGTGTCCAGGTTTTCTCATGTTGATCTGTTCCTCATAGATTTGGCCCATCAGGAAGTTTCGGAAATCATTGTTGGCAGCCATGTTGTGCATGGTTGTTCTGTTGAATGGAAATGTTGCAGGAGTGGATGCCACTTCATGGACAGCGAGGGGTGTGGTCTCTGAAGATCACAGCTTGTAGATGTCGGGAACAAAGGTGGTGGGATCAGGGGTATGCAGACCTTGGGAAACTGAGGTCTCTTGGCTTTGTCAAACTGTTTTCTTTATGGTCAGCTGTGATGAACTCTCTCAGCTGGGCTAGATTAGTTACTGTGTTTTATTTTACAGGAAATTTTCCTACAGCAGTAGCCAGAGATGCACTAAAAATTATCAGCGAGAGAGAGAGAAAGAGAGAGAGAGAATCTCTAGAGAGCAAAAGGATCAAAGATGAGAGCTATGAAATTATTTAGGCTTGACTCCAAACTGTGTATTGGCGACTTGTAGAGTATCTTGTGCTCAGTTGCTGGGCAGGCTGGTGAGCAAAGAGAACAAGCTGTTTAATAAAAAAAAAAAAAAAAAAAAGTTGCAGGACAAAAACAAAAGTATATGAACTTATCCCATTACGTAGTTTGCTTAAAAACATACATGGAGTTAAAGAAAGTTGCATTTGTCATAAGCAGCTGTACCGTGAGCCCCCTTTTTCGATATGTGTAGTAGTATATGTGAGGTTGCATTATGGAGTTTGTAGGTGGTTACGGTATTTAACATATATTTCATGTAAGTTGCATTCTAGCAGAAGCACAGCAGCATGGTGCTATGTCATTTTTTTTTTATCTGTGAAGCAAAGCAGTTCGGACAGGGCCTTTTAGTTTGCTGGGGTAGGGGATGTTCAACTGGTAACTTTAAAGTATGGGGTGCTGCAACAAGGTGAGGGGGATTTTGTTATAACTCGATTTGAATTTAACCTATGAAGAAATAGGATTGTTAACAGAGCACTGTAGTGTATGGTCTAGGTGCCCCTGTATAAATGTTACATAGGACAGACTTATGAGACCTGTACGCAAATGCATTCAGGAACATATTACACATATAATGAATGCATCTAAAACCAGTCCTGTTGCAGTTCACTTTTGGAACAATATATCAAGGAAAGTGGGTTATTGGCATTTTATTATATTGTTGTTAGAAGAGTTAAACAAATAATACAAGTAAACAGTGTCTTTACAAGATGTGAAACAGTGAAAGCTTTCTGAGGGAGTCAGTGCTAATAGTTTTGCAATGAATGAATTAAGATGAATAAATGTTTCTTACTCTGGTTCTCCAGTGATATTTATAGATATTCCATAGTTCATAGCTCTTAATGAGACCTTAAGATTGCACTTACACTGCCAGAAATATGCTTGTGGACTACACTGTGTGCTACATACTTTTTTTAGCAAAACTATCTTTGTTATTGTAGCATGTTTACTCAAGGCTCTTTTTTGGTATTCCGTTACAATAATTAAAAATATTACAATGTGAATAGTCTGAGCCAAATATCTTGCATGCTTAAAATTAAGAAATTAATCTATAGTTTCCTGATTCAAACCGCAGTCTGGAACACAGATACATCTGTTTGATTACGGAAAAGTGTGCTGTGATGTAATTTATATAGAGTTAACTTTAGCATTTTACAGGGTCATACACGTAACACTGATTAATAAATCAGTACAACTAGGAACTGATGTACTCTCGATAAGATGGATAGCTGCATGCCTTACAAACAGGACATGGCAAGTATCATACAGCCACTGGACAGGTGAAATCCTTGGTTTCAGTCAGGGTGTCCCACAGTGTTCTGTTCTAGGCCCTTACTTGTTTGACCAAGGATATCCATGGATGTAAACAATTTATGTTATTATGCAAGACCAAAATATCTGAATATAGTTCTCAGATCAGGCAGCTAGTTAATGCAGACGGTAAGTGGTGAGCATAGTGTGTGGTTTGTCTTGTACACACAGGGTAGGAGGTTTGTTTCCCATCTTTACTTCTGTTAAGGCAAGGTGATTAATCTGTGTTTTTCCTTTTACAGTTTGCAGAGGTGGGGAATCAAGTGGGCATGATTGGTGACTGGAGGGAAAGAGAGTGGAGGTGTTGGAGCCGGTTCAATGGATGCCATTGCTGCTTGGGAGGTGCACAGGAAGGACAGAGATGGGCATGTGTTGAGTGACCAGTGGTTAGCACCCTGATTAAATGCCTTTGAAAGGTAAGGGATGATTTATGTGGATTTTGATGGTTGAACTAGTGTATAATGGGATTGTGGATTTTGGTGCTGGAGTGGTGCATAGGGGGTTATGTAAGGAGGTATGTTTGGGTCAAGGTAAGGTAGGACTAGGGGTGTGACAGTGCAAGTGCCAGTGGCTGTTGTCATTGATGGAATGGTGCATAAACGTGCTTGATTGGGGAGTGTAATGTAAACAGTCGCTGTCCTGCAGGAAATAGTTAAGGTAGTTGATGTTAGCGTCTGGACATTCCGTTTGTTGGAGTTGTGTACAAAGGGGGGTCACAGGGAATTTTATTTTATTCACAGTTTATCAAGTTATGGTGAACTTGGTGCAGTTTGGGTCGTGTATCGACAAGTAAAGGAGTATGTTGGGGGCTGGGTAAAGCAGGGTTGCGGATCTGATATGGGGGGGCTGGAGTTTTTCTACAGGTGGGGTGGATGCACAGTAATTACAGGCATAGGAAGTCACTAGGTTTCTGGTGCTAGGGCCCTTAAAGGTCAGTTTATCTATATTCATTTTAATTATGGTTATTATGCACTTGTATTTGGAGGTAAGGTATTCTGCTGGGGGAGGCTGGGTTGATGTCTGGTAGATTGTATGTTAACAAGTGCTTGTTTTGTACTCATTAAGGCATTTCAAGGTTGGTGCAGCTGGGTAGTGTAAGGCCAAGGGATGATAAGGTATGTTGAGGGCAAGTTATAGCAGGGTTTGATATTTGCTTAGGGGTAGTTTTGGGTTCTTACTTGTGGGAGGAGCGGCACCAATTTCAGGAGCGGGGGTAGTTACTAGGTTAATGGCTCTAAGGTTTTGATGACCTAGACAGCTTCAGGTAAGTAAGATTCCTTAATCTAGAGTGCATTGCATGTTGCGCTTATTTAAGAGGGACATGGCTGACTGTTGCCCATGTCCAAAAGGAATATAGGTAGAGCTGTGGGAGGAATTTACACTTCAGGTTTGGTGATAGGATATAATAGCATGACTATGGATGTTTTTTTCTTTGCCTTAATTATAGTTAACAATGTTGTTGGGAACTACTTCATGGGGGAAAAGAGTGACATATTATTTATAGAATAGGCTTTTTAATGCAATCATTTGTTTATTTTGCATGGGTATTAGTTGTATCGTGAATCTGTAAGGTGTGGAGGATATCTTACGGGTAGTTTTGTTAACACATCTTAAATCTCATTGGTGTTTTCTATGCGGTAGTAAATGCATTTTAAGTAGTTGATGAAGGAGATATATGCCAGTAGTGGTGCATACTGTCATTAAGAAGTTGTGATTATGTATGAATGAAGTATTTACATTTTTTTCTTTCACAGATCCCTCGGAGGCTGCAAATGGAGACAGGCTGCCTAGGCATTACTTGGTAGGTTGAAGGAAGGTGACTTTGACAGGTGAGAGAGAGGGGGTCAAGGTTGATGTCGGTTTATGGAGTGGTGTGAAAAGAGGTCATGGTCTTCCAGCAAGGCAGCCACATATAAAATTGTTATATTTTCTTCCCAATAGTTACAACGTAATGGTTTGTTTTGCTTGTTTTGGGTGGGGAGCATCAGCAGTGAATTTACACTGTATTATTGGTACCTGGGTTTTTTCTTGGATTGGCTCGGGTAGGGCTGCAGCCTTCAGGGGTAGGGGATTAGTGGGTTGCATTGAGTAAGTGGGTTCAGGTGGTGAGTTAGATGAGGTGTTCTTGCATGGGAAGTGTGGCTTCGATTTACTGTACTTGAAGGAGAGAAAGGGTATGGTTTATTTTATACATTATGGACAGAGTTAACATGTCACTAATCTTGTTTTGACCAGGTTGCATAGGGCATTTTCAAGTTTGGTATATTGCTGGTGGCATTCAAGGGTACTGATAGAGCTAAAAGAGATCAAATTGCTAAAACTATCATGGGGTTTAGGTGCCTTACTGTTTATAATGGGTAGTTGGTGTTAAAAAGGTGGCTATTAAATGGTATTTGAAAGTTTTGGGGTGTTTCTACATGTCATTGGGCAAGGAAAAGGGGGTTACTATGTGAAGGGTGGTATGCAATTGCTTTTATTTAGTTTCGGTAGTTGGGGGTTGTTTTCCTGGTCCAGTGGCAGGTCATGCCCTGATAATCATTAGGTAATTACCAGGGGCTGTGTCCTGGTAATTATTGTACACCAAATGATGTTTGGCCTTATCCACTAATGGTGGCTAGATGATGGAAGTTTGGTGGAGAGAGGAGGAACAGCTTGGTCAGGCTGGTGGGTGGAGAAGAGGGGCAAGTTTGCTCTCTTCTGTTCCCCCTCTGGTGATGGATGTGCAATTCAATAAGCTTGGAAGGAAAGTGAGCGGTTGCTCTGGTGGACAAGTTAATAAGCAAGCTGAGCTGCTTATATGGCTGGTGGTGTAATACAAAAAATTGAAGGTGAGCTGGGGAACGCTGCCTTGTTAGTGCAAAGGATAAGTGAGCAAGTGGGGGACACTCCTTATCAAAGGTGAGCGGTTGAGCTGCCCTTATGCTTATTTTATGTTTCCTTTCATGGATGTCATTATCACTGGTGTCATGTTTTTGACTGAAATTTATAACTATTGGTTAACAATTATATTTATGGTATTTTAATAAAGGTTGTCAAATGTCATTCGGTGTTGTGTGTTTATTGAAGTGGACCAGGACAAAAGTAATTTCCAAACCAATAAAAACATACCAGTTGGCCAGCTGAACCTTACCAGACATGCACTGGTGGACCTGATCCTACAACTCCTTGGCTGAAAGATGATGTGATGTCTCTTCACAAAAGCAGCCCAACACTGGACCCCAGGAATTACAGACACATCAGCCTGATAAGCCTCATCTGCAAAGCCATTGAATGGGTCATAACAAACCTAATAAACTACAATAAAAAATCTTATAAGTCTTGATCCTTAGTGATATAGTATTGTGTGCAGAGCCTATCTAATGAATCTGAGCAGAAGCCTGAGGAGAAAAGCTCCACTATATTAATATTAAAACATTTTCATAAGGGCAGACATTTTATACAATTATTCACTGTGCAGTTTTAGTTAACAGAATATTGTGCATACAGGAATAAAGATTCCAGGGTGATTCTTTGTCACCACTGTTGTTTTTCTTGCCCTTAACCTATTAAGCAGTTTAATTAACAAATTAGGTCTTAGTTATAATTTGGTTCCCAAAAGATTCCTCATCTACTTTTTGTGGATGACTTAAAATTCTATAGTTCATCAGATGAGGAGTTGAAAGCACAATTGCAAGTGATTAAAATTTTTTCAGATGATACAAGAATGAAAGTAAGCACCACCAACCAGGAATGACCACAAACAATGGAAAGAAAGATCCAAAACAGTTTATTCCACTAACGCTAGTACAAATACAACACGTTTTCGTCATAAACTTCCTCAGTGAATGAAAAGCAACCACTTACTACCATATATATACACATACCTAACAACATCAATTTCATTAATTAAATCAATTCTTAAAAACACAGTTTGTCAATTAATTAATTATTCAGAATTAAAACATTTTCACAAGATATAAAACTCAAATATTTAATAATTTAATTAAAACCACCCCCGGGATTCATGAATCTTGCACCAGGTGCACGCATAGCGTAGGCGTTATAACGCCAAATATCACCGCCGAGCGATTCAGGTACGATCCAATTCCACATGCACTACCGGTGTACGCCAGATCTGCACAGCCCCCAGCGTAGGTATGCTAATCACCCTATGTGCAGTGTGTCACCATGCAAATAAAGGCATATAGCGATTCACGAAGTGGTGCAGGCATAGCATAAGCCCACGGCAATGTAAACCAAAAAAAACAGTTTACATTTTCCCAAACATAACATTGGAGTAATGGAAGAGTGTCAGACCCAGGTATCACACTGTTAACATATGCCAATGGCGAAATACACAGACAATGGCATAAGAAACGATGCACAACACGTAAATAACAACTTAAATGTCATGTCCACAGTAACTCACATCAGAACCGCAGGACATGTGTGCGGAAGGTGCAACATAATGAAATAATATAACAATGTTATAAAATAGCATCATAATAGAAATCAGGTTTACAGCATAATACACCATGGTATGCATGGAACACCACAACCACGGTGCAAGGGTTGCCAAGGACTCGTGGCAGTCTTCGGCGTGGTAACTATGAATTAGTAGTCAATGCCATGCAAATGAGGCAGATAATACTGAATCGCAAATGTCCTGCCGGAGTAAGGTTGTACCATACGGCGCAGAGGTAAAACACCGAGGAGTGGCTCAGAGGAAATACATGACATCTGCAGAGGGGTGTGCCACTGCAGCAGTAAGCACATTGGAGCATAGCAAACCTGGGCTGTACATCGCTAATCAAAGCTGCAGGACCGGGGTGTGGGGTAATAGTTTAGCTGAGAGCACACATTGCGCACAAAAGTGCATGTGTACGAGGATGACAATGTTCCAGAAACCTAGTAATCTGACGCACGCCCCGCAAACAATATCGGAAACAGGAAGTTGATGTGAAGAATATAAGGAAATGCGGAAGAAGTGTAATTGGAGTACTAATGAGCAATCAACACTAATCAACCCACGAAGGCCAATCGACAGCAGCTGACAACTCTGCATGAAGAAACCTGCAAAACGGGATAGGGGAGGCACATGAATGCAAAGAAAGTAGGGGAGGTAGCAGATTGCAAAGATAGAAGACATGACACAGCAGAGCAAAGCAGACTGGCAGCACAATGGCAGTAGCACACAAAATACATGATATGCCATGTCCATGAAAGTACAAATGACAGTGCTCTGCAGGATGCATGCCAGAAAATGGTAGGTGCAACGTGCAGAAATAGTAAGGGAAGGTCGAAAGGTAATCCATGGCAGGCAAAAGTAATTCAACACCAAAGGCAGCACCGTTGTAGTTCCATCGGTAAAACACAGAAGATAACCCTTAGATACGGCCGTACAAACAGACCCTATGACATCATCGGTGTGCACAGCACAATAGTATAAAGTGTGAATGCACACAACACACAGCCGTGTATTCCCAAACACCGCACCATAGGTGTAAACACGGGAACTTTTAAAATGTACATGTTGGGTGCTGCCATAGCTGTGATCCATCAGCATGTGTTAGAGACAGACGGTGTTGTGGAGGAGGATGCCGACAACCACCGCAGGCCTCGGAGGAGAAGGAGAGTGTTCAGACCAAGGGTAACCTACCAGGGGCTACATGACCTGGAGATAGTAGAGCGTTACAGGGTGGACAGGGACATGTTACAGCAAATAGTGGAGCTGTGCCGGCCATGCCTGAGAACAAGAAACAACAGAGGGGAACCCATCCCAGTGGACACAAAGGTATGTGTAAGCTTGCGAATACTGGCCACAGGTACCTTTCAAAGGCCAACTGGAGATATAATGGGCATCTCACAGGCATCAGCATCCAGGGTACTACACCAGTTCCTGGATGCCATGTTACCACATGCCAATGAGCATATATACTTCCCCAGATCTCAGGAGGATTTGGCTAGCAATATGTGCCACTTCCACTGTGTGGCACAACACCCGGAGGTACTGGGTGCGATAGACTGTACGCACATACAAATCAATTCACCACCTGGTGAGCAGGGTAGACGCTACATAAACCGCAACGGATTCCACTCCATCAATTGCCAGGTCGTGTGCAATGCCCAGGGCATTATCATGGATGTGTGTGCTGGCAGCCCTGGAAGCTACCACGACTCCCATATCTGGCATGCCTCACAGCTGTATCAGGTATTTGTCAGGGGGGGACATCCCACAAGGCCATCTCGTGGGGGATGCTGACTATGCACTGGAGCCGTGGATGATGACTCCCATCAGAAATGCACACACACCAATGCAAGAACACCATAATGAGGCCACATAGCCCACCACAATTGCCAAGGCCAGTCCAGGCACAGAGGGTTCCAGACCATGAACACACTGTGCCAGCCCCAGTAGGCAGACAGAGGCGTACCCAATATGCCTACGCCTTGGCAAAGAGGGAACATATAGCACATACTCTGACAACATAGGCCCCATGGACTGACACCTCCCCACCTGCACACACAGTGAAATGGACGGCACACAAACATGACCACCTGTAAATTGTAATGTATGGGTGGCCTTATGTGTGACTCCTACATAGGCAGCCCCCAAACACTGTAAACCCAACAGCCAGTGGAACATGTAACGCCAACACCTGAACAGTACATGAGTCCCTCAGCATATGGCGTTGCTGTGTGCCTGCCACGTTCGCTGCAAGATATATATATATATATATATATATATATATATATATATATATATATATATATATATATATATATATATATGTACACATATACATATATATAATACAGATAAGAAAGGGAATTAGAGGGATATAAGGTGACTGAGATGTATCCAGCGATATCTGTAAATATTATAGATAGTGCAACGACAATCTGAACATCTGGGAGGTTCAAAATAATAGGATACCGCCAACCATGGAACGTGTAACATACCGATATGCATAACCGCGAGGCTGAAAGACCGACAGAACACAGTACTGTAACAGTACATGTGCGTGTAATAGTATGATGATATGAAGGGAGAGTTAGTCACCGCTGCTGGTGTTGTGGTCCACATAGGTACTGTGTGCAATCGTCCCCGTGAGTGCCGTAGTATGTGTACGTGTGCGTTGAGGGTGCCGTGTGCGTCGCTGTGTGAGTGTAATGTGTGTGTGTCTGCAACATGTGTATGTTGGTGCCACGTTAGAGGCAGATCAGAATATTAGGTGTAGGCATACGGCAAACTAGCCTCAGGCATATGTTCACTACTAGTCCCAGAGTAGTAGTGACAGCCCCACCCTGGCTAGGTGTGTCCTGAAATAAAATGATACAAAGTGAAAATGTTCCAGAAGGTAGCACAGGAATATTCCCCATAAGAAATGTAAAAGATGTATGTAATAGTTATGCCTGTATGTACGACACTGATATGTTACATGCAATATTATACGTTGGCAAAGTCACACAGCAATAGGTATGTATCGCGAAAAAAGTATGTGCTACCTCAGTACTGACCGTGGCTACGTGTTGGCCCGTAAACACCGCTGTGTGTTCCACAAGTGTCAAACAATTCCCATATGAATATGTGGCAACCACTGGCAAACAGGCTATTTCAACAACATGACCACAATGACTGCAAATATCTGGGACAGAAAGACAAGGGATAGTTGTCACGTACACATAGCCGCTGATATACCACATAAGTTACGGAGGTATACATGCATCAAGCTCACCTGCAGATGATATCAAAACCAATTAACAACAGCCCAACCTACAATCCCATAACAAAAGACTATTAACTGTTAACTCTCCAAGTAGGGATGGAGCACACAGACAACTATACTGTTTATGTAGAGATGCAAGGCCCACAACCCGCATCCGTCACGTACAACCACCGATATCCCCCACTGTAGATAATAAAGGAATACAAACCATAATAGCAGCACAAACATACAGTCAGTCAATGACATCTGCATAACCACAACATATCGCGTGGGAGACACAATTAAAGGCGGATGCATAATTGCATGCGTCGTATAAAGGAAAAAAACAGCCATGTTACAGTTTTTGAATGCAATACTCCGTTATCATTCGTCGGCAGGACAGGTACACCCACATGTTGAACCAAATACTACACCTGTCACACACAATTCACGGGTGACATGAATACAAAATATACTTGTCCCTATGCATAGCAGTTGCAGTTACACATAACATAACACAATACAGACCATCTCCACGAAGGTAGGGCAAATAGCCAATGCCCAGGTGGAGAATCCAATTATACCCCAGTGTCGACGCGTAATTTCCGAATGGAGTAGATGCACAGGTGATATGCACGTAATTACTCACTGAGGAACAGCAATTGGTGGGATGAATTCACATGTTGCAGGTATCGACGTATATAAGGATGACTCTCAAGATATTCAAACCGTATGCTCATACTGAAAAAGCGTCGTACTATCGAAAGTACTGAAAACAAAAGGAAACGACAAAACAATAAACTAAACGAAACGAAACACTAGCAAGGTATGTAGAACACACGATATGTAAGGTTGTGTAACACATGATTTGTATTAATAAGTTGTACTGTATGTGAATGGTGGTTGTAATTAATTACACTTGTCCGTAATGCATAAAGTGGTGAAAGGTAGTTATGTAGTGATGTCTTGCTGAGCATACCAACGCTTGTAGAAACCGTGTGTACAGCAGTGGGACATTATGTACACAGCAGAGACACCACAAGGGATGCTACAGGAGGGCATTAAAGAGAACAATGCCATACCACACGCTGTTGCTGGTAGTGGATGTCCAACAAGGAAGTGCCATAGCAGGATAGTACATGTATGTATACTGTCACAGCACGCATGTGTATGGGCATATACCGTTGATGACATATGTAAGGTGTGGCCGACGTGCAAGTATGCTCTGCATTAGGGATACTATGTGAAATATGTGTAATGTATAGTTGTCTAGGTAGATATGACAGATATCCTACACAGTATCACAGGCATATCATGCATAACACAGGTATCGCCTATTGGTATGTACAATAACAAGATACATATGGCCTGTAGGTATGGGACATAGTAGTAGCATGATAGCTACTCTAAATGGAAGGGACACCAAGTAACCATGCACAAAGGACTTGTAGTAGCTGCACAGGTGCATAGTGGGCTACAATGCAGTCTGGCAAGTCCATGTGTAAGCACATGTACAGTGTACACAGTAGTGTCACCTCTCCATGGTAGTGTCCTGTGAACAGCAGAGGCAGGTGTCAACTGCACCTCTACACAGTACAGCTGCTGTGGTGATACCAGGACTACATGTGTCACCCAAACAGCAAGGGAGGTATCACATGAACAGTGCTACTGTGTGTCCCTGCGGGATCTACACAGGACCTATGTTCCACAGCATGGTGTGTGTTAGGTTTGTGGATGTAACACAGAAGCACAGCCCATGCAGTGTGGTGTGTGTGCACATATCCAGGAGCATTTCGTTCACAGTGCCCACCGCAGATGTCATGTATGAGGAGTATACACCCAAACAGCAAGGGAGGTATCACATGAACAGTGCTACTGTGTGCCCCTGCGGGATCTACACAGGACCTATGTTCCACAGCATGGTGTGTGTTAGGTTTGTGGATGTAACACAGAAGCACAGCCCATGCAGTGTGGTGTGTGTGCACATATCCAGGAGCATTTCGTTCACAGTGCCCACCGCAGATGTCATGTATGAGGAGTATATGCATCAATAATGTGGTGGACCGGGGCCGTGTCAGAGCAGAAGAAGACACCCCTGAGTATGTGGTATGCAGATGTGTACAGATGTGTTGTCCGCAGTTCAGCCGCATATGTAAACTGTCTGAGCTCAGTAAATATCATGGCATGTCAATGTTGTGCCATGTAAAGCTGTAGCTATTGTTGAAGGTACACCATAAATGTGGTATTGTACCCTTGACTGTGTGTAGATGTGTGTAGTTCACAGGTACAATGGCTACCTATGTACCAGCATCACACACAGTACAGATAGGTGTGGCCTTGAAGAAGGATATCCATGCCACAGTGGAATACGGGAACCACAGGACTGTGTGTGACATATGTGTGTACTGCAACCATGTACAATGTGATATGTATGTAGGGGACCACTATCCATGTGATAGTCAGTGGGTGAATGTTGTTATGCAAAGGTGATGTGCATGCACCTTGTGTCATGCATCTTGATGCCATGATACTCATATGAAGTATCTGTCACACTGACATCCATATGATTGGTATCAGTATGAGCTGGTGGAGCAATAATGGTGCTTGGTATGTAGGTGTTTGAAATCTAGGCATGGACAGTACTCTGTGACAGCATGTTCTGTATGTAAGCATATAGTGAACATGAGTGGCCCTATGACTGAGGACTGTGTAATGCAATATGTACCTGACATGTAGCAGGTACTATGGTATGCTGGCACCACTGTGTTTACTGCCCATGAGCCACATAGCATAGCATCCTGAGACACAGGGTATGATGTGCAGGTGGATGTGTATGTTGTCAATACCAGAATGTGGAATGGTGCTGAAAGGCAATGTGAGGACAATGTATGATGTGTTGACCTCCGTACCATCATCAACTGCCCTAGCAACTGTATGACAGGTGCCCAGCATGTGTATGTGCCTTGCTGTGGCATTCACAAGCCCAACCTGGGTGCTAGGAAAGGACTGGAGGCCATCAATGTCTGTGGGAATCACATTCCTGATGATGTGCCCCATCGCCATGCAGAATGGTCCAGTCAGGAGTGTATGACTATAGTCCCACTCGTGCAAGTCAGTGCCACCTGTGTGTAGTGCAATAAATGCTGCTGTGCGGCATTCAGGGTCTACAATGTCCGACAAAAGGCTAGCAGTGAATATAGTGGCCTGGTGTGGAGACATATACTGAACAGGTTGGTGGGACATTACAGCCAGGGACATTGGAAGGTGACATTGGGCCAGTGTCCCAGGACATATTGTGTGTATGTCAGTACTGTGTATGTGGCCACAGGGACACTATGATGTTCATGTACGGATTGCGACCCTGTAGTGAGTGAGAGGGTGTATTGTCGGTAAGTACGCCATCGCCTGGCATGTTGCCAACATTACCTCGGTCTGCAATGTTTGGTTGACTGTTGTATGTGACATCAGATGTGGATGTTGCCAAAGAATACTGACATACCACCACAATGCCTGAGGCCCCACACCGCAATGTGTGGCAGTCATGTTTAGGTAGCTAGCCTTGGAGTATGTGATGATGGACCTTGTGGACCCACCATGGCTGACAAGTGATGCACCCCACACATGTGAATGTACACCGCTGTGCAACAGCCTGTACCTGTGGTTGTACATCATATGTTCATGGAACATGACTATCACAGTGGCGTCTGTTATCTGGTCAGTACTGCCATGTCTCTGTGTGGAATAGCATGATTCCTGCAATTGTGTACATGCTACTGAAGTGCACTGTGGTATGTGTCAGCATATGTATGTGTAGTGTCCATCTGCTCGGGTGTCATGATGTTAACAACTGCTGTCAGCAGACGTCTGTAGTAGTTGTTGTAGTACACATGTTCTGTGTATGCTGTAATGGGTGTGTTTCCAGGATGTGGCTAGCAAGGCTGTGTAGCATATGTTTTGAATCCACCAAAGAGGGGATAACCCCAGGTGTGTCACACCAGTCACATGGAGGTAGTGTTCATGCTAAGGGTAGTGTAGGTATTGTATGTGTTGTGTATTGTTTTATCCAGCTGAGCGGAGTGCATGACTCAAGCATGTGTAGGTACATGGGTGTCTATCCCAGGGAAGTGTGGGTTACTGTCGGCACACATCAGTAGTAGCTGTCTGAGGCCCAATGTCCACTATAACAGCACAGAAGGTATGTAACCTGTGGTGTAAAATGTCGACTCTGTCGCTTGTTACAATGTGTATAGCGGTCACAAACACAGTTATCTGCACATGGAGCACCTATGATGCATTGTGCTAAGCAACTATCCAGGATGTGTGCAAAACACTGTGTGATGTGTGAACCCCTCATCTGTGGGTGTTCCGGTCCAGGTATGTGCCTGAAAAGTACGGTCCGTGTACAATCCGTCATCGCAGGTGTTCTGTGCAGAGCATAGAGTCAGGTCCCAGTCACTGCAGAGATATGTGAGTGGTGCAATGTGCAATAGTATGTGTGCCTCGCTTGTGTGCATCACAGTGGAAGATGCAAGCATTGTTCCACATGACCCCATGTCGTGCTTGCCAGTTACTGCCCTGCCGGTGACAGTTATGTGAAACTGCCAGAGAGGCAGTATAGCATGTGAAGATGTACATGTGTGCTCTACTCCCCAGGCTGATGGCTGCAGGTCATGTGTGCCACAGCATTGTGTTTGACCTGGACTGTCATAGCAGTCAGATACCACATGCCTGTGCAATAACAATAGGAGCATAGGCAACTGTTGCAGTGACACAGTAGGTCAATGTACAGTGTTCTTGTGTCCAGACCAATGCCGAATGTACACCATGGCTAGACACACACCCAGAAAGCTATAACACCGGTGAGCCATTGCATGTCCCAGCACACATAGTCTGTGTATTGCCATCACAGGGCAGTCACAATAACATGATGTATGAGAGAAATATTGTACCAGGTGATGTGTCATGTGTGTGTAGGTTGAGTTGCAGAGGTGTTCACCCGTCCGCAACATCTAAGTGCATAATGCCTTGTGTAACATGTGTGGAACTGCATTGTGATTCACAACAGAGTCATCCGTGACTGGTGTGTTGTGAATGTTGTAACCCATGAGTCTGCGGGATATACACTGGTGATGTTGGCTGCCATGATGGGGGCCACCAGTGGTGCCTTCAGTGGTTATACAGGCATATTGCATACATTGTTCTTGCAGGAATGTCCATTGTTGTAGATGATGTGGGACTACATGATGGTAGGTGTGTGATGTGAATGTTACACATCCAGAAGTGACCGTCAGGTGAAGTCATGGTTGTCGACAGCATCACCCCCATCCACAGCTGTCAGCACCCTGTCCCTAAAATGAGTAACAGTAGCCCTCGTACTGTGTGACTAATGTGCAGATCGTAGAACACCTACTACTGGCTGACTAACAGTGTCAACTAGGAAGGGTATATGATGGCTGAAATATGCTGCTCTAATGTATAAATATGATATCCCAATGAATTACTATGATTCCCATCTATTAAGCCATGGCTGGCATGTAAACCATGTACAACAATGAATGTGTGACAGACCCTTCCAATGTGGAACCTTGATGAACATGCACCTGTTAGAACACCAAATGAGGTACGTTGCACGTAATGATGTACAACTGACAGCTATGGGCACAGCATGGATGTAGAAGCACATCACCCACAGGCTGTACTGCTGTATGTTGGTAGGTGAGCATTGAATGAGTACATGTGACAGTTGCTGTATTGCCACATGTACGACATATCCGTCATATAGGGGTAGCACTGGTATGTGACAGTTGGACATGCCTGTACATACGACCATGTCCCACAGGATATGTGTGTTAAGTGTGTACAACACCTGTCGTACCTTCAGCAAGCTGTGAAGTGTATGACTGCCAGTGTACCTGTGTGACATGTTGTGCAATGGGTGCAAAGGTAATCAGTAGCGCATTACATGCTCACATGTCCTGCACAGGTGCATAGCTTGACCATACAATACATATAGGGTGTTGGATAATAGCAACCCACAAGAGGTGATGAGTAAGGGTGGCAATGCACTATCACCTTTCTGGGTAAGGTGTGCATGTCCATGACACATTAGCACTTGAGATGTTAGCAGTACAGCTGTACAGGGTGGCATGTATATTTGATTACAAATACCTTTGCGTGTTCTACCAGTGGCCTGTTGACAGACAGACATCAACACAATGTGCAAGAGTGACATGTGCACAGCACATCACCACTGGCTACAGTAGAACAGGGTTAATGTGTTGACATGTGCACAGAACATCAGTGCCAGCTACAGTCGAACACGGTATGTGTTGAACCCCACCGTCATTGTAGCCCATGCCACAGAGAGAAATGTTATGCATCTGTGTATGTACGGCTGGGAATGGACCTGACCTAGCAGTATAGCTGTGTCAGTGTTGCGAACAACATACTGAATGGGCTGTGTATGCAAGGTGTGTGTCATAAGTGTATGATCTGATGGATGATACCTGCATTGTCACCGCTATGTGAACATCCCCATCCCCATAAATGAATACCTAGGCTGTGCTCAACACCATGGTCACTGTGGAAGGGATGGTGCTGTGTGGTGCACCCGCCAACATGGTGATGACAGCAGGCACCGGAGGTAGTCATATGAGGTACCCATGTCAGGTCAGGGTACCATCCATGTGAACGGGATATCACCGTGCTGGCATATACAGCACTGTGTTGAACAATATTACAGCACATAGCACCTGTAAGGGGTAATGTTTATGCATGGATGTGCGATACCAGCATGCACAATACACACCCCCACCATGCAGCATGCTGCCTACCTTGCAGAAGGACATTGTCTACACCATGATGATGGACATGCGACATGTCCATATACCTATATAAATGACATATGTAATGGACAGCCACCGTCCTAATACTGGTTTTCCACAGGCTGGACACATCCCTGTGCCATATATGTGATATACCCTGCCATACCATGCAACCCTGTCCATCAAGGCTGCGTGTCATCACAGTCATACATGGTGTGATGGCCACATGGTACATGCACTATCAACTGACTGGATCAGTAATGTGGCACTGATGCACCTTGTGTTGTCACAATTGCTGTGTGACAGCGTGTAAAAATGCGCACATGCTATGTTTGACCATCCCTGCAAATGTCATATGAATAGACATTGTCCCATGTGTATCACATGTGCAATACAGGCGAGCCGTGGCAGGATGTTCAACACCCGTACAGTGCTGAGTAGATGTATATGGCAAAACACATGCATGTACAGGTGTCCATGAGTATGTGTGCAGTGTCACTGCTGAAGTCCATAATGGCTGCGTCTGTGTTGCTATGTGACATATACACAGCATCCAGGTGAACAGTAGTACTGTGGACACATTGGGCCAAGTGCAGATTGGTAAGAACACAGGTGCAGGCAAGTACACATGGCCACAGCAAGTTACCATCTACATGGAGTATGTACACTGTAATGAATTGACACAGAGATATGATATGATATCCACTGCATAACGGTGTGACAGGTGTGACAGAAACATGTCAGCTGTGTCAGTGTCATGATGCTTTTCAAAGATTACTGTGCAGATGTAGTACATGTCATAGCAATGTATGTTCAGTGGTATGCCAGTACATCAGTGAGAATGTGACCTGTCACCATCATTATGTCTTACAGATAATGCCACGTTCACGACTCCCAGCCTTCAGCCGCCAGGAGGATGATGTCATAATTCCATTGCTCTATGACAACTATGATGTGCTGTTCAGCCATGTGCCACAGCATGCTCAGCAGCGGGATGACCTGTGGCAGGATATACACAGGAGGGTGAATGATGTGGGTGGCAACAGCCGCACCTACCAGCAGGTATGCAGACACTGCACGGACCTGATACGGCATGCAAAACAGCGTGCCACTGCAATCGCCAGAGAACAAGGTGGAACAGGTGGAGGGCCACCAACCCAGCCCCCACTCACACACACAGAGGAGCTACTGGCCAGTCTGGGGACACCCAGGGAACAGCATGCGGAAACACTAGCCGCCATCGTGGAGGTGGGTGTCTCCCAACCAATGAGCCTGGAGTTGCCTGGTAAGTCAGTCCTGCATATGAGTATGATATCCAATGTAGTTGCAGGTGTCACTGTACATCATGTAAATTAACAACACATGCCAGGTATATGGGCACACAAGCTGCATACTACAGTATGCTACGTTGTGTATGCAGACATGTGCATACCATATGCTATCACACAGGTAAATGTGTTCACATGCACAGTGCAACCTGTGGCTGTCATACAGTCATGGATAATGTTTCTACTGTTGTGTCATCCCTATACAGGTACCTCTGGCGTGTCGCACAGACATGGGTCCGTCGCAGGTGAGACTGTTGTCAGTATCAGGCATGTTACAGTGTAGAGTTATTTGCCATGTGGCCAGTTATAACATGCACACCTGATTTTTGTTCCAGTCACGTTATACAGGTTGCACCACCAGACATACACACATGCCACCCATGTGCAATAGATACAACCATTATTATACACCGGCATGAAACCACAGTACCTGTCAATGTGATATGTGTGGTCAGCTATGCATACAACGGTGGAGGTGTTCTACAATGGATGAATATGTAGTATGCATTGGAACAACATTTGTGGTATGCACACAGTACCACACAGTGAGCTGTGATATGGGCAGCACACAGGTGTCACCATTGTGACATATGCCCCTGCATTGTGTGCACACATTGTGACACACCACCTGACATGTCCCAAGCATGTGGTGTTCTGTCTGCAATATTGTCACACCATCACATGACCTACACCCGACATAACAAACATCCACACTGTTGTCTGCATAGCCCTGTGGATTGTGACAACTCTCTGACATGTATGGGTGTATGTCACATGGGACACCACAGACATGTGTACAAGATGCCCATCACACACAATTGTCCAAGACCCGTTCACACATGCCCATGGGTGATAGCCACAGGCATGTTGCCACACAGTACTTCTGATGTGGATGGACCCCGTTGTACATTGTCCACACATAGTGCAATCATAGCCATAGTGGACCACTTGTACATTTGATGTGTTACACCGGACAACCGGAATGCCTGTCTGCAGCTACCAGAGGTGTCACCGATGTCTACCATATACGATCTGTGGAACAGCATGACTGTGTTGCAGTCATGGCAATGCAATGCGTCCATGTTATGCATTGCACAGCAACATACATGCGTCATGTTGCCATGCAATGGCACAGTGCCTGTACTCCACACTGTATAGCTATGTACATGGCTCACACTAACCTCACCTGCACATGCACATTTGCTAAACATGCATTCTATCTGTAGGCTGTACACACAACACTGCACTGTGAAGCCCATTATGATGCTGTGCATGTGTCAGAACACCATTGTGTCAAACATGTATACATGTTACTGCACATGTCAGCGGATTACATGTCAAGGTAACGTCAGCCATGTGTACTGTTAGCCTGTTCATGGCCACATGGTGTATCACGGTGATGCATGCAAACTACCATTATTGTGTGTACTGCATGACTACTGATATGACACCTGCTTGATGTAGTGTGCACCCCAGGGTGGTATGCATACTAACACTATTAATGTCTGAGCTGCATTCCCTGTGCTGTAGTGCAGGAATGCTGCATGCCATCTGAAATATCACATGCATGGTGTGTCTGTGTGTGTCTGTGTGTAATGTACCTTACAGTATTTCTTTGCATTCACAGGTGGTGTAGGTGCGTTACCCTCCTGCGGTCCATCTGATGTTAGTGTCCCCACAGATACTAGCGGTGATGACCATATGCATGAGGTACAGGCAGGGTTATCAGGGGCTGAATCTGTGCCATTGGTTACCATCCCACCTATGTCCCCCTCTTCCCTGCACACAGTTCTGATGCCAGCACATACCACATCACCGTTGCCCATAGAGGAAGGACAGTCAGCGTCTGCTGGCATTGAACAGGAATGTGTGGTGGCTACAGAAGGTGTGACTACACACCATGTTGCCAGTGTAATGACTGGTGATGTGCCACACAGGCATGTGGCTGGTGCTGCTCGTAGGAGGACCTCTGGCAGACATGCACCTGCAGTACAGATCGCAGCAGCTGGTATCACCAGACGCATGTTCCAGACTGTAATGGCGGCACAGGCACGTGCAGAACGGCAGAACCAAGAAGGGCAGAGGCTGCAGAGGGCTGCAATCCATACCCTAAATGACAACATCCAGTCATTGGCAAATGCTCAACAGCAGATTGCTAATGTACTGGATAGGCGATTAGGTGAAATGGTTGGAATCCTCGACTGAGGCATGGCAATCCATGAGCGTGAGCTGTCTGTGCTGGAACACCTGGTAGGAGTGAGGCATAGGACATGTGGGTGTAGGCCAGCAACACCACCTAATGTAGGTCGACGTGTGCGTGCCACCTCTCATGCCCACTCACATAGTGCCGGTAGCAGTAGTAGTGCAGCTGGTGCTGCACTGTCCACACCAGGACACAGCAGGCCATGTGGATGTGGCCCTGGCCGGTCCCATCATGGACACGGTTCCAGCGGACATGGGTCATCGGACAGTAGCCACTCTGTACCTCCACCTGGTAGTGCCCGTGCAACCCCAGGCAGGCACAGGTCACATGGCCGTGGACGGACACAGTGAGCTGTACAACCTGCACTGTACAGTCTGGAGCTGTCAGTTATACCCGGTGTAGACATCACATATGGCTGAACTGTGTACACACATACCCACACACAGCAGACACAACTGTAGGGCTCCACCACATCCACATGCATTCTGCACAGACATGTCCAGTAAACTCACCGGCCCTTACACACACACATGATGTTATCCATTGGTGCAGCCTATGCCCCTGGCAAACATATCACCCTGTGCATATGATGAAGTCTCTGCCACATCCCTGTCATCCACACCATCGGTGCAGGGTTATGCAAATATATTCTGATGCACAGGGTGGACAGGATAGTGCGAGGTATATGTGATACCTGTGTATGCATAGCATGGGATGTGTATGTTGCAGTGGTTGTGTATGAATACTGACAGATGTGTATGTGACATGGGTTGTGTACTGTCAACATGCAGCAGTCATACCATGTAGTGCAGGTGCAGCATGCATTGTGATGTGTTCACGGTATGTGTGATGGTTACATGTGTAGCACCATGTTGGTTTTGATACCCTGAATCCCTCCTATGGTGTACTCGCATGTGCCTACAGGGAGCACTGTTATCGGTCCCCCACATGTAGCTGTGGATTACTCACAGGCACATCTGGCAATATCAGCATACTATGTGTACCCTCAACCTGACTGGACACCTACATGACACACATGTCCGCACATATACTGCACCTGACGCATGTGGTCGGTGCCACAGGCTACAGTGGACAGAGACATCACATACATAGCAGGACACACTACAGGTATGGTGACATGGTGCAGGTGTTGTACACAGCGTGATGGCCACTGACTTGAGGTGTCACTTGTCAGCTGTGGGCACTGTGCAGCAGTAGGACCCTGTAACAGTACAGGAACATGGTCGCAATCACGGGGTGTACACCACTATGACGCACACCCCATAGTGTGCAGATGGGGACACCTGCCTGTGTGGTCAGCACCCTCACAATACTATGCACCCACACGCCATGTCACAGGGAGCAGACATGCACAGGTAGCCAGTATGGCTCACATCTATGGCATCAACAGGGTTGTGCAATGCAGCACCAGTACGGGATAGTCACCATGTGTGGTTAGTGTTCTTTCACAACAGTATATTAGCATACACCCTCACACCAAGCAGCAGACATACAAACATGTAGACACACACACATTGTGGGGACCACACATGTGTACACAGAGAGACAATGTGTTGCATGTACTGCACCATCCAAATTCATGCTCCCCACACTGAGGTATGTACAGATCTCTACTATGGTGTACAGGGATGTGTAGCAAGTGGGACATATTCCCCCCGATATGTGGCATACATGGGCACACATTCATGCACACATGTCAGTGCTGGGAATACTACACCTGCCATATGATACATGTGCAGGCATGCAGCGGTGTGTAGTGCATTATGTGTACCAACACTGTATCCGACAGATGTGCTGATATATGCACATGGGAGGTGGTAGGTGTTACAGTTGCCATGTGACATACAGTTGATAACACCTGACCGCTGGGTATGCATTATGTCAGCACTATCATGTAACAGCGACATAGCATACTGTATGCACATGGCAGGGTAGGATGGTGTGTGACACAACTGTGAGCCACCACCTGCACACATGCATGTAGACAGGTGTTTAAACACATTATGTACACACATACCTCCATACGTGCTGTTTGTATGCCACCATATAACGGCCCCTATGATGGGTATGCATGTGGTAGGTTGTTGCAACTATGTTATGGACATCGGCCACTGCTCATGCATGGCTGCCCCATGCACAGTACACATGTCACATGTGTCTCCTGTTGCCATGTTTGTACGCATTGCTACTTTTTGACATGTGTGTTGACATACATAAAACATGGACTGTGGTATGATATCACAGCTGTCACAGGCAAACAATACAAGGGTATGTGTCCCAGTCAACACTGCTACACCCTGTAGTGGAAGCATTCCACAGACATGGGTCCACCTTCCATTCGTGTGTGTAGCACTGAGTACGCCAGTGTTAGGCATGTGGTACATCACAGGCTTTGTATGTGTCATGTGTGCAGTCCATGCACACATCCAGACAATCACATGTATGACATATCCAGATGTTTGTTCATTGTGGTACGGCAGCAGTCATGTGTCACAGCTGTGTCAGGGCCATGATATGTGTGGAGGCGACCTGTCCATGTATACTAATATAAGTGGACTACATCACACATGTTGGATCATTGTTAGTACATGTGTACTCTGCACAACTGGTGTACACTGCTATACAGACCTGTGGACATATGTCACATGCTGCTGTTGGACCGTGAGGCTTACTGCTGCACCAATGACATGGTGCTGGCATGACAGCTACAGTGTTCACTGCAGTGTGTACATGTGTGACCTGCACCCGTGACACCTGTGATGTCATCTGTGTGTGTACAAGTAACTGCATGTGTGACCACCCTGTGCGTGTGGTCAGTTTTACCTTACTGTGACCTTCAGTGTGTACACTCCATCTGCATGCTGGACGGCACTTAGCAAATGCTAAGTGTGTGAGCATGCCCAGTAAGCAGTTGTGTAGATGGACACACAGTACATTGCACACTGCCCTTCTGTGATTATACCCGTGCATGCATGTTTCCCCTTTGCAACTGCTAAGTGTGTGAGCATGCCCAGTTTGCTGTTGTGTAAGTGGACACACAGTACATTCCACACTCTACCCTTTCATGATTACACTCCATGTGTATGCCTTCTGTGTGTACACTCCATCTGCATGCTGGACGGCACTTAGCAAATGCTAAGTGTGTGAGCATGCCCAGTAAGCAGTTGTGTAGATGGACACACAGTACATTGCACAATGCGCCCTTCTGTGATTATACCCCGTGTGCATGCATGTTTCCCCTTTGCAACTGCTAAGCGTGTGAGCATGCCCAGTTTGCTGTTGTGTAAGTGGACACACAGTACATTCCACACTCTGCCCTTTCATAATTACACTCCATGTGTATGCCTTCTGTGTGTACACTCCATCTGCATGCTGGACGGCACTTAGCAAATGCTAAGTGTGTGAGCATGCCCAGTAAGCAGTTGTGTAGATGGACACACAGTACATTGCACACTGCGCCCTTCTGTGATTATACCCCATGTGCATGCATGTTTCCCCTTTGCAACTGCTAAGCGTGTGAGCATGCCCAGTTTGCTGTTGTGTAAGTGGACACACAGTACATTCCACACTCTGCCCTTTCATGATTACACTCCATGTGTATGCCTTCTGTGTGTACACTCCATCTGCATGCTGGACGGCACTTAGCAAATGCTAAGTGTGTGAGCATGCCCAGTAAGCAGTTGTGTAGATGGACACACAGTACATTGCACACTGCGCCCTTCTGTGATTATACCCCATGTGCATGCATGTTTCCCTTTTGCAACTGCTAAGTGTGTGAGCATGCCCAGCTTGCTGTTGTGTAAGTGGACACACAGTACATTCCACACTCTGCCCGTTCATGATTACACTCCATGTGTATGCATGTTTGCACTTTGCAAATGCTAAGTGTGTGAGCATGCCCAGTACACCATTCATGGACACACTGTACATTCGACACCGATGTTTGATACTAGGCATGTAGCCATGGCCATTGACATCCTGTATAGCCATGGTGGCCATCCAGGCGAATTATATAAAGTTGCTATGCCACAATGGATGCCTACATCAAACACACTGGTTGCTCTCTCAAAGGGTGTACTGTCTGTGGTGCATCCCGTATCCATTTTGTGATGTAGTGCTCTGTAGATAGTTAGTATTCCCGAGTGCAGCACTGCCGTGTTACTGTACGTCCACCTTGGGATAGTAACATGCTGAGTGACTGCTCACTCTGTAATCATTCCCTATCGGCATCCTTGCCTTTGCGGATGATATAACCCACCTAGAAGTATGCCTCTGACAATGCTGTGCTCAGTAATCTTGGTAGCACATTCTGTAAATGCATCATGTTGTAGTGTGTTCATGTAGGTTCAAATCCCGGCCCTTCCAAGTGTGTGTGTGTGTGTGTGTGTTTCCAGCTGCCTTGGGTGACAGTCATGCTTTTAGACGCCTCACAACACGTACATTTGCTATCAGCGTCTATTCCTTTGCAGATGATGTCACCCACCTAGAAGTATGCCTCTGACAGTGTTGTGCTCAGTAACCTTGGTAGCGCATTCTGTAAATGCATCATGCTGTAGTGTATTCATGTAGGTAGGTGTAGGTTCAACTCCCGGCCCTTCCAAGTGTGTGTGTGTTTCCAGCTGCCTCTGGAGACAGTAATGCTTTTAGATGCCTCACAACACATACATTTGCTATCAGCGTCTATTCCTTTGCGGATGATGTCACCCACCTAGAAGTATGCCTCTGACAGCACTGTGCTCAGTAATCTCGGTAGTGCATTCTGTAAATGCATCATGCTGCAGTGTGTTCATGTAGGTAGGTGTAGATTCAACTCCCGGCCCGTGTGTGTTTCCAGCTGTCTCTGGAGACAGTAATGCTTTTAGACGCCTCACAACACATACATTTGCTATCAGCATCTATTCCTTTGTGGATGATGTCACCCACCTAGAAATATGCCTCTGAGAGTGCTGTGCTCAGTAATCTCAGTAGCGCGTTTTGTAAATGCATCATGCTGTAGTGCGTTCATGTAGGTAGGTGTAGGTTCAACTCCCAGCCCTTCCAAGTGTGTGTGTTTGTGTGTGTGTTTCCAGCTGCCTCTGGAGACAGTAATGCTTTTAGATGCCTCACAACACATACATTTGCTATCAGCGTCTATTCCTTTGCAGATGATGTCACCCACCTAGAAGTATGCCTCTGACAGTGCTATGCTCAGTAATCTCGGTAGCGTGTTCTGTAAATGCATCATGCTGTAGTGTGTTCATGTAGGTGGGTGTAGGTTCAACTCCCGGCCCTTCCAAGTGTGTGTGTGTGTTTCCAGCTGCCTCTGGAGACAGTAATGCTTTTAGACGCCTCACAACACATACATTTGCTATCAGCGTCTATTCCTTTGTGGATGATGTCACCCACCTAGAAGTATGCCTCTGACAGCGCTGTGCTCAGTAATCTCAGTAGCGTGTTCTGTAAATGCATCATGCTGTAGTGTGTCCATATAGGTGGGTGTAGGTTCAACTCCCAACCCTTCCAAGTGTGTGTGTTTCCAGCTGCCTCTAGAGACAGTAATGCTTTTAGATGCCTCATAACACATACATTTGCTATCAGCGTCTATTCCTTTGCGGATGATGTCACCCACCTAGAAGTATGCCTCTGACAGTGCTATGTTCAGTAATCTGAGTAGCGCATTCTGTAATTGTATTATACTGTAGTGTGATAGGGTAGGTAGGTGTAAGGTCAATTCCCATGCCTGCCAGATGTGTGTGTGTGTCTATGCTCCCGGCCACATGGGTTCGTAGGTTATGGTTTTAGACGCTTCGCAACACACATATATCCTGCTGACATCTCTGTGTTTGCGGATGTTGAGACACATCTAGTGGAATGCCTGTGTGTCTGCTGTGGTTAGCGACCTCCGTAGCATGTTCTCTACGTGCGTCATGCTGTGGTGTGATAGGGTAGTGATGTGTAGGTTCCACTACTGGCCTTGCCACATGTGTCTGTCTGTATCTCTCTCGATGTATTTATATATACATATTTTATGCCCATAGCGCTGCTCTTGCATGGACAGCTGTCTGTTCCATGTATCGCATATTTGCACAGCTTACACATAGCAATGGGGTACGATGCAAATCCAAACATTGTCCATGCAACGTCCATGTTCTGGGAGGTGTTACACACCCTTACAGACATCTGCTGTACATCTTAGCAGACAGCTATCCTTGCTGTACTGTCACTGTACTCGTACACGCCATAGACTTTGTGTATCATTGCCTGTTTATGATGTGTGTATGTCTATCTGAGCTGTGTGCATGGTCGTGTATGTCCCACTATAATCATCTGTACAGGTGTCGCCAATATAGGTAATTCATGTAGACTGCTGTTTAATTTGATATATCAGCACATACCTGCGGACAGTACTGCACTTCCTACTTCAGCACATTTCATCATCTTGCAGTGGATAATAATGTTTCCTCACACATGTATCTGTTTCTGTTCATAACACTCCACCTCACGGAGCATATATCTGGACAAGGCCTTATGTGATAGTGGGACACTCAGGGCCAGTATTGACATGTTGCTCTTACAAACATTGATAGTGGGCACCATTACGTCCCATAGTGTCAGGTGAACACTGGGTCACGGAGAATGCCTCTTTATATGTACAATCTAAACTTGGTGTGATGGTGAAAGAAATTCCTACCATCTTAAAGAATTCCTATGAGCTCCTGGATGACCTTAAACAAGATATGGTTAGAAGTAACATTGATGCAGACACCTTACTAGTTACTCTAGATATTAAAAGTTTATTTACTAGCATCCCTAATGATTACGGTCTTGATGCAGTAAGGTCCCATTTAGTTGAGCTTGGTACCACAGACAGCAATGAGATAATGAATATCTGTTGTCTGTTGGATTTGATCCTGAATAATAACATCTTTTTGTTTGACCACAATGTATATGCACAGACATGGGGAGTAGCAATGGGCACTCCCTGTGCCAATGCTTATGCTAATTTAGTGGTCTATAGATGGGAGAAGGAGTATATTTTCAGTGACCCTAGATTCAATAACGTCATCCTCTATAGACGCTTTGTAGATGACGTCCTGATGCTATGGAATGGAGATGTGGATATGTTGAAGGAGTTCATTTGTTATATGAACTCCACCACTTCATTTTTCAGCTTTACATATGAATGTTCACAAATAAGTGCCAACTTCCTGGATATCACTATTATTAAAGAAAAGAACAACAGTTTAACCACCACTTTGTATAGGAAGTTATGTTGGAGGAACAGCATCCTCCACTATGATAGTTTACATCCACGTTACGTGTTTCGCAATATTGTAAAAGGTCAGATGAACAGAATACTCAAGATATGTAGCAATGAGTTGGATGCTATGAAATTAATTAAGCATCAAAAGCAGTACTTTATAGATAGAGGATATCCGGCTGAGTTAGTCAATGGTGTAACGGATGCTCTTCTTAGGGTACCAATAAATATAACAAAGTTAAGCCACAATTCCCACAGAGGAGAGAATAGTAGGAGCATTGGATATGATATTAAATATACCAGTGATATAGAGCAACTAGTTAGGATTATTAGAGGAAATTGGAAAATTTTGCTCTCAGATACTCTTCTATCACAACTGGTTGGGAAGAGACCTACATTTAGATTCAGTAATTGCCTAAACATAAAAAGGCTACTTTGTAAAGAGAAGTTGGACATAGCCCCTATTGACATAAGAGCTGGTATTAAGACAGGCACTTATGCATGTGGTGGATGTTCATCTTGCAAATACATCATTAAGTCTCAGTGTCTCAACATCTCAGGTATCAACATGACTTTTAAGCCCACCTTCTACGCTACATGTAATACACAGAATGTCATCTACCTTGCTACCTGTAATCAGTGCAATGGATATTATGTAGGAATGACATCGCGTAGACTTAAGGATCGTATTTACATCCATGTCTACGATATAAGGAAGAATAACCTTACTAATGCTCTGGCTATGCATTGTTATGATAGACCTCAGCATAGCTTTAGCTTTCAGGTTTTGCAGGTTATAAACCCAAATAGGAGAGAAGGTGACCATGTAGGTACCATTGAGATGTTTGAGCTAAGATGGATACTGAGACTGAAAGCCCATTTACCACCTGGGCTTAATACGGTGGTTAGCATCCGTCCGGTTCTTTTAGGATCTTCATGATATGATGATTGCATCATTCACTTTCCTGTTTGCATCATCATATATTTTATATACTTAGACTGGTATATATATTTTGAGTTTATTACAATATACCAGTTGTAGTATCTCAAATTGAGGGCAGTATTTTGACACTTCTAGTTGTGGTTTAGATATGTATCCTGACACTATTCATGCCCTGAATTATGATTATACAGTGGTATACTTTAATACGACATAGACTATATGAACCTTTTGCCACATAATAGCCCTATGTACATAAGGATTTATATTTTATATTTTTATATTTTATATTTTATATTTTGTATCCTGTATTGCTTACAGCAATAATGTGAATATTAGATAATAGTTGCTTGTGAATAGTGCAATTAGTAATAGTTCTGAAAGTGTGTTATGAAAGTGGTCAAACACATAGAATGTGTATATGAGCATATTTTCTGATTGTTCTTTAGTTTTGTGCTGTTGAACATATCTTTAACATCTCATGAATTTGATGGATTTAATATATGTTTCACACTTCATGGTTATTATTATTAGTTTGTAGATGCTCGGCATAGAAGAATGAGATTCTGTTGTTATGCATCTATTTTGTATTGTGTTATAAACCAATCGGACGTCTTTAAATACGTCCGTACCAACTAGTGAAATGTTTCTTTTATATGGTTCAATTCATGAATTAAGATAATCTATTGTTAGTTAATTTATTTTTTGACTAGTTGCTCTGTTCGAAAGATATAAGTATGTCATATTGTAGTTTCTAGTGCTACTTTTGCGCATCTGGATTGGCATCAGCGGATGTCGCACTTGATCCGTAACTGGATTTAACAAGAAACATTTTTTATATGGGCCTAAAAGTGATGGATAGAGCAAACAATAATAATTCCTGGATTTAGGTTACTTCAGGAATCATATGTTGTGTGTGTTTATACAACTGAATTTTTTAAACATTTTCTGGGTTTTTGCCAATCAATGTTTTTGAACTATAGGCTCGTAATGGAAGCCATATATCTTAATGTCTTAATATGAGCGTTAGAAATACTATGAATGTGTCTTTAAAAAAGCTGTAGGATAAGCTGTTGTTTTAATAGTATGAATGTTAATTAGTTAATTGTTTAATTAACACTGACTTTAGTATATAAATAGTGAGCTTTTCTTGTGTAATTTGTAACCTGATGAAGCGCACCTGTGTGTGTGTGAAAGCGCTCATTTTATAATAAAAATAGTTTTATTCCTTTTCATGGTGGTACCTAGCAGTTTCATTTATCTTGGGCACAATGATATGTTATGCATGAGTATGGCATTTCTGTCTGATTTGGTGTCTTCATCACATGTTTGTCATTGTTTCCTGTCATCAGTTATCATGAGAGTGCCAGACTGTTACTGTTACGTGGAACACAGAAAACATATGAGGCATAACTCTACACAGTCTGCGTACATCTGTACAGTTGCAGAGTATGTGTCTGATACAACATACCAACTTTCTGACTACAATACACACAGTGTATGGCGCCAAGACAGCCCACATGCCATTACTTTGTATTTGCAGGACACACCCACACAGACAGTTGTATTCTCACACAGGTCTACATCTGCTTATCCACACTAATTGTTCTTTCATGTACCATATGTGTGCATCGTATTTGCGCTTTCCGTCAGTGGTGGGCCTCACGTACAACTATGGGGGTCTGGAAATTGTTATGTTGACACTTCATGACACCCTGGGGGACACTTTACCTTTGTGTCTAATTACCTTCCACATTGACCTTCGCAGGGCATACGTTGTCATTCACATTTTCCGGGGTATGACTTATACATGTTTGCCCATTTGTCCTGCTGTCTTTCTTCTCACCTGTCTGCCTAGTATCACTAGTTCAGTACATGTATTTTGGACAGGTTAGCTCCTTCATACCCTTGACCTGTTGTCATTATGTGCACACGCCCTGACGTTTGACCTTTGCCCTTGTTACATTTCACATAGTGATGTGCCTTTCTAGCTGATTGCTGTCTAGGCATTACGGACTGTGCGGTAGGTGATAGTGACTGATATTTCCATTGCATGATTAGTAACACTCATAACATCCATATTCATGGCTACGCCAGTATTCGCACGACGGTCTGACTTTGTATGGGGTATTTATAATATAGTCCCCATCTGTATTTCCTGTACTATGCCTTACTGCAGCTGTGTTATTCTGACAGTTTTCCAGTTATGGGTACCATCTTGGTCGTACGCATGTCCATCCATGGGAATCACCTACAGGACACTGATATAGGGCTGTACATATTTCCAAATTGCTTTCTGCATTATCCAGTGGATACTTTGCACCATTATTGAGAATAAAGGCATGTGCTATACCCACATCCCTCCCACGGGGCGGGCCTATGAATTCTCTGCCAAACAACACCTAGGCCCATTTCTGCATACCCAGGTTCCCATGCCTGACAACCCTCTACGGTACACATTACACATGGTTAATGTGTGCGGTACTGAGATGTGGACGCACTTATATGCACTCCCCACTCTAGGGATATCAGTTCATACATCATGCATTTCATGGACACGTGTCATCACCCTTGCACCTGATTCTAGTGCACATACAGCTGATTCGTATTTGTGGCTGTCACGTCTTTTACATCAATCACAGCAGGTACTGCGAATGTATAAATTTTTGGAGTCCTACAATGGACACCAATATGCATGTTTAAAGTGTAGAACTTGCTGGACTGTCACTTTCTGGCCAATGATTTTGACTGCTGCTGTATATTCCCCATTCGTGGATGTCTGTTTGTCTACCCATATTAGCTATTACTTGGCATATTTATATGGGTCTACTTCTAATGACCGAAACGCTGATTCGCCGACAGTGAAATAACCGACGCCAGAAAACCGACAACACACAAACCCGACAACGCGAAACACCGAACACCATAACACCGACACACTACGCGTAAACAACACAGTACACTACAACACATATCCACTAGCCCTAACCCAAACCCTAACCCTAAGGTCCGACACTACCGCACACTCTCCCTACCTGCACCCTAACCCTAACTCACTTACACACCCCGAACCCCAAGCTCCGACACTACCGCATACTCTCCCTACCTGCACCCTAACCCTAACTCACTTACACACCAACCCAAGTCCGACACTACCAAGACACTCCCTACCTGCACCCTAACCCTAACTCACTTACACACCCCGAACCCCAAGTCCGACACTACCGCACTCTCCCTACCTGCACCCTAACCCTAACTCACTTACACACCCCGAACCCCAAACTCCGACACTACCGCACACTCACCTATCACACACCCTAACCCTACATCCTTGAGTATTGCACACTTACCTGTCCGCTCCCTACTCCTAAATCCCTCACTATCGCATACTTACCAGGTCGCGCCACACATTCCCTTGTCGGTCTTCCGCCTGTCGATTCGAAGCGTGTCGGTCAACTGCGTTGTCGGTCGTTTCGTGTCGGTTATTTCACTGTCGGCGAATCGGCGTTTCGGTCATTAGAAGGAGACCCATTTATATCCATGTGTCATATATACGGGACATAGGTCTGTTGTGTGTACATATATACATGTAAACTCCTCGTTTCATACCTTGCTTTGTTAATGTCTGTGGATTACCTGTGTACACACATCTATAACCATACCATACCTTTCCACTGTACAGATACTGGCAGAGTGTATGGATGGTTGACCCTTTATCTTAGGTGTGTTTTACATTAACCTGTGTCTATCTGGCAATTTGCTGGCATTTCATTTGAGACTTACGGTGGCACCTTCTGACAAGTAGTTCAGGTTACTTAATGCATACCCTTCGTCAATCCCTGCTACTAACACACCCGTTATTCTATCCACTTTCTATGTTTGTTTTAGCACATATCTTGTGTTTCTCACTATTTGTACCAGTAGTTTGCATGGCATTGTCCGGTTCCATACTTTCAGAGGCTGACAGTTTTGAGACATGTATAACTAACGTGGGGGAAACAGCATTAATTTACTCTGCTGTGAGCGGATCACACACGCACAGGCGCACTTGCATTTCCTTATTGTGGGTTACGTGCAGGCGCACATGCATATCCGTATTCTGGGTTACATATGTTTACTGAGTCTTTGTGCTTACGTGGCCTGTATTAGTTGTGACAGTACCAGTAACATATCTCTGATCCGGTTAACGGACATATGCGAAACACACTTTCACCTTTACATATCTGTCTTTACAGCACAGACGCATTAATTACACGTTCACATTTATATGTTCTATACTCGTAATTCAAATGGGACTACATTCACGTTGGCCGGTTGCTGTGACCACTACACGTTTGGTGTTCTGTCTCATTTATATGCATACCCATGGTACATAGCTACATTAACATATCCCCCCGCACTCACTTACATCACAGGCATCCATTCTCCTGCTGGGAAAAGTGTGGTACTACATGTTAAACATTCACTATTCCCTAATGCTCTGGACCCAGGCTGCATATGGCGTAACCGCAGGGATATTCAGAACACAAAGGCTTATAGTCCCGACACATACAGGTCTTTAATTGTCAGGGTGTTCCTGTGGTGCTCTGGGTTTGGTTTTGTCCGCCTAGTGTACAGAACTGCCCTGACCATGTACGAATGTCAGACGAGGCACATGGGCACAGTTTGTCCATGTTTATTATACCATGACCCCCCATTATTATTCCAAACCATGCACGCTGATTGGCCAGCGTGCCCGTTGTAAATCGAGTTATACTAATGGAAAAAGGTCCGGTCGCCCGGACTTTTTTCCATTAGTATAACTCGGTTTTTAAAACCTGTCTCGCTATGTTAGATGGGTTTAACATAGCGAGACAGCTTTAAAATAAGCAACGGAGATCTCCATTGCTTATTTTAAAGCTGTCTTGCTATGCTAAACACATTTAACATAGCGAGACAGGTTTTAAAAGAAAGCAACGGAGACAGCAAGATCTCCGTTGCATTTTTTTAGTGTTACGCTATGTTAAATGGGTTTAACATAGCAAGACAGTTTTAAAATAAGCAACAGACATCTCCTAGGCAGTGAAGTTTTTACAAAGTTAAACACTATGGAAACAGTGCACAATGTTTTGTTTATTTTTAAGCTATTAGCATTTTTAGTAGTGACAGATGCATTAATGCATTATTTTAAGCAATCTATTATATTTTTTTATATATTTTGTTTTAAAGGAATTTTTAAGCATGTGGAATAGTGCATAGTCTCTTTAAAATGTTAATTGGTAGTGCTTTCTAATTAACCTAGGATTTTCAAGGTATATAAGACACCTGATTCAACAGCATGGTGTCACTTGATAAAGCTCAGAATTCCTCTGAGCGAAAGTGCTTGTGTGTTATTATTCTGTGGTTCTGAATAAAGGAATTATTTGAATTTGTTTGGTGCCTACCTGGATTTACTGAATCTGCCTTGGTGAACTTGCAACAAGCTGTTCCATTTCCTGGCTGTGTGTGCATTTACTTCCTGGTACTTTTTATTTTCTAATTCAACAGTGTACAATAAATCATTTGTAATACCCTTGTTAATGTTATTTATATCTATGAGCAGTTTCTCCATTTCCCTTTCATTGTTTTTGACAATTGCTCTCATAATGTCAAATCCGCATTTGTCAAAAACAGACATTAAATCATTGTGAAAATCAGTACCATCAATAACATTGTTTGGGTACTTACATACCCTAAGACCCTTTGGTACTATTTTCAGTTGTAAACAGTGCTTCAAATATGAACAATCCATTTCCAACATTTTGTATTTAAAAAGATAGTAATCTAAGTCCTTTAACATTGTATTATAACTTGCATTGGTGCCTGTATTACACCGTTTGGTGTTAAAGTCAAATTTAACATTTAAAAATTCGGATAGCCGAAACTCGCTACCTGAAAGTACTCTGTCCCTTTCTGCTGATAAACGCGAACCTCTTCACTTGTCTCCACCTCTCGTTGTTTTACTGCCCACAGTAGTGTTAGGAATGGTGAGGTGGGGAAAATCGTCCAAACTGCTATTGGCAACACCTGCTCCATTTTCCCCTCATTCATTGACATCACTAGGCAGCATTTCCTTACGTGAGACACCAACTGCAGGCACATTGGATTGCTGAACCTCTTCCTGGTTCCCAGGTATCGGTGCTGACGATAACAGCGTAGCTAGAGATTGGCTGATTGGAGTCAATAGTGCTACCAGCTGTGTCAACTGACCGATAAGTTTTCGAACCTCTCCTGTTTCAGATCCTCTGGAGGTATTGTCCATGATTTTTTATATAGTCGATTTCTGGACGATTTATGTTTCTTGTGGATTGGCGAACATGAAAACTTTGACAAGTTTGTAGAATATTTAAATAACACTACTGATTTTCTGAAGTTTACTTTTAATTTCAATCAACACAAACTAATTTACCTGGATGTTCACATTACCAAAAACAATGGTCACTTTGCATCTAAGATTTACAGAAAAGAAACCTTTTCCAACTCTTATTTGCACTACACTAGTTCCCATCCACCACATCAGAAGAATGGGGTGGTAAAGGGACAGTTAATATGGTTAAGTAGGATGACCTCTGACGATGAGGTCTTTTTAAGTGAGGCAAGAACACTCAGAGAATTGTTTTTAAATAGAGGATATCCAGGGGAGTTTTTTGATAAAATTTCAGAGGAAGTATTTAAAAATAGAAATGATAGATTTGCTCCTATTTTAGGTAAAACTCAAATCTTGGACGGAATGAAAGAAGTTAAAAAACCAAGAGAAGATTACACATCTAGTTTGATCACAACCTATGATGTTAACTCTAGAGGTATCAAGAAAATCTCTGACAAGGAATGGAGCAATTTTTCGAAAATTTCAGACTTGAAGCACATTTTTGAAAAAGAATTGATTTACATATATAGAAAAGGTAACACTATCAAAAATATTTTAGAGAGGGGTTCAGTTCAAGGTAACACATTGAGTGGCAAAAAAGAGAAGAAGGGTTTATACAAAAGTAGGCGTTGTAATTATTGTACATTTTTATCAACAGGAGATTTTATTTATTTAAATTCTAGGAAAAGGAAATTAACGTTGAACACTTATGCTAACTGTAACACCAAAGGGATTGTTAACATAGCAACTTGCAAGGTATGTGAATCATTTTACATTGGGAAAAGCGAAAGGAAGTTAAAGCAGAGGATCTACGAGCATCTATATGAAATAAGAACAAAAAATGAGAAAAATGCACTATACAAACACACCATCACTTGTAAAATGCCTGGCTTTCAATTTTTCATTTTGGAAGTGGTTGCGATGAGTCCAAGCGATGGTATGTGGGAAACACTTGTTGAGTATAGGGAACTTTACTGGCAACTTGTGTTGGATTCTAGTAGACCTCCGGGTCTTAATGAAATGGTATCTCTTGCACCTGTGCTTAAAATTAGATCTGCCAAACTTTAACTTGTACCATTGTTTAATATATTTATTATATATAGGAGGTAGTGAAAATATTCATTTAAAGTCCATTTAAAATGACCATTCGATTCACTTTTATTAAGCTTTTAAAATAGATTTTGTACACATATTTTGTTACAAATATTTTATTTAAATGCCATATTCAGTTTCACCACTTGATGGAGACATACACAGTACATTACAGGTTAAAAGATAGTCTGAATTAAAATGTTTTTAATTTTATTTGTTATTTATTAAACGTTTTGGATGAATTTCAAAACTGGTATGAGTATTAGATGTGGTTTTAATTAAATTATTAAATATTTGAGTTTTATATCTTGTGAAAATGTTTTAATTCTGAATAATTAATTAATTGACAAACTGTGTTTTTAAGAATTGATTTAATTAATTAAACTGATGTTGTTAGGTATGTATGTATATATATATATATATATATATATATATATATATATATATATATATATATGGTAGTAAGTGGTTGCTTTTCATTCACTGAGGAAGTTGATGACGAAAACGTGTTGTATTTGTACTAGCGTTAGTGGAATAAACTGTTTTGGATCTTTCTTTCCATTGTTCGTGGTCATTCCTGGTTGGTGGTGCTTACTTTCATTTCTTAGTTGTTTTTTGCACCATCGGTCCCTGTTTGTGGTTATCAGTTTATGATACAAGAATGACATTTGGTCTTGATAAATGTGCAAAAGCAAGAAAGTTGCAGTACCAAGACAATATCAGTCTAGGACAGGAATGTGATATAAAGGAACTTGAGTAGGAATTGATGAAGGATGGGCAATAAAACATGAATAAATGCAAATAAAACTCAGTAAGCAATATAGCAGAGCAATAAAACTAATATTGATAACAGCCCCAACATCGAGGATTTCTAGGAATAAAGTCCAACTTATAAACCGATTTGCTCTCCCTGTTTTAACGTACAGTTTTGGTGTGATTAACTGGTCCCAGAAGATATTAGATCAGTTGTACAGAAAACAAGAAAAATGCTTCATGTTTATCAAGTGATATATAAAAATTAGTGTATACCAAGATTTTATATCCCTCGCTATGAAGGAGGTATTGACCTCCTTGAAATTAATTCCATGTATAGATCTGCAGTTGTGGGTCTGCATACATTTCTGCTGATCTCATCAGATTCAAACATAGTGAAAGTTTTAAAACATGAGAAGAAGTCTAAGATGATCTCTCTGCTTAGTTTAGCAGAAGCATTCCGGTGGCTAGCAGGAATGGAAATCAGACTAGAAGCAGACAAAAATCAAACAGCAACTAAATGTGCCAAAAATTAAAAAAAAAAGAAAAGAAAAGAAAGAATATAAAGAAAAGGATAAGATGCATAGGACAATAATGTGAAAAAAATGGGTCCCTTCATATAAACGAAATCCCACTTACCTGACTTTCATAACATCAAGTTGAGAACATTGAAAGTCCACAACACCGACAGCTCAGAACACCAACATGTAACTAAAAGTAACTGCTTGGCCAGCATGTTGACCTTTGCTCCTGACCTCCAAGTAGTGCAATCTCAGAGTTAGTATGTTTAGGTGAAGCCCCCCATGTGGGTGCATTTTCTTTTCTTCCATTTTAGTTTGTTTATCGGGTTGGCCAATGGGTTACTTACCTTTAGTTAAACGCTGGTGTTCTGAGTGGTCGGTGTTGCGGAATTTTGGTGTTCTTGGCTTAATGTTATGAAAGTCAGGTAAGTGGGATTTCATTTATATGAAGTAGACCCAGAAAAGACATACATATAGTGGCAAGCATAGACATCTTCTGGAACAACCTCATGTTGATCAAAATTTGATGCAGGAATGGTTAAGGAGAGGTGAGTTTAAACCAAACCACAAAAGGTTGATAATGGCAGCCCAGGATAGTGGGCCATGTACACATTTGTTTACAAAGTCTACTAAGCATGTTGAAGAAACAGACAAATGTAGGTTCTGTAAAAACATTGGCAACAGTTGCACACTATTTTGCTGGATGCAATGCACTCATGACATAGGGCCTGTACACTTAAAGTCACAATAATGTGACAAGATCATTGCATTGCGGATTATGCAAACACTGTAATACAGAAGGAGCTTAGAAGCATTGGAAACATGAACCACAAAACATTATAGAGAATGATAAAGTGTATATCATGTGGGATCACCCATTACCAACAATTCAAATAACAGATGCTGAGAAAATCATATGTAGTAGATTATGGAAAAAAAACAAAAGTAGCAATAATCACTGAAATTCCTGCACCTAGCAATTACAGTGTCTCATGTACAGAGAGACACAAAGTCATAAAATATCAAGATTTGCAGGCACAGCAATGGGGAAGAAGGACACCCAGGCAGTTCTAATTGTAGAAGGAGCAATGGGTCTCATAAAAACAAATTCTGGTCATATTTAGATAAGCTACTGATACATGTAACTCCATATGAACTGCAGAAGGAGCCCATTCTTGGCACTTTGCAGGTGTTGTAAAAAAGCACTTTTGACTAATATCAAAGACTGAAGCAATACTAATTTCATGAACTTTAATTACATCTTGATTTAGGAATAGGGTCAATGTCTGTCATGGTATTAGATACACCAAACATTTAGAGAAATTAAAACATGAGAATGACGTTTAGTCATGGATGAAAAAGTAAAACAAAGGAAGAAAAGGTAAGTAAGTATAAAAGTAGTGTTGGTTAGAAAAGTCGAATGAGATCACTAAAAAGGTTTTACCTTAGTAAGTTATAGAGACCAACATGCAGAACAAAGGAGGAGAGAACTGAAATGAGAAGAAAAAGATATAAGAATAAGGCAGGGGCGGCTCGTGGCATAGGGCTGCCGGACTGCAGCCCCCTCAAAAATAAAAAAAGAAAGAAAAAAAAATGAAAAATAAAAAAAATATTTTTAAAATTCAGATTTCGCGCGCATGATAGACCGAGTCCCGACTTATCGGTCTATGCATGCTCAAGGCAGCCGCCCCATAGGGGGACACAAGGAGACGTCTGTGCACTTTTACAGTGCACAGACCCGCCAGGATTATGGGACGCGTCCGGACTGCAAGAGGAGCAGCAGGGACTCAGGACAGAGCCTTAGGGATCTCATCGGCGTCGGGAAGGAGCATTGGGATCTCGCGGGTCTTCAGTATTGCGCAGGAAGGATGTATGTACGGACGTTAACTCTGGATGTATTCATTCAGGTAAGGTGCCTTTTAATTTACAATGTTTATTTTTATTGAGTTTGTGCTTTTGTTTATTTGCTTTACTGGAGTTTGTGTATGGTGCTTGTGCTTTACTGGAGTTTGTGTATGGTGCTTGTGCTTTACTGGAGTTTGTGTATGGTGCTTGTGCTTTACTGGAGTTTGTGTATGGTGCTTGTGCTTTACTGGAGTGTGTGTGTGTGTGTGTGTGTGTGAAAATGCCCCAGGTGCTTATGGTGGTGTGGTAGGGAATGCCTCAGGCTTGAACCCTGTACCCTGTATGCAGGTGTTAAAGACTTGAGTTCCCTACCCACCACCATTTGTAAAAAATTTCAGATTTTTACCTCATATTCGATCTGATCTGTTCCTCATAATATCTGTGGTTTGTAAATGTTGCAATGCTTGATATTTGATGGTGTAGTAGTAGTAGCATTGTTGCCTCACAGCTGCAGGTTCTTGGGTTTGATTCTTGGCTGGGGTTCCTTCTTTGTGGGGTCTGTATCTTCTCCCTGTGTTTGTGTGGGTTTGCTTTTGTGCCCTCCCATGTTACAAAGACATGTCTGCATTATTTCTTCCTGGGCCTCTGCTGAAAATTGTTTATTTGTTCCAAGTCAGACTGTCCTGATTAAAAAATGTTAAATAAAATTGACAGGCATTTGAATTTCAGACTTAAGGGTTTCTGAATGTTTAATTCCTTGCGTATTTGATGGTGCAGTGGTAGTATTGTTGCCTCACAGCTATAGGTTTTCTGGTTTGATTCTTGGTTGGGGTGGCTTCTTGTGGAGTCTGCATCTCCTCCATGTGTTTGTGTGGATTTGCTCTGGTGCCCTGCCATTTTACAAAGACGTGTCTGCAGTTTTAATCCCTGCTGAAAATTGGTTTTGTTCTGTCCGCAGTAAAATTGACAGGCATTTGAATTTCAGACTTCAGGTTTCTGAATGTTTAATTCCTTGTATAATTGATGGTGCAATGATAGTATTATTACCTCACAACTATAGGTTTTCTGGTTTGATTCTTGGTTGGGGTGGCTTCTGTCTGCATCTCCTCCCTGTATTTGTGTGGATTTGCTCTGGTGCCCTGCCATTTTACAAAGACGTGTCTGCAGTATTAATCCCTGCATCTCTGCTGAAAATTGTTTTGTTCTGTCCGCAGTAAAATTGACAGGCATTTGAATTTCAGACTTCAGGTTTCTGAATGTTTAATTCCTTGCAGATTTGATGGTGCAGTGGTAGTATTGTTGCCTCACAGCTATAGGTTTTCTGGTTTGATTCTTGGTTGGGGTGGCTTCTGTGTGGAGTCTGCATCTCCTCTCTGTGTTTGTGTGGATTTGCTCTGATGCCCTGCCATTTTACAAAGACGTGTCTGCAGTATTAATCCCTGCCTCTGCTGAAAATTGTTTTGTTCTGTCCGCAGTAAAATTGACCGCATTTGAATTTCAAACTTCATGTTCTTCAGAATACATAGTAGCACAACCTTTTTTCTAGCAATTTTCTAAGTTTATAAGATGAATATTTTAAATTTGTCCCTATTTTTGGGACTGTATTCCCCATTATTGGCTTCGTCCAGGTTTTTGTGCTAAGGTTGACAGCTATGGTAAGAACTGAATTCACTGAATATGGACTGTAGAATTGTGCATATTTACTGATAAAGGTGCACTGTAGAATTGTGCATATTTACTGATAATGGTGGACTGTAGAATTGTGCATATTTACTAATAATGGTGGACTGTGGAATTGTGCATATTTACTAATAATGGTGGACTGTAGAATTGTGTATATTTACTAATAATGGTGGACTGTGGAAGTCTGAGTAGACTTTTTATGATAAATGTTCTCAACTGGGCAGTTTTGCCATTATGGGTGCATATGTTTTGTTTCATTGCTTACTGGAAAAATGTTCAAAACAAATTTAAAACACCCTCTAACAAGTGTACTGTATTGTACAAGGAATATAATTTTTAGTACAATGAGGAAGGTGTATCAAAGAGCACATGTATGTTTCATATGCAAGGGGCCTATGATTCGAAAACAGCCCAAAATTAATCTTTATCTGCCACTGGCAAAATGTATTTTCTTTGAATGTGGGTTTCAATGCTGTTTCAATGAATGTGAGTTTCAAGGGCAGAGAAGTTTTAATGCTAAGTTTTCATTGTGAGACTGCATTGCTTTGTTTAACAGATGACTTAATGTTTGTGCTGTAAAATACAAAATAAAACTTTCAAATGAAGTCCAATCATTGAAGTAAAGCAGTATGCACATTAGTGTTTATGGTAAATGGAGTGAAATAGCCAAGTAATGGTTAATTGGAATGGCTGCAGAGGCTCCAGTTCAACCATTATTTTGTCAGGGGAAGGGCAGCAAACTCAGACAGGCCCAGCTGAACTATACCTCCCAACTGTCCAGATTTTCAAAGAATGAATAGATTTTGCTTCTTATTTTTGGTTTGTTGTTCATAAAATTTGTAGTTTTAATTCCTAAATGATTTGCCAGAAGTCACTAAATAATAAGTTTCAGACTTCATAACCTTCATAAAATGCATGTTAAAGTAAGAGCCGTTCTATCAACTGTCTCAATTTATACAAGAGCAATTTTAGTACTGTTTATATGTGCCCCAATATATTTGGCCTTGTTCAGATTTACTGCATTAACAGGTTGAGAGGTACATGCAAATAAATTGCTTTATAGAATTAAGCATAGCCAACCTCTCAACTGTCCCCAATTTTTGGCTCAAAATGTTGCTCTTCCCTAATAATCCCTCCATAAAATAGCAATTTTGGAAGAAAACATGGAGGGTTTACAATTAAGAAATAACTGTAATAATCAAAGTTATAGATTACTTGAAATGCATGTAGATTCTTTTATTTTGTCAGCTGCTCAAGGTAGCAGTACTAATATTAAAGTGTCCCTTCTTTGACAGGTAGAAGCTGTATTGTGTGTCTATTTTATATTTTGCATCACATTTTTGGTCCATTTTTCATAAAATTGTGTTTTTGGCAAATTAGTGACAAATCACTAAAGACTGAAGTTAGAAAATGACAGACATTTGAGTTTCAGATTTTATACCCTTCAGAAAATTCATACTAATGCAAGACCTATTCTATTATCTTTCTAAGTTTATTAGAGCAATATTTAAAAATTGTCCTTATTGTTGTGCCTTTGTCCCACTTCTGTGTATGGCTTTGTCCAGATTTCTTGCTCTTGAAGTTGAGAGGTATGACAAATGTGTCAGGGCCATCACAGTCAGCCAGAGAGATTTCAAATTGTGACATGCTTGTTGCACCCCACTCCCCATGTAGTGACTCTGGATGTGTCCAAGCAAGGCAAGGAGTAGTTGTATCTACCTTGGATGGGGAGGACACACTGCATAAGTACTACAGTGGCTTTTCATCTGTCCTTGATTTTGCAGAATGGTCTGGTTTCTGTCATATTTTTGTACTGTTGATTTATGCTTATTACTCAAAGTGCCTGTTGCTCTGTGTTTAAGTAGCAATGCTTTAATGACCATAAGGTAAGCTTGTCTGACATCGTAAGATGCAAGTAAGCTTTAATAAGCATACTGTTAAAGAATTGCCAACATTGAAAGCCTTTCTGTTGTTGCCATGCAGAGAATACTTGACTAGATAATGTATAAGCCTTGGGTATTAAAGGACAGGATTCCATTATTTTAAAAGCTCATTACACTTGTTGGAGACTTCCAGTCATCTCTACAGGCTTTACCCGTAAACTAAACAGAATGCCAATCATGTGTGGTCCATAACCTGTACAGTAATCCTTTAAGCAATGTATCTTGAGCTTGTTTCTTGTTTGCTTTTCATTTTTACTTTTATCATGTTTTCCCATGAAACAAGTTGTCAGGCAGCAGGTCTTTTTGGATAAGAAACATTTTTACAAGTGGGGGCATCACATAGATTTCTACTTTCAGCATGTTGCTTGGTACTTTAATAAAGCTGAATATATTATAATTAGAACTGCAGTGCAAGGAGAAGTGGTTTGAGTTGAGTGCTTCTGGTTTTTCTTATACTTGATTTTGACTGGCATTCCAGTAATGTATTTAAAAGTAATTTATTTTTTCATGCCTCACAATCTTTTGTTTCCATCTAGATATTAAGTAAGCTGTCATGCAGCCAATGCATTGAAATATTTTTATTCTTCTACACTTATTTTTGTCTTGATTGGACTTTCATAATGATGGTTTGCCACCCAGGGCAGCGTATTTAATTAAAGTTAGTTTTTTTGTGGTTTTGTGCATAGCTCCTCCCCTTTATGGTTGACCACACCCCTTCCCTTTGACCCCACCCATTCAGCGTCTCCTGCAGCCCCCCTGTGATTTGAAGTCACCAGCCGCCACTGGAATAAGGGAATGAATTTTAGAGTAAAAGAGGTAGTAGTGCTAAGGGTTACAAATGAGATACTACCCAGGTGTGGAACATAAGCAAAGTTAAGTATTAGATAGGAAAGTTTTCAATGAAGACTTGAAAGTCTAAATATTTTATGAGGACCTGACTGTTATTGGGACTGGTTTCCAAGATTTTGTCACATGGTGAAAGTATAGGCAGTAGCCAACTGTATTCTGTGATGTATGGACAGAAAGAACAAATGTTTTATTTGATTGTAGTAGTCGATTTGCAATAACTATACAGACTGTATATAATAATAGAGCATGTACAGTTAATATATGCATTCAACCAATGACTATTTGTTGAAGTATGTCTTTACAATAATGATGTGGCTACAATGTGGGCTGCAGGGACTAACCACTGTCATGGAAGCAAGAGAATTTGGTGTCCTTAAACAGTTGTCTCTTCAGTTTGTTTATAAATAATTGAAGTGTTTATTGCTGCCCCATTTCTGCAAGTAACCAATTCCAGACAGCTGGGTCTAGTCTAGAGAAAGCTATTTCTTTGCAGGTTTTAAAATAAAGTCTAATAAGTGTAATACTATCTTTTTTAGCTGTCTACGTGTGTTGTTAGGCTGTTTGGTTTATAATTTTGTTTTCAAGGGAGAAGTATCCCATTTTAACAGCTTGTAGATTTTAAAGCTTAGTAGAAACATGGCTCTGGCATTTATAGGTAGCTAGTAACACTGCTGTAAAATTTGGCAGCGATAAATTTGGAGTTCTGAAAGAAAAATAAATCTGTAGATTTTGTTCATAGTAATTTGTATTTTTATGATTTTCATCTGGAATGTAAGGTTACAACAGGAAGTCCATCTTTGGTTTTAGAGATTAAGCTTATCTCTATTTAAAGCAATATGATCTGTACGGGAGAGGAGGTGTGAAATTCTGTAATACAGTTTTAATTTGTGAAGTGTTTTGCTAATAGCATTGTCAGTATACTTGGCCAATGGAAGAGTAATGCCCAAGGTGATCCCTAGGAACTTCTGTTCTGTTACTAGTGGCATTGGGTTGCTGTCTGTACCAGTAAGAATTATATCTGGAATTTAGGGATTTTTTTCCGGGGTGTCAAATATCATGATATTGCACTTCAGGGGATTGATTGGGAGCATATTTTTCATTTGTTCAGTAGCATAAATTTTGTAAAGCTAGATTGTAGTTTCTGTTGACAGGTCAAAGTATTCTTACATGATTCAAGAAGTAAGATATCTTCTGCATAAAAGACCAAGTTTAGATGGGGCAGATCAGTGGATATATAACTGATGATTAGAGAGAGTAATAGTGGTCCATGGATGGATCCTTGTGGGACTCCATTGGCAATGGTGCCTTCATCTGAATGGCAGATTCCTATGTGTACTTGGAATGTTCTGTTTCAGTGATAACTCTGAAACCCTCTTATTGTACTTGGGACAAAACTAAATTTGCTAAGTTTGTAGTGAGCAAGTTATGATTTACTGTTTCAAATGTGCTTGTATATCAGTGGACATACCCATTGTTAGTACTGTCTATGTGTTTCCCCAAGTCTCTGACTACTGGGCCAACTCTTATATGGTATGTTGTCAAAAGGATAGTTACCAGGGTGAATTACTTCCTGAAGGATGCTATGCATTTCTTGGCATTTAGTTTTAGTCCATGGCTTTGTTATAATTGATGTCAACAGTAGTGTATAATGCCATCATGGAACTGAAAGAATTTCTGAAATGGTATCACCATAAACAACTCCATGTTTCTTTATGTGATCCCAGAGTAGTGTGTATATACATTTTTCAAATATTTTTGTTACATGGCACTGTTTTGTTATAGGTCTGTAATCTTTGTATTCCTTAGGATTTGCTTTTTGTGGGGGGAGGGGCATGAAGCATGAGTGCTGTAAGGCTGTGGCAAAATAGAAGTGGTTAAGGAGAGTTTGCATATATGAGTAAGAGGTACTGCTATGAAGAGGGCAGAACATTTTCATGAAGGTGGGTCTAGTTTTGACAGCTTAGAGCTGGCTTTTTCATTTACAACATTTACAACTCACCACAACGATAAATAGTATGTGCTGGAGAGATAGATTCCTGTCCCAGAGACTCCCCATGCTTTGGAACAGGATTCCAATCTACATTAGGCAGAGCTCCTCACTAATACTCTTCAAGAGAAACCTTGACGAGTGGATGGGAAACAGAAAATTTACCCCGGGGATCACTGCAGTGGCTCTGCTGGACAGAGACACAGGGAACTAATGACTCTGCTGGACCAAGGCATAGGGAACTAATCTAAGGGGGCGGCGAAAGCCAGCACATTCTGGCTAGGCTTATAAATGCCCTCAGGAAGATAGTCAAGTACTTACCTATGAACCTATGAACAAGGAGAAGACCTGTTTTGACTTATTTAACAAAGAGGTGCCTAAAGTAAAACATCAGGATGTAAGCAGCTAAAGGCACATACTTGGGAGGACTGAATTTGGAAGCCTTGTGCTGTATTGTCAATTGATGACTGGAAGCCTGAACATAGATATAGTCTTTGGTTATGTCACCAATTGACAATACAGCACAAGGCTCCCAAATTCAGTCAATTGGTGACTGAAAGCCTGAACATAGATTAACCCCCGGATTCATGAAGCTTGCGCCAGGTGCAGGTGTAGCGTAGGTGGCATAACGCCAAATATGACCGCCGAGCGATTCAGGTATGAACCAATCCCACGTGCACTACTGGCGTACGCCAGAGCTACGCAACCCTCGGCATAGGTATGCAAATCACCCCATGCGCGGTGTTGCACCATGCTAATGAAGGCATACAGTGATTCATGAAGTGGTGCAGGCGTAGCGCAAGCCCATGGAAATGTAAACCAAAAAACACGGTTTACATTTTCCCAAACAGAACATTGGAGTTATGGAACACCTAAAAAACAACATTTAATGTCATGTCCACAGTAACGCACAGTACAACCGCAGGGCATGTGTGTGCAAACAGGAATACAAAGGAAATATATAAAAATGGCAGAAAAGCGCAATGAAAGACAAATTAGGATTGCACCATAATAGGCAATGGTAGGCATGGCACACCACAAGCAAGGCGCAAGGGTTGCCAGGGACCCGCGACAGTGTTCAGCGCTGTAACTATGAATTAGTAGTCAATGCTATGCAAATGAGGCAGGTAATACTGAATCGCAAACGTCCCACCAGATTAAGGATGTACCTGATGGTGCAGCGTTATAACACCGAGGAGTGTATCAAAGGTGATACATGACATCAGCAGAGAGGTGCGCCACTGTATCAGTAAGCACATTGGAGCAATGCAAATCTGGCCTGGCCGTTGCTAAGCAAAGCTGAAGGACAGGGGTGGGGAGGAGGGTATAGAACCATTTAGCTGAGAGCACACATGGTGCCCGAAAGCACATGTGTACGGGGATGAACTTGTGCCCAAAACCCGGTAAGCGGATGCACGCGCCACGAACAATAGCACAAACAGGAAGGTCAGGGGAAGAAAAGAAGGAAATGTCAAAGCAGGGTAATTGGCGTACTAATGAGCAATTAACACCAATCAACACACGGCGGCCAATCGACGGCAGTAGACAAGCCTGCATGTAGAAACCTGCAAAACAGGATAGGGGAGGCATAGGATTGCAAAGAAAGGTATGGAGGACCTGGAATACAAAGATAAGAGAACTGTCATAGCAGAGCAAAGGAAACCCACAGTAGATCGGCAATAGCACACATTACGCAAGATAAGCCAGGACTAGGAAAGTACAAATGAAAGCAGGCAGCTGGATGCATGCCAGCAAATGGTAGGTGTAACATGCACAAATGTAAACGGAAGGGCAGGAGGTAATTCACGGCATCCAAATGTAATGCAACACCAAAGGCAGCACAATAGCGGTTTCGTAAATAAAACACAGAAGATACCCTTCAGCCACGATCGTACATACACACCCTATGACATCATCAGTGTTCACAGCAAAACAGTATAAAGTGTGAAAGCACCCAACACACACCTGTGTATTCCCAAACACCGCACCATAGGTGTAAACAGATGGGGAACTTTTAAAATGTACATGTTGGGAGCTACCATAGCTGTGATTCATCAGCATGTGTTACAGACCGACGGTGTTGTGGAGGATGATGCCGACAACCACCGTAGGCTTCAGAGGAGGAGAACAGTGTTCAGACCAAGGGTAACCTACCAGGGGCTACATGATCTGGAGATAGTAGAGCACGACAGAGTTGACAGGGACATCTTACAGCAAATAGTAGAGCTGTGCCAGCCACGCCTGAGAACCAGAAACAACAGAGGGGAACCCATCCCAGTGGGCATGAAGGTATGTCTAAGCTTGTGAATACAGGTACCTTTCAAAGGCCAACTGGAGATATAATGGGGATCTCACAGGCATCGGCATCCAGGGTACTACACCAGTTCCTGGATGCCATGTTACCACATGCCAATGAGCATATACACTTCCCCCGAACTCAGGAGGAGTTGGCCAGCAATATGCGTCACTTCCACCGCGTGGCAAACTACCCAGAGGTACTGGGTGCGATAGATTGCATGCATGTACAAATTAAGTCACCACCCGGTGAGTATGGTAAGCGCTACATAAACCGCAAGGGATTCCACTCCATCAACTGCCAGGTCATGTGCAATGCCTAAGGCATTATCATGGATATGTGTGCTGGCAGCCCTGGAAGCTACCACGACTCCCATATCTGGCATGCCTCACAGCTGTATCAGGTATTTATCAGGTGGGACATCCCACAAGGTCACCTTGTGGGGGATGCTGGCTATGCACTGGAGCCGTGGATGATGACCTCCATCAGAAATGCACACACACCAATGCAAGAACGCCATAATGAGGCACACGCACAAACCAGAATCATCATAGAGTGTGTGTTCGGGATGCTGAAATCATGGTTCCGGTGCTTGGACACATCTGGTGGAGCCTGCAGTACTCTCCAGGCACGTGTGCCCACATCTTCATAGTATGTGCCATGCTACATAATATGATCCTGCGGAAACAGCTGCAGCAGGGTCATAATGGGGGAGGGCCTCACAGCCTACCACAAGTGCCAAAGCCAACACAGGCACAGAGGGATCCAGACCACGGACACACTGTGCCAGCCCCAGTAGGCAGACGGAGGTGTGCCCAATATGCCTACGCCTTGGCAAAGAGGGAACGTATAGCACATACCTTGACAGTGTAGGCTCCCACGGACTGACATCCCTCCCCATCTGCACACAGTAACATGGATGGCACACAAACATGACTACCTCTAAACTGTGATGTATAGTTGGCCCACTGTGGAATCCTACATAGGCAGCCCTCAAACATTGTACACGCAACAGCCATGGGAACACGGAACTGTCAACACCTGAACAGTAGATGCGCCCATCAGCATCTGTCGGTGCTGTGTGTATAGGTTCACAGGTACATCGGTAGGTACACACCCAATTGTCAGAGGCAAAACACCAAAAGGGGCAAACAGTGACACCCGTCGCCATAACATCGAGTAAGCAACTGTTGCGTACTGGAGCAGAGGCAATCGTGGGAGCACATGTGTGTAAGCACTGTCCTACACACAGTCATCATGGATTACCCACCGCATTACTGAGGGGCTCCACAAAATGTAAGCATGGATGTAGTGTCAAGGCAGGGGATGTACCCATGACAGGCATTAGTCACCCCAGCATGCTGCATCCACGGTCATATGAAGGTGTAGCAAATTATCGGGTGTACCTAATTGTGATATACATACCCAGTGCTGGAGTACAGCCAGTAAACATCACATGGACATACCATTAACTGGACCCATCAAGTTGTAAACTAATGGAGTCATCCATGTGAGTGTAGTATGGAGTAACTGCTGTAGTGTACTGCACATACAAATTGATATAATTTGTGTACAACCCCCAGATGTCCAAGTGGTACATGCAGTGACTGTCATGCATGTTCCCAGTCCCACGTCCCGCAAGGGATGTAACATAATCCCGACAGCAGGGGTAATGCATTCCAGATGCAGGTCATCAGAATATGTGTAGCACACATTAGCGGGAATAAGTGTTGCCCACAGCTGGTAAGCGATGTTTAAATACGACTATACGGATATGCGCAAAACAGGGCTAAGTGTCACTGACCACTGCGCAGATCACGGTCAATGATGTACAGAACAGGTGACACCAGCATGTCACCCCTGAATAAGACCACTGCCAGGAGTGGAACAGGCAGTCATGTACACAATCACCCAACACTATTGCTAGGCAAGATGTGCATACAGTAGGGTTGCCACAGTTCAAATGACCAATGTGGGACATACGCCGGATGTCAGCAGGATGAAACACACCCGGCCAGGATGAAAACCAGAATGACAGTGTTTTGCATAGATAAAAAGCTTATAGTTTAGTAATGGTCACAGGTACGTGTTCTGTGTCCTGTAACATGTAGGTGGGTCAGATACAGAATAAGTGTGTCATGCAACTATAACATAAACTATAGGGAATATGTTTGTCCCAAAGTCGCAGGACATTTGCTATGTTCACAAATATTTTGCAGGACACAACTGCACAAAGAGGGATTGTCCCTCGCAAAGCAGGATGGGAGGTAATCTTAACCTATGGCAGGTGTGTAATGTGACAGGTACAGACACAAACGTGCGGAGTCCAGGAATCACAGTATACACTGACAAACACACAATGAAAGGCGTAGCATGCCTGCCACCACCCCTGTCCCAGATATGTGTATATATACATATATATATATATATATATATATATATATATATATATATATATATATATATACATATATACATCTACACATATATAATACAGATAGAAAGGACGACAGTGTGATATATGTCGATATACAAGGGGTCACTGGCATCTGCAAATATATAGATAGGTCGACGACATTCTAAACACCTTTGAGGTACAAATAAACAGGATACCGCCAACTATGGAACGTGTCACACACCGACACGCGTAACCAGGAGGATGAAAGAAAGAACACAGTACTGGAACAGTAGAACCGCGAGCAATAGGATGATAGTAAGGACATGTAGTCACCGCTGTTGACGGTGCGGTCCACGTAGGTACTGTGTACAACTGTGGTTGTGAGTGATGTAGCCTGTGTATGTGTGTGTTGAGGGTGCCATGTGTGTTCCCGTGTGACTAAAGTGCGTGCGTGTGTCCGCATAGTGTGTCTGCAGGTGGCAACTCGGAGGTAGATGATTACGGTAGGTGCGGGTATAGCTATCCGTAGGCATGCGGTAAACACCTGTCCCACATTGAGAGGGACAGCCCCCCCTGGGCAGGTGCGTCCTGACATGAAACATTAAAAAGGGCAACTGTCCGTGAGTGTAGGACATTAGTATGTCCCACATAATATGCAATAGTTGCTGGAAATACTCATGCCTATACGTAAGAAATGGAAATGTTACATGCAAACCGATAAGTAGTGAAGGACCAAGAACAATAGCTATGTAATGAGGATAAATGTATGTGCTATCCTGTGTACTGACCATGACCATATGTCAGCCTGTAAACACCACTGTGTGACCTGCAAGTGTCCAACTATGACCATATGAAAAGGTGGCAAGCCATGTGACAGAGGGTCTGACACCAACACCACTGCAATGACTGCAAATATCTGGGACAGACATACATGGGATAGCATTCATTTACAAATATCCCTGCACATATCACCGTACATCCGGAGGTATGGAAGTATCAACCGCACCTGCATACCATATAGAAACCAATTAACAGTGGCCCAAAGTAAATTCCCATAAAAGAAGTCTATTAAATGATAGCACTGTAATTAGGGAAGGGGCCCACACACATATATATGGACTATGTAGAAATGCAAGCCCCACAAAACCGTATATGCTACGTACACCCGCCTACACCCCCCACACTGTAAACAATAGCAATACAGACCGTAACCACAGACCAAACATCTAGTCAGTTACATCTGCTGAACCATCGACATACCTTGTGAGAGACATTTAAAGGTGCCATGCAAAATTGTATCCATCGTATAACAGAACAAACGGCGATGTTACAGGTGTTTGCAATAGTCCTTTATCAGACGGGTGGGATGACAGGTACAGTCACAGGTAGAACCACATACTCAAGCCGTCACACACAATCCACGGGGGTCATGACCCCAGAATAGACTTGGCTCTACACAAAGCAGTTGCAATTGCACACAACAAAACACAATACAGGCCTTCTCCCTGAAGGCAGGGCAAATGGCCAATGCCCAGGTGGAGAATTTAATTATACCCCACTGCTGCCGCGTAATTGGCGAATGGAGTAGCTGCACAGCTGAAGTGCACATAATTAGTCACACCAGACCACCAATTGGCAGCAGTAAACCACATGTTGCAGGTATAGACGTATATAAGGATGACTTGCCAGATATGCAAACTGTATGTTCATACCGTATAACAGTTGAAAGAGTGATACAGAAGAGTGAGATAGAGACGAAACACCAGAACGATATTAAGGTATGTATAACACTAACTGTATGTATAGTATGTTCTGTATTATGTAATGTCAGTGTATGCATAGCCTGGTTTGCAGTAATTAACAGTGTCCGCCATGCATAAAGTGGGGAATGTTATTTATGTAGTGATATCTCACTGATCGTACTAATGCTTGTAGAAGATGTGTGTCCAGCAGTGGCCCACATGGTAAACAGCACAGACACCACAAGGGATGCAACATGACGGCGTTAAACAGAACAATGTCATACGACCTGCCATCAGTGGCAGGGTATGTCCAATAAGTACATGCCATAGCAGGAGATAGTATATGTAGATATACTGTAACAGTACACATGTGTATGGGCATATAACGTCAATGACATGTCTAAGGTGGACCCTCTGTGCAAGTAATGGTTGAATTATGGGATACCATGTAAAACATGTGTAATGTATACTACAGTAGATTGATACATCAGATATGTTACACAGGAGAACAGGCATATGATGCATAACAAAGGTATCATAAAGTGATGTGAGTAGTATGTAATTAAGATATGTATAAACAGTTATGATGAAATAACTATGTACTCCACTCTGTGCATTTGCAAAGGACGCAAACATTACTCCCATACTAGAATAGCAGAAGAGATGTGACAGACAAACATGAACATGATTGGCGTGTACAATAACAGTATACATATGGCCCGTAGTCACGGGACATTGTAATAGCATGACAGCCAATCTAACTGGAAGGGCTATACCAGTAACCATGCACAAAGGACATGTAATAGCTGCACAGGTTCATAGTGGGGTACCATGCAGTCTGGCAAGTCAATGTGTAACAACAACTACAGTGTGCACACCAGTGGCACCTCTCCAGGGTAGTGTCCTGTGAACAGAAGAGCCAAGTGTAACCTGCATCACTGCACAGTACAGCCACTGCAGTGAACCCTGGCATACATGTGTCCACCATCCAGCAAGCGAGGTATCACATGAACACTGCTACTGACTGTCCATGTGTGATGTACATAGGAATCATGTCCCAAAGCATGGTGAGTGTCCGGTCTGGGAATGCAACCCCCAAGCACATGCCACACACAGTCACATGTGTGCACATATCCATGAGCATCATGGTCATAGTGGCTATTGTATATGTTGTGTATGCGGAGTATATCCATAAACATATTTGCAGACATGGGCCCTGTCTTTGCAGCAGACATCACCCCTGAGTATGTAGTCTGCAAATGTGTACAGATGTGGTGTCTGTACATAAGCCGCATACATTAACAGTTGTAGCTCAATAAACATCATGGCATTTTAATGTTGGGTTATGTAAAGCTGTTGTGTAAGGTACACCCTACATGGGGTGTTGTACCCATGGATGTGTGTATACGTCCGGTGTTCAGAGGTACAATGGCTGCCTATGTACCAGCTACACACCCAGTACAGACATGTGTGAACACGTAGAAGGATATCCACGCCACAGTGGCAATGTGGTAATCACAGGAGTGTGTGCGACATACATGTGCCTTACAAACATGTACAATGCAACATGTATGTAGGGGACTAACAGCTATGTGATAACCAGTGGGAGGATGGTGTACTGCAAAGGTGATGTTCACACCAAGTGTCATGCAGGTAGAGGCCATGATGTTCATATCGGTATCTGTCACAGTGACACCCATATGGATGGGGTCTGTATCAGCTGGTGGAGCAACAATGGCGCTGGGTATGCAGTGGTCTGTAAAGCTAGGCAGGGAAGTCCCCTCAGTGGTAGCCTGTACCTCAGGGAAGCATATACCGAACATGAGGGCCCCATGACTGAGGACTGTGGTAAGCCAAGTGTAACTGGATTGCAGTATGTGATATGGTATGCCACCCTCAGTGTGTGTGTCCCATCTAGTAGCCACATTGCATAACATCCGGAGACATATGTTGTGATGTGCAGGTGGATGTGTATGTAGTCAATACCAGAATGGAGAATGGTGCTGAATGGCAGCGAGAGGACAATGCAGGCTGTGTGGACACCCGTGTTGTCATCGACTACTCTGGTGACTGTAGGAAAGGTGTTCAACAGGTGTAGGAGGCATGCTGTGGCCCCAACAAGACCAACCCAGCTGGCATCAAAGGAGTAGAGCTCAACAAAGACTCAACAAATGATGTCCATGATGATGTGCCCTATAGCCGTGCATAACAGTCCAGTGAGGTGTGTAGGGCAATAGTCCCAGTCATGCAGTGTGGCACCACCTGTGAGGAGCGTTACTGTCACTGTGTGCCAGTCAGGGGCCACAATGTCTGGTACAAGGCCATTACTGAATATGGTGTCCCAGTGGGGAGACATGCTGTTCAGAGTTCTGTGGACATCACAGCCTGGGATATTGCAGGGTGACAAGGGGCCTGTGTCCTAGGACATATAGAGTGCAGGTCAGTACTGTGTAGGTGTGACTGCAGGTACACCGCAATGTACCTGCAAGGAATGTGGCCCTGCAGGGAGTGAGAGGGTGTAATGTTAGCAATGAATCCATCAGACAGCATGTTGCCAACATCACCTGTTACTGTCATGTTCCAGAGTGACAGTTGTATGTGTGAGCAGATGTGGGTATTGCATACGACTACTGACATATCACCATAATGCCTTGTGATACATCTCGAAATGTGTTGCAGTAATGTGTACATAGCTAGTTATGGTGTATGTGATGTGGGATCCTGTGGCCCTACCGAGGCTGACCAGTGAGTCACCCTGCCCATGGGAATGTAAACCACCGTGTAACAGCCCCCACCTGTTGTTGTAAAGTATGTCCGTGGGACTGCACCCCCAGAGTGTCATCTGTATTCTGGTGTGTACCAGCATGGCTCTTTGTGGAATAGCATGAACCACATTGTCATGTACATGCTACTGAAGTGCACTGGGGTATGTCTCAGCATTTGCATGTGCATTGTCCACCTGCACGTGTGTCACGACAACAACTACCGCTGTCATACAACATCTGTAGTTGGTGTTGTAGTACTCATCTACCATGTATGCCGTGAAGTGTGTGGTGCCGGTATGTGGCTAACAAGGGTGGGTAGCAGATGTTTGGATTCCACCAATGAGGGGATAACTGCAGGTGTGGAACAGCAGTCACATGTTGGTAGTGTCCATGTCAAGGATACTGTTGATCTTGGAGGTGGTGTATGTGTCGAACCAGCTGAGTGGAGGTTATGACTCACGCACAGTGTACACCTAATGTGTCAGTACATGTGCGGCTATAACAGTTAAGTGTGGGTTACTGTCTGTCTCACATTAGTAGCAGCAGTAGTTCTGGACACAGTTATATGCACGTGGAGCACCTGTGATGCATTGTGCAAAGTAACCAGTCGGGATGTGTGTACAACATAGTGGAATATGGGGACACCTCAGCTGTGGGTGTGCCAGTCCAGGTACGTGCCTGAGAGGTACATTCTGTCTATACCCAGTCATTGCAGGTGTGCTCTGCAGAGCCAAGAGGCAGGTCCCAGTCACTGCAGAGATATTGCAGTGGTGCAGTATCAGGTGTGCCTTGCCTGCGTGTGTCACAGAGGATGATATCAAGCATTGTGTGACATGACCACATGCTTCGCTAGCCAGTTCCCATTCTGGTGGTGACTGTTATTGGGCACTGTGCAAGACAGGCAGTATAAAAGCAGCAAAAGTCCAACATGTGATCCGTACTCCCAGGGCTGACAGGTGCAGGTCAACTGTGACACAGCATCATGTTGTTTGGCTGGGTCTGTCAAAGTGGACGTATACTAGATGCCTGTGGAATGACAGCAGAAGCATGGACAACTGTTGGGAGTGACACAGTCATTCGTAGTACAGTGGTAACAGGTCCGGATGACCGCAAAATGCTTCCCAGGGCATGGACCACACCATCCAGGTGACAACACTGGTGGGCCATTGCATGTCCCTGCACACATAGTCTGTGCCCTGAGTGACAACTTCAGTCACACAAACATGGAAGGGGAGTCACATCGTACCTGCTGACTTGTGGCATGTGTGCATAGGTTATGTTGCAGAACCAGTTACTGGACAGCAGGATGTAAGTGACTATCGCCTTGTATAGCCTGCTGAGTGGAACAGCAGTGTGACTGCCGACAGTCACCTAAGACAGGTGTGTTGTGTATGTTATGACACTCTATTGGCTGTATGTGATGGGCACATGTGTCTGTGGGCTATAGGTTGGTGTGGTTGTGTTTGGTGATGTGGGCTGTTGTCGGTGCCCACACAGAGTATGGAGGGGTACTGTACAAGGTGTCTCCATATGTGTGGCCTGTGGTGGGGATCATGTGTGACCATGTGATGTGTGGGGTGTGTTGCCAATGTTGAACAACCCCACATGACTGTCAGGTACAGTCAGGGTTGGTGACAGTATAACCCCCAGCAGGGCTGCATATGTGCATCCCCCACAGGCTGTACTGTTGTATGTTGGGAGGTGTGCATTGACTGTGGACATGAGAATAGCTCTATTGCCACATGTACAACATAGTCATCATAGTGACAGGCAATAGCACTGGCACGTGCCAGTTGGACATGCCTGTATATAAGTGGTACGTGGCAGGTGGACAGGCTGTAGAAACCACCATGTCTCATGAGGTATGTGAGCGATGTGTGTACGACAGCTGTTGTACAGTTATCAAGCTGGAAATGTATGGACAGACAGTGTACCTGTGAGGACTGGTGTGAAATGAGTGCTAAACTAAGCAGTAGCTCATAATGTGCCAAGAAGCTCTGAACAAGTGCTGAGCATGCCCATACATTACAGATAGGGTGTTGTATACTATCAACCCACAAGTGTTGACAACAGTCATGATTGGTGGCACCGCATCAGAACACTGCCGGGTATCGTCTGCAGGTCCATGAACCATTATCAATGTAGATGTTGGCAGTACAGATGTACAAGACAATATGGATGTTTGGCTACAGATGCCTGTGTATGTCACAGGAGTGTTCTACTAGTGGCCTGTTGACAGACTCACAACTACCAAAGGTGCTACAGTGACATGTGCATATCACACGGTGTCAGCTACAGTAAACCAGGGTTAATGTGTTGTACCCTACCTGCATTGTAGCCCATACCACACAGACAAATGTCAGCCATCTGTGTATGTGATGATGTGAATGGCCATGACCTATAGGCAATTGTCACAGTGTTGTGAACAACATACAGAATGGGCTGTGTGTGTGATGTGTGTGACATATGTGCTCATTCTGGTGGATGATATCAGCAATGACACCACTAGGGGAATACCCCCGTACCCATTAAGAAACACCTAGGCTGTGGTCAACAGTATGGACACTGTGTTAGGGATGGTGTAGTGTAGTACACCTCCCTGAGCTGGAGACATGTCCCTGACCCTTTAGGTAGTCATCCGAGGTACCCATGGCATGACAGGGTGGTATCCATGGGCACGGAGATCACTGGACAGGCATACACAGCACCCGTGTGACCAATATTGGAATACACATCACTCTCCAGGGGTAGGGCCCATCTGTGGATGGCCGATACCAGCCTCCATAATACTCACTTCCAGTATGCAGCATGCTATCCACCTTGCATACAGACATATGCCACACTATGCTGTTAGACATGCTACATGTCCATAGCCTGATCTGAAAGACATACGTCATGGACAACCACCATCCTATGACTAGGATGGCCACATGCTGGACAGATCCCTGTGCCATACATGTGACATACTCCCGCCATACCATGCAGCCCTGTCCACATAGCTGCACATATCATCCCTGCCATACACGGTGTGATGGCCATGTGGTAGATGTAGTATCATCTATCTGGATCAGTAATGTGTCACTGATGCCCCTCCTGGTGACGTAATGGGTGTTGGATACAGCTAAGAAACCCAGCCCGTACATGCTATAGCCGATAACCTTACCTGCGAATGACGTCCGACTAGCCATTGTCCCATGTCTATCACATGTGCAACACAGGTGATCCGTGGCAGGATGTTGAACAGCTGTGCAGTGTAGATGTCTATGGAAAAACAGATGCATGTACAGGTTTCCATGTGCACTTGGCGCATTGTCACTGCCCAAGTCCAGTAAGGCTGTGTCTGTGTTGATATGTGACATATCCACAGCATCCAGGTCAACAGCATTACCGTGGATACATCAGGCATGGGTAGATAGGTAAGAACACCAGTGCATGCAAACAGACATGTCCACATGGAGACTGACAGGAGGATGATGTCGTAATACCCTACCTCCATGAGAACTACGAGGTGGTATTAAGCCACGTGCCACAGCATGCACAGCAGTGGGATGACCTGTGGCAGGATCTTCGCAGGAGGGTCAACGAAGTGGGTGGCCACAACTGCACGTACCAGCAGGTGCGCAGACACTGCGCGGACCTCATACGTCATGGAAAACAGCGTGCCACTGCAATTGCCAGAGAACAAGGTGGTACGGGTGGTGGGCCACCAACCCAGCCTCCACTCACACACACAGAGGAGCTACTGGCCAGTCTGGGAACACCCTCGGAACAGTCCCCACAAAGAGTAGCTGCCATCGTGGATGTGGGTGTCTCCCAACCAATGAGCCTGGATTTGCCTGGTAAGTCAGTACTGAACATATAGCCAGTATATCCCACGTACGTGCATGTGTTAGTGTACATCATGTAATGTAACAACATATGCAAGGTATGTGGACACACATGCTTTATGCTACCCTGTGTATGCACCATACCTCTGAACTGTACAGGTATTTGCAGGATATCCAGATGTCTGCCTCATATTGTCGGTGTGTTCCCCTTAATATCTGTCCCTTTCTGGCAAATAGCTGAGGAATGGAGTCATTAAATGATGACATACAGTTGTGTTTACGACTGCACATTCCATTGCAAACCCATGTGCATGCAAACCTATTGGTCTATCAAATATCCAGGTTAGTAAGAGTTATATGTAGAGTTAGTAAGAGTAATATGTCACAGTTGTCCCTATATGTCCCCCATCATGGTAGACTTTGTCCACATTTATTGTTCTAAGAGGTTGAGAGGTATGGTATGCACACATGTGCTGACTATATGCTTTTGTACAGGCGAATGTGTTAACCTGCACTGTGCACCCTGTGGCTGTCATACTGTCATGGATAATGTACTGCTGTGTCACCCTATACAGGTACCTCTGGCGTGCCACACAGACAAGAGTCCGTTGTGGGTGAGTCTATCATCAGTATCAGGCATATCAAAGCATAGATCTATTCGCCATGTGGCCAGTTAATACATGGATATACAGGTCGCATCACCCATCATCCACACAGGCCACCCATGTGCAATATATGCAACTGAAATGATACACAGACATGAAACTACAGTATTTGTCATTGCTACATGTGTGTCCACCTGTGCATACAATGGTGGAGGTGTTCTACAATGGAGGCATATGTACTATACAGTGGAACAAAATGTGTGGTACACAAACCAGTATCGCACAGTGAGCAGTGATATGGGCAGGCCACAGGCATCACCATTGTGTTATATGCCCCTGCAATGGTTTCACACATTGTGATGTTCCAGCCAACATGTCTGAGACACGTAGCATTTTGGTTGCAATATTGTCACAATTTCCCATAACCCATACCCCACATACCACACATACACCTGTTGTCTGCATAGCCCTGTGGATGGTGACATAACCAACATCTATACGTGTATGTCATATGGGACAACACAGACATGTGTGATAGACGGCCATCACATACATGACCAACACATGTGCACACATGGCCATGGGGGATGGCCAGAGACACGTAGCCACACAGAAGACGGGATGTGGATACACCCTGTCCCACTTTGTCCACACATGGTCCAAGTACAGCCATACTAGACCGATTGTACAGGTGATGTGGTACGCTGCACATCATAAATGCCTGTGCACAGCTAGTGGAGGTGTCAGTGACATGTACCTCATAAGATGTGTTGAACATGATGTCTGTGTCATAGCATGATGGTAGTCACCTTCACAGATTCCACCTTTCAGTGATACCAGGCCACAGAAACTGTACTTTTCCCCTCTGCCGTAGGACATCACTGTTAGCTGTACACCATGTGTGCGTGGTACATCAATGTCATGTGTGAAATGGTGATGTGACAGGTCCGCTATATGTGGACATGGTTGCCAGGCAGCTAACACTCTGTAGTCATTGTGCAGGGGTGTCATCTGTATGTCCTCCAGTGACCTGTCACATGACACAGCATGGTTGGGTGTGTATACACCTCAGCATCGTAGGTCACAATCCACAGGTATGTCATGGCTATGCATGCAGTTCTGGATATGCAATGTGTACATAACATGCACTGTTTAGCAATATAGACACCTCATGATGCCATGCAATGGCACAGTGTCTGTACATCACACTGTACAGCAATGTAGATGGCCCAGTCCCCTACCATGCCCATGCACATTTGCTCAACATGCATTCTATCTGTAGGGCATATGGACAACACCACAATGTGATACCCAGTACGATGCTGTACATGTGTCACGACACCACTGTGTCAGGCATGCATGCATGTTAATGAAGATGTCAGCAGATTACATGTCAAGGTCATGTCAGCCATGTGTACTGTTAAACTGTTCTGGTCCACATGGTGTATCAAGGGGATGCATGCATACTACCATGATTGTGTGAATGGCATGGATAATGATATGACATCTGCCTGTTGTAGTGTGCATTCCAGGAGGTATGCTTACAAACACTATTGATGTCTGAGCTGCATGCTGTCAGCTGTATCACAAGCATGCTGCATGCCATCTGTCATCTCACATGCATGGTGTGTCAGTGTGTGTGTCGGTGTGTCAGTTTGTGTGTCAGTGTGTCAGTGTGTGTCAGTGTGTGTGTGTCTATTGTAATGTAGAGTATTTCTTTGCATTCACAGGTGATGTAGGTGCATTACCCTCCTGTGGTCCATCTGATAGTGTCCCCACAGATGCTAGCAGTGATGAACATATGCATGAGGTACAGGCAGGGATGTCAGGGGCAGAATCTGTGCCAACGTTTGCCATCCCAGCTATGTCCCCCTCTTCCCTGCACACAGTTCAGCTGCCAACACATACTGCATCTACAGTGGCCATAGAGGAAGTACAGTCAGTGTTTGTTAGCGTTGAACAGGAATGTGTGGTGGCTACAGAAGGTGTGTCTCCACACCATGGTGGCAGTATACTGACTGCAGATGTGCCACACAGGCATGTGGCTGGTGCTGCTCGTAGGAGGACCTCTGGCAGACATGCACCTGCAGGACATAGCTTAGCAGCTGGGATCACCAGACGCATGTTCCAGACTATAATGGCAGCACAGGCATGTGCCGAATGGCAGAACAGAGAAGGGCAGAGGCTGCAGAGGGCTGCTATGAGTACCCTAAACAACAACATCCAGGCATTGGCAGGTGCTCAACAGCAGCTTGCTGATGTTCTGGACAGATGATTGGGTGACATGGTCAGAATCCTCAAACGTGGCATGGCAATTCGTGAGCATGAGCTGTCTGTGCTGGAACATCTGGTAGAGGTGAGGCATAGGACACATGGACATAGGCCAGCTACACCACCAAGTGCAGGTCAACGTGAGCGTGCCACCTCACATGGCCGCTCCCATAGTGCTGGTAGCAGTAGCAGTGCAGCTGGTGCTGCAATGTCCACACCAGGTCACAGCAGCAGGGACACGGTCCCAGTGGCCATGTGTTGTCGGACAGTAGCCATTCTGTACCTCTGCCTGGTAGTGCCCGTGCCACCCCTGGCAGGCACAGGACATGTGGCCGTGTCCAGTCACAGTGAGCTGTACAACCTGGTCTGTACAATCTGGAACTGTTCATAATACCCTTGTGTAGGCCTCACAAATGACAGAACTGTGTGCACACATACACGCACACAGCAAACACAACTGTAGGGCTCCACAACACCCACATGCATACGGAACAGACATGTCCATTCAAATCACTGGCCCTTACCTGCACACATGATGTCATCCATTGGAGCAGCCTATGCCCCTGGCAAACAGTATCACCCTGTGCATATGATGAAGCCTGTGCCGCATCCCTGTCATGCACACCATCGGTGCAGGGATATGCTCATATGGTCTGATGCACAGGGTGAACAGAATAGTGAGAGGTGTATCTAACATTACTTGTGTATGCATATTGCGGGATGTGTATGTTGTATTGGTCGTGTGTGAATACTGAGATGTAAGAGGTGCATTTAACATTACTTGTGTATGCATATTGAGGGATGTGCATGTTGCATTGGACGTGTGTGAATACTGAGAGATGTGTA
>NC_056728.1:1175585037-1175605037 GCF_019279795.1 Protopterus annectens | reverse complement strand
CAGTTCTTTTCCCCTATGGCTACCCTCAGCTTTACAAGTTCAAGTTCACCTGGCTCTCACATCACAACACATGTTCCCACCAAGGTTAAAGACAAGATTATAAAAGGAGAGTTTGTAGATATCTTTGATCTAGTGGACAATGAGGGAATTAAATGCATACTGGATACCAGCTACATGTCTAACAAGGACTTGATGGCAGCCTTAGCTGTCAACGGGAATTAGGATTCAGCCAGGACACTGGTCAGGAGCTGGAATAATTGATCTCTGGGTTTTGTGGTATTTATGGGTGTGATCCTCAAGAAGGACCCCACTCAAGCATTGCCTTACTAGCCTATTTTGTAGCCATAAGGGAAACCCACCATGTGAAAGGGGGTTTTGGTTAGTTGAATTATGATCAGTGCATCAGGAAGCTGAAATCTCTTGATAGTTCCCTCAGGTGGGAGTCAAGACATCCTGACATATGGCTCAGTGCCATGATAGACAAGGAGGCAGCTATGGGCATTGATGAAGGGACTGTTAATCCAAAGGATACAAGGTTCTGCTGGGCCTTCAATCAGGGCAAATGTATCTCACCTGTTTACAAATACAGCCACTTGTGTTTGGGATGTGGAAAAGGCTATCCCACTTCCAGATGTTGGGGCTTGTTGCCTAGGGACAGGCTGGCCTTTTCTGCTTCTCAGACAGATGGAGAGATTGGTAGGGGATGCAGCACCTCCTTTTGGGCCAAGTCACTTTTTCGAGGACACAGAGGGGTCCTTGATAGAGGATCCAAATGCACCACACTGGGCTTATTCCCCCAATTATCTAGATTGGTCATCCTGCCTACTGTCAGATTACCCTGATCTTAGGGCAGCAGCCACCCTTCTTAAACGCTTTTCCAAAGGTTTTCCTATTCACTCCATAGCCCCATTAGAGTCTAAGTTAGTTAACAATTTGTCATCCTTCAGAGGACATGAACACATTGCTGTTAGGCCGATAGAGAAACAGGGATGTACTGGCAGGATAACTGGCCTCTTTTCTTCCCTTCTATGGTTTTTGTTTAAAATTTTCCCTATCGGCCCAGTTCCCAAGAAACAGGAGAGTGAGCTGAGGATGATTCATCACTTATCTCACTGAGCAGGGGGTTTGATCAATGATTTTATTGACACCAAGCTAACCAAAGTGCACTATTCTTCTATGGACCAGGATGTGGAGGTCAACATGGGCTACACTGACCCCTATAAGATGAATATTCAGTCTGCTTTCCATCTTTCTCCCATTAGACAAATAGATTAGCCTTATTTAGGTTTTCAGTTCAATGGGAAAATATTTTTTGACACTGCAATGCCAATGGGGTTTGCTGTAGCTTGTGCGACATTCAAACTATTTAGTACAGCGTTACATTGGTACTGGCAAGAATGAGCCCCTATGCCAGTCAGCAGTACACTGCCTAGATGATTTTTCATAGTGGGGGAAGGTTAGGACCTGTCTATTTTCAAGTAGCTTTGTTCTGAGTTAGGGGTACCCTTGGCTGACAACATGGCAATAGGACAAAGTCAAGTCCTGACTTTCTTGGGTTTAGAAGTCAGTACCATTGATACCTCCTTTAAGCTTCTTCTGCCCAAACTTCAACAACTCCAATAGTTATATTGGAGAGTCTTGAGTTCCAGCAAAGTTCAAGTAGGCGACATCATGCAGTTACAGGGTTTGCTGAACTTTGGCTGTAGTGCAGTTTCACCAGGCAGAACTTTCCCATGGTCCGTATCTGACTTGTTGAAAGGTAACATGCCCAAGCATCACCTGGTCCAGATGACCAGATGGGTTAAGGATGACCTTCAGGTATAGTTCACATTCTTCAGCCAGTTCAATGGAGTTTCTTTTGGCAGCCCCCTTGTACCACTGCCACCAGCCTTGAGTTTTTTACTGATGCAGCTGGGGGTCCTGGATAGGAGAGTATTTCATGGGCATCTGGTTTTCTGAAAGGTGGCCAGAAACTTGGTCTGTGTTGAGAAGGGACATTACATTTTTAGAAATAGTTCCCATTTGGATGGCAGTGTTAGTATGGAAAGACAGATTACGTGACAAGAAGATCATTTTTTTTTTCAGATAATATTGCAGTGGTTCACACTCTAAAAAAATGTTCTTCCAGGTTCAGGTGGTTCCACTCAGTCATCAGGCTTTTAGTTTTCCTGAGTCTAGAGATTAAGTTGTCATTTTTGTGTGTTCATGTCACTGGTCATCTTAATCCTATAGCTGACAGTCTGTCCCATTTTCAGTTTGCCAGGTTTTGCCTCTTGGCCAAGCATTCAGATCCAAAGGACACTCCAGTTCCTGTGGTAGCCTGGCTAATTGGTGAAGACTAGCATTATTGGTCATAGCAAATTATTGGGCCAGCAACACTAGGAAAGCATATTTGTCAACCCGACAGTTTTTCAAGACATTCTACATGTCTTTGATCCCTGGTTCCAAGCCATGGGGAGTACAGTTGTTGCTGCAATTCTTAGTAGCCAGATCCACCACTGGGGATTCACCTAAAACTCCCAGAGTACACCTTGCAGCTTTGTAATGGTTGTAGTATTTTATGGGCCTTCAGGCTGTGTCAGGGCATTTTGTTATGGGGAGGATACTCAAGGGCCTTGAGGATATTAAAGGACCTTCCCAGGATTCCAGAAAACCTATTAGGAGACAATTCCTTCCCCTTGTTATTCAAGGTCTTTATAAGACCATGGGTGAATTCCACTTGTTTGTCTCTATAGCTGTTTTGTTCACATCTTTGTATGCGGGTGCCTTTCATGCCAATGAACTTCTCCTTTACCTTTGTTGGGAGGATCTTGTCATCCACAGCAGGTTTGTTATGATTTGGTTAAAAAACTGAAGACTGATCAAGCTGGTAAAGGACAGTGTGTGCATTTAGACAGGGCCAGTGAGCTAGTCATCTGTCCCGTGCATTGGGTCGGTTTGCTATATAATATTACTCCCACAGAGAAAAGGTTAGGCTTTAAAACCAGTTACACTACACATCTGAAGGATGAATGTTCTCATATAGAAAAAAAGATATATATATATGTGTGTGTGTGTGTGTGTGTGTGTGTGTGTGTGTGTGTGTGTGTGTGTATGTATATATATATATATATATATATATATATATATATATATATATATACATATATATAAATATATAAATATATATATAGATATATATACACACACACAATTAAATTAATAAACAATAATTTCAAATGCAGGAGTAACTTTTGTAATATGGGCACATGGTAACAATACATTTAAACGTACTTCGGAGCAAACTTCTGCATTCTGCTTGTATAAAGAATGTTATTAATTATGTAAATAAGTACCTTGTAACAGCATGTTGAATAAATAAAATAGGGGTGGCACAGTTAAAACTTTATGTTAAGGCATGTTTTATGATTGGTGGAATCTGTACGATTTTGCTGCATGCAGTTTGCTCCTTTATTTCAGTGCTTTTTTAGACCACTATCTTATGAAGTTTGAAGTATGCTTTTATTGATTAGGGCACATTGGGTCTGGGAACCTGAGTAGTGTGGGGCATATAGCCTATAATGCTTTGCTTTATTTTGGATTGATGTATCAGTTGTGAGTGGGTGCATATTTGGATCAGTAGATGCATCCTGCTTTTGTGGAAGCTTGATTTTATTATAGGGGTAAATTATGGAGTCTGACTACAAGGAATCAAGTCAAATTTTGTTTTATGTTTTAGTAGTTTGGGTTATGTGTAGGTTAAATTGTTTTATATAATTATGTGTGTGATGGTATCTTGGGCACAATGATTTTATAATAAAGTTGTAATGTTAGTGTCAGTTTTGTTAAGTTTTGGGCATGGCATTTTGGGTAACCTGTAGTATATAATGTTTACCAGCATCTGATTCTTAGGTTGTATACATCCTTGTTTTTGGCAGAGTGGTTTGTGTAGGATATGACATGGCATTCCAGAACCCCTGCAGCAGCTCAGCTGGTTTTAGTCACAATGGCATTTTTTCAAGGAAATGATGAGCAGAGAAATATCCTGAGGGCTTTACATTCTAGAAGTTTGCAACACCACAGCATCTTAGCATTCAATTCTTTTAATACTAACTGGAACTTTGTGTGGTTTTAGTTTGTCATATTTTCCTTCCCCTTTTTTTCTTCTTTTTTTTTCAGATTCAGCTACAGTATAGTCCATTAAAGAGAGATGGTTGTATTTATCCCAGGTAGGAAAAGCCTAGCTAATTGATTTCAAAACAGTGGGGGTGATTGAGCCAGAATTCCAAGAGGAGACCTTCACTGAATTCGGAGGAGTGTGCAACTAAAGGTCCAGCCCCAGCTAAGAAGGCTTTGCCTCCAGCCAAATGGTCACCCCTTCCTACTTGTCTGACATATCAACAGAAGCACAAGGTAATGTGTCTGTTGGGTCTACAGGGCTTAACATTATTGGTACGGGTCAATCTGCTGATAATTTTTTAGATGAGTTTATAAATTCTTTGTTGTAAGAAGGAAAAGTTACGCTGTTTGACTTAGCCTTAGAAACTTTTCTGCCTCCACAACTTTGAATCCTGGAGAGCAAGTAGGTACTGATCTTGACCAGGTTGTGCAGTTATCTTTACCAAATTTGCATAGGGGGTCAAAGGAGGTCAGAGTTTCAGAGAAGGAGGTCCCACTTCATTCAGATGATGGTATTCCCCCAGTTCTTTTCCCCTATGGCTACCCTCAGCTTTACAAGTTCAAGTTCACCTGGCTCTCACATCACAACACATGTTCCCACCAAGGTTAAAGACAAGATTATAAAAGGAGAGTTTGTAGATATCTTTGATCTAGTGGACAATGAGGGAATTAAATGCATACTGGATACCAGCTACATGTCTAACAAGGACTTGATGGCAGCCTTAGCTGTCAACGGGAATTAGGATTCAGCCAGGACACTGGTCAGGAGCTGGAATAATTGATCTCTGGGTTTTGTGGTATTTATGGGTGTGATCCTCAAGAAGGACCCCACTCAAGCATTGCCTTACTAGCCTATTTTGTAGCCATAAGGAAACCCACCATGTGAAAGGGGTTTTGGTTAGTTGAATTATGATCAGTGCATCAGGAAGCTGAAATCTCTTGATAGTTCCCTCAGGTGGGAGTCAAGACATCCTGACATATGGCTCAGTGCCATGATAGACAAGGAGGCAGCTATGGGCATTGATGAAGGGACTGTTAATCCAAAGGATACAAGGTTCTGCTGGGCCTTCAATCAGGGCAAATGTATCTCACCTGTTTACAAATACAGCCACTTGTGTTTGGGATGTGGAAAAGGCTATCCCACTTCCAGATGTTGGGGCTTGTTGCCTAGGGACAGGCTGGCCTTTTCTGCTTCTCAGACAGATGGAGAGATTGGTAGGGGATGCAGCACCTCCTTTTGGGCCAAGTCACTTTTTCGAGGACACAGAGGGTCCTTGATAGAGGATCCAAATGCACCACACTGGGCTTATTCCCCAATTATCTAGATTGGTCATCCTGCCTACTGTCAGATTACCCTGATCTTAGGGCAGCAGCCACCCTTCTTAAACGCTTTTCCAAAGGTTTTCCTATTCACTCCATAGCCCCATTAGAGTCTAAGTTAGTTAACAATTTGTCATCCTTCAGAGGACATGAACACATTGCTGTTAGGCCGATAGAGAAACAGGGATGTACTGGCAGGATAACTGGCCTCTTTTCTTCCCTTCTATGGTTTTTGTTTAAAATTTTCCCTATCGGCCCAGTTCCCAAGAAACAGGAGAGTGAGCTGAGGATGATTCATCACTTATCTCACTGAGCAGGGGGTTTGATCAATGATTTTATTGACACCAAGCTAACCAAAGTGCACTATTCTTCTATGGACCAGGATGTGGAGGTCAACATGGGCTACACTGACCCCTATAAGATGAATATTCAGTCTGCTTTCCATCTTTCTCCCATTAGACAAATAGATTAGCCTTATTTAGGTTTTCAGTTCAATGGGAAAATATTTTTTGACACTGCAATGCCAATGGGGTTTGCTGTAGCTTGTGCGACATTCAAACTATTTAGTACAGCGTTACATTGGTACTGGCAAGAATGAGCCCCTATGCCAGTCAGCAGTACACTGCCTAGATGATTTTTCATAGTGGGGGAAGGTTAGGACCTGTCTATTTTCAAGTAGCTTTGTTCTGAGTTAGGGGTACCCTTGGCTGACAACATGGCAATAGGACAAAGTCAAGTCCTGACTTTCTTGGGTTTAGAAGTCAGTACCATTGATACCTCCTTTAAGCTTCTTCTGCCCAAACTTCAACAACTCCAATAGTTATATTGGAGAGTCTTGAGTTCCAGCAAAGTTCAAGTAGGCGACATCATGCAGTTACAGGGTTTGCTGAACTTTGGCTGTAGTGCAGTTTCACCAGGCAGAACTTTCCCATGGTCCGTATCTGACTTGTTGAAAGGTAACATGCCCAAGCATCACCTGGTCCAGATGACCAGATGGGTTAAGGATGACCTTCAGGTATAGTTCACATTCTTCAGCCAGTTCAATGGAGTTTCTTTTGGCAGCCCCCTTGTACCACTGCCACCAGCCTTGAGTTTTTTACTGATGCAGCTGGGGGTCCTGGATAGGAGAGTATTTCATGGGCATCTGGTTTTCTGAAAGGTGGCCAGAAACTTGGTCTGTGTTGAGAAGGGACATTACATTTTTAGAAATAGTTCCCATTTGGATGGCAGTGTTAGTATGGAAAGACAGATTACGTGACAAGAAGATCATTTTTTTTTTCAGATAATATTGCAGTGGTTCACACTCTAAAAAAATGTTCTTCCAGGTTCAGGTGGTTCCACTCAGTCATCAGGCTTTTAGTTTTCCTGAGTCTAGAGATTAAGTTGTCATTTTTGTGTGTTCATGTCACTGGTCATCTTAATCCTATAGCTGACAGTCTGTCCCATTTTCAGTTTGCCAGGTTTTGCCTCTTGGCCAAGCATTCAGATCCAAAGGACACTCCAGTTCCTGTGGTAGCCTGGCTAATTGGTGAAGACTAGCATTATTGGTCATAGCAAATTATTGGGCCAGCAACACTAGGAAAGCATATTTGTCAACCCGACAGTTTTTCAAGACATTCTACATGTCTTTGATCCCTGGTTCCAAGCCATGGGGAGTACAGTTGTTGCTGCAATTCTTAGTAGCCAGATCCACCACTGGGGATTCACCTAAAACTCCCAGAGTACACCTTGCAGCTTTGTAATGGTTGTAGTATTTTATGGGCCTTCAGGCTGTGTCAGGGCATTTTGTTATGGGAGGATACTCAAGGGCCTTGAGGATATTAAAGGACCTTCCCAGGATTCCAGAAAACCTATTAGGAGACAATTCCTTCCCCTTGTTATTCAAGGTCTTTATAAGACCATGGGTGAATTCCACTTGTTTGTCTCTATAGCTGTTTTGTTCACATCTTTGTATGCGGGTGCCTTTCATGCCAATGAACTTCTCCTTTACCTTTGTTGGGAGGATCTTGTCATCCACAGCAGGTTTGTTATGATTTGGTTAAAAAACTGAAGACTGATCAAGCTGGTAAAGGACAGTGTGTGCATTTAGACAGGGCCAGTGAGCTAGTCATCTGTCCCGTGCATTGGGTCGGTTTGCTATATAATATTACTCCCACAGAGAAAAGGTTAGGCTTGGTTTTCATGCAGGCCATGGGCAGCCCTTTAACCTATCAGAGATTGTTGCATTTCTTAGGCAGGCCTCACTCTAGACTTATTGGCTCCGAGCTTTAACATCAAAGGGTCACAACATGCTTTACTTGGTCAGTAGAGTGCACTGTTGTTGCATTTTTTTCAGTTCCACATGTAACACTATTTTTACCATTTAAGACACAAGCCTGTGGTTTACATTAATATTTACAGATGACAGAATTATTTACAAAATTCTATCTGGTTAGGCTGGCAGCCTTCATCCATCTTCACCCAATCTTCACACAGGGAAAGAGGTAATTTGGCTCTTGGGCCATTCTTTTATCAAGAGAGTTTCAATTCAAGCCTTGGCCTGTCTGGCTGGTCACTCAAATTCCTTTTATAGTTAGCATTGGATAGTTCATTCTTTTTCGGACCCCTGGTCTTAGTTGGTTTCAATTTTGGGAAATCTGGTGTAAGAATACCATGAAAGAAGCCTTGCCTGGTATTGTGAGCATTCACCTCAGAGAAATGATCTGGGTCAAGCTCCTAAGAAAATCCTATCTGATATGGAACACTTTCATCAGTTGTATCTGAAGGTAGTTTTCTTCTGGTCTGCCGTCATTCTGAGACTGTACTAGAAAGGGTCTAGAAGGTCTGGTGCCATTGAAAGAGCCAAGTGTTTTATCAACCACAAAGTCATGTCAGCTGCTAGCCAAGTTGGTTTACAGGTGATTGAGCACAGTGATTTTGACAGACTGGAGCCCAATTTCTGTGATTTGGACAATGTACATTTGAATAACATGGGTTTTGATCTGTTTAGTTTGGATGTGGTTGTGGCTATTCAGAAGGTTTTCAAAGTGTAACTTGATTCCTTACATAACCCAGAATTTATTTGCAAGATCGCCAATTTGGGGGGAACAGCATGTTATACTGGGTTTTCGGTGACTTTATGGCTTCATCCCCACCTTGTGTCCCCCCCTCTATTCCTATTCAACAGCCTCAGCTTCCCTCAAGTTAGACCCAGATTTGACTGGTGGCCACATCGAGGGGCTCACTGTCTGCGAGCAGCAAGTCATCATCGGTGGATGGGCATAGATGTGCACTCCCTTTTTAAGAGAGTGCTTCTGTTCCTGCCTGCCAGATCCATCAGCAGGTACACTGACCATCCCTCCCAACCCTCTGTGCAGAGTCAGGTGGTGGCCTTATGACTTCACCCCCCTTGTGTTCCTGCCTGCCAGATCCATTAGCAGATATGCTGACCATCCCTCCCAACCCTCTGTGCAGGGTCAGGCAGTGGCCTTATGACTTCACCCCCTTATGTTTCCCCTTGTTCCTGGTCAGCAGCCTCAGATCTCCTCAAGTTGGACCCAGATTTGACTGGTGCCCACATCAAGGGTATGTGGCTTGTAAGTATGAGTTAGATAGGTTTGCCACTAGGTTCGAGGTAGCTTGGAATACACACTCAGTTTTCTCTGAAATGGCAGCCGGAACAGGTGGGTTTATGCCAACTGGCTTGAGGTGATGGTTTGATGGTATTTGTTGATATGCTGCATATGAATTATTTATGGCATCACTGTTAGTTGTCATTGATTGCTATGTAATTAAAGATCGCTAAGTCAATCTGGTGTGTTTTATGACTTGGTTCAGTGGACAAAGAAATACTAATGAATTTCTAGGTTTACATTTTATATTGTTGATTAGTACCCACAATGTATGCACATGAAAGAGAGAAAGAGGTTGAAGAAATAAAATGCTATTCAGAGTAGTCACAACTACTAGTGACAATGTCCCCACTGTAAATTTAATACAGAAAAAAATAACTTATTTTCTTTTTGATTTAATGCATCTGACAAATAAATATATAGAGAAGGGAGAATATATTCCTTACACGATGTTTGGGCAAAGAAGACTGTAGCATTTGCCAGTAGTTACAGCATCAGACCTGTAAAAACACCTTACTGTAATGAAAGTCAGGGAGGATGTCAGCTCCATAGGACTGATCACTGGCTAAACAGGAATGTTTAAGAGAAGAACATATAAAAAATTTAAAATATGAAACTAAGAGGAAAACTTCTTAAGAAATCAATTCCCTAATGCTTCTGTTATGGTACTGTTGCACAGTGAATAATAAATTCAGGCAGATGTTCGTATTATGATAAATAGTCGCAAAAGGCCAGTTTAAACCAGCTCTGATTTGCAAACAATCCACTTAATTCATAAAATGTTTTGCTTGAAGGAAAGTACTACAGTTTAGTCAGGTGAAAGATAAATAAACATGCACATAAAACTTCAAATTAATATTCCAATATCTCATGCACAGTACCTTTTTTCTGAATGTTACTTTGAGAAACTTCCATAATTTCCTATTTCATAACCATAGCCTTTTTAGAAGCTGTGGTATCTTATGCCTTATGCAATGACATGCTGATTATGCAGTGGATCGGGGGTTAAAAGTAAAATAACATCCACAAGTTCAAAGGCCACAGGGGCTAATAATATGTGCATAGAAATATAAAAGGATTCACGAACAAGCTTTGTGATGGCCAGTGCCATTGTGGATCTGTGGGAGAGACAGACAATAATAAAGGTGACCAGACCTATAGTAAAAGCAAACTATCTTAAGATATGTTTGATTCACAGTTCTGGAAGCCTCAAAGAGGCCATCTCAAGATATGATTAGATTTCAGTGTAGCAGGTTCCTGCATTGAGTGGGTCAGAAGTGCATAACAGGATGTGTGGCTGCAGCTAGTACAAATTTTCTGTTGATTGGCTGAAACAGTGTACTAAACAAGTGGTTCTGCTTATATGTAGGTGAAACATTACAACTAACAATGGCTTGGTACAGTTTAGGCTCGCATACTTATAAGTTTTTATTGCCCATAGCCTTTTCTATTGACAGCATCATGTAGAGAACTTGCAAATATAGTCATTAAATATGTAACCTCCAAAGCTGAAGCTCCCCAAGTTAGCTATAATTTATATTTGTAACACTGATGAAGGATTGTCTTATCCGAAAGCTTTGTTTCGACATTTTATTTAGTAAAAGAAGTTTGCATTCACGTTGTGTGGAATTGTGATTTGTTTTACATATCTGTGTATGACCCGTAAACTGTGTTCTCCATTAACATGTTTATTGCATGATCAAATGGTAAAGTGTGCATGTTAGAAGAACAGCTTCTGTTTATCCAAGAAACAGTATTAAGTTTATCTCAGACTGATCTGTATTCCTTTATGCAAGCAACTTTCATCTGTCAACTGTGAAATATGTATGCAGCTGTATTATTAACCAATATTGCTATATTGAGCTACTCTGAAATATTTTAACTGTATACACTTGTGAAGATTGCTTATTTGGTCTCCCAATAAAGTGAATAGATTTGTTCCACTGAAAACTGGAAATCAAAATTACAAATGAATTAAATGCCTGTTATATGGAACTACAGAAGATGAGAAATGAGTTTCTGCATTTGTGGTATTATGAACAGCAGGTAAGGCTGGGGTGGCAGAGATGCTATTCTTTCTTTTTGTATCATTCCACTGCTTGGCATAGGGCCTTACATAAAGAAAAAGATTAATTTCATTCTTTTGCTTAAGGCACTGCAAACAATTACATTTCTGGAAAAAAATCCTTGATCTGTTCAAACTTGCAGTAGTGACTTCAAAGACTATTTCATACTGATGTTGTTACCTTTTGTTTATTTTCCTCTTCACTGTGGCTTACTGGTATAGTTTAAATGGTTATAAAAACAGTTTGATATTTGTAGTAAGACTAATGTTACCCTCATCAAGGCTACCTGGCAATGCATAGTAAAACACAATGACTCAAAATATTATATCAAGTAGAATTCTGATGTGCATGCCTACTTCCTATTGCACAAGGCTATACAAGTCATACCAAGACAGAATACTTGAAAAAGACCTAACCATGCTCTTCTACATTTTACCAAATATATAGGAATGATAATTCTGAATTGTATTCATGCTGTGCTGTTGCTACTACTTCATAAAAACATCTGCATTTCATTTTATACCCATTAGTAACTGCAGCATTCTCTGAGCTGAGCTGCTAGTTTGCTCTTTGCATATATTGTTAAATCTTCTTTTCACATTTTGCTCTCCGACACAAGTGATATCTTATAGCTAAGCAAATCATGCAGCTATTAGGTTAGCTTTTCTACAAGTTGCATTTATTTTAGAACTGGAGATGTACATTTGTATCTTCTTTACTGGTGGTATAAGTGAAAGCTTCATGAATGACGTTATTTCTGCAGTTTATTTTGACAGAAGAAACTATGCAAAAATATACTGGCCCAGGGCTACTCATTAGACTGCTCTTTTTACTGTTAATGAACTATTAGTTCCATTATAAAACAAAGCAGGTCAGCTCTTCTTTTATAAGAATAACGAATGTATATACATTCAGCTCTTCTTTTACATGATTACTGGATGTAAATATCACGCATATGCATTCATTTGGATTTTAATGGTTGATATTCAACAATGTCCAAATCTACACTGGCACAACCTGCAATACTCCCCCATATTGCATAAACCACTATTTATTTATTAATTCGTTCATTCATTCTTATTTTATTTTTGTTTATGTTTTAGTTTTTTTGTGGGGAGGGAGTGATTTTTTTAGATAACACATCTGACCTCTCTCCACCCAAAGCTGAAACATACTCTCACAATCTGGTAATTAGTGGGTATAAACAAATTTCAGCTTTCAAATGCAAGTGCAACTGCATTTTAGGTTTTATCTGTGAAAATTGTGTTATTATTTTTATTGTTAAATTAAGCTATTCTGGAATATTATGACTATGTGCACTTAGCACAGAGGATTCAGCTATGAGCTCCTTCTTGTACTACACAGGTTCACAAGTGAATATGAGGCAATCAATTTGCAGACAATTACACACCTAGCGAATAACCAAACAGTGATCAAAGGTGAGCATCAAACCCTGTACCTTGTGTCTGTGAGACAAATACATTAACCATTATGACAATGTCTACCACCAGGCTTAGACTCCCTCAGCCTTCATTTGCCTACTGTATAACGTTGAGCAAATCACTTAACCAGAAAGTGCTTTGGGGCAATTGGGAAGTTTGGCTAAGCTCCTCAATGGCCTCCAGGACTGCATTAATTGTAACTACCTGTAAGTGGCCAGTACTGTGATCACAGATAATTAACTACATTAAATATTCTTGCAAGTACTGCAGGATATGTTATGAGGGACATATGAACATTACAGAACACTGACACCTCTTAGGAAACAAGCCAAAAATGAGGAAACTCCTCAGCATTCTCAAATTAATAACTATTTCAAGCCGAGCTACTCTAAAATTGTGTTTTATGGGCTAATTGGTACATAATATTATTTTTGTTTGTACAATTGATAATCACCTACGTATTTATTTATTTATTCATTCATTCATTTGCTTGCTTTTGTTTACCAGGCAAGTCCAAGTGGGTGGGAACCCCTTTTTAGCAGTGACCCAGGGAGAAAAGACCCACACATACAACCTAAACTTAGCTGTGAAAGTAAAAAAAAGGCATAACTTTATATATACACAGAGAGCAAATCATTTTAACTTCTTATTTTTTCTCACTGAGAAAAAGCTTATGTTTAAGCCACTTAACTTATGAACATTGACCGATTTGTCATCTGAACTAATAAATGTTTAAACAAAAAAAAAGAATACAGTATTTTCTTTTGAGGAAATATGAGTAGTGCTACTTGAATCAGACAAGTTTAAGAACTATTTTGAAAGTGACAAATTAATTTAAATTCACTGCTTAACATTAAAGGCTTTCATTTTTATGCAAACAGTTAATATTTGCCTCTTTTCTGCATAATGATGACCTTGTAGGTCATTATAATAAGTAATAAAGTATGTGGACATTGCAGCATCCCTCATGGGATGCAATGGGCTGGATTGCTGCCTCATAAAATATTAATTTCAGAAAAATGTCTAGGAGTTTCACACCACAATTTTATTAACTCATTGCAGAAATGCAAAGGCAGATGTCAGAAACTGTTGAGAGAATCAGAAATGATGCTATAATTCGAAACCAAATTATGAAGCTTCTGTGGTGTTCAAACTTTAATCTTTTCTCACTTTTTTAAATGAACTGGGAGTACTTAAATGCATCTTTGTGTATAGAGACGTGCTACTGAGTGCTCTGCATAACTTAGAGGAACATGCCTTTGCACAGATATCCAATGAAAAGCACTAATGAAAGGCCCAGTAAGTCCTTCTGATGAGAAATAAGGGTCTCCTCCAAGAGCAGTCTTTTAAATTACCTTAAACTGGGAAAATGTTACGTATTGAATACACATGGGCCTTAATCCTGGAATGCTAAGAAAACTTAGAAAGCACTTCACAGTATTTTCTGATAAAATAATTATGTTTTGTTTTTAACATGGGTAGGTAAGTTACTTGCATGTGTATAAACCTTTTTCTACTCAAATACTGTTAAGTGCAGTATGTGAGTTGTAGGAACTGATAGATTCAACCATATATCTCTGTCTTTACAGTCTAAACAACTTTGCAAACACATTGTTATGCAACTTCCAATATGTGATATGCCTGAATTCCTTTATCAGAGATAGCAATGCACAAACTACAATTATTAACTGATATCAAGCATTTCAGTAGCTTATATCAAAATATCAGTCATATGCTATTTTACAGTATGAACCCTTCAGTTCATAATGTCTGTATTTAGTTTCCAACCACAGGTAATGCATAAGGATTTATAGACACTAAATATATATATATATATATATATATATATATATATATATATATATTATATATATATATATATATATATATATATATATATATATATATATATTAAGTCCTGTAATACATAATTGGTAAATTAACTAATGCCTGTCTTTTGAATGTTATGTTATGATGATTAAAATTTGATAATTTTCTATTTAATTTTCTATGCTATTTTTGTAGCTCCACGTTAACTATTTAAACCTTAATAAATGGCTGTTTGTTAACTTTCATATCCATGAGCATAAAAAATAAATTCTAAATATGCATTCTGTGGATAATGCCAGTTTAGTGGGCAGTGTGATCTTTAGTTATTTCCTCCTATCTACCTATCAACGCATATGCCTGCCTGTCTCTTTTCTCTCTCTTCAATCTCTCTATTTATGGTGCTATTTTTAATGCAAAAAAATCGTTTGGAAGATTGGAGATCATGGCTTAGAGCTACAGCTCCCTTTGTTAGGGTGGTGTAATAAAGCGGTAATAAAGATGAGACCACAGCAGCAGCAGAAGCTGTGCAGTCCCCCTACATTAAAGACGACAATCTTATTTTTTTATTACAGTGGGCACTTCTGGCTCAACATTTGCATGTAAATGCAGTACCCATAGTTTATAGGCACCCAAACAATGATAATGTGTTTTATCTGCATTTTCTATGGCCAAGAATTCTATACTTATGTATTTAAACTTGACATGTCTGTTCCCAAGCTTAAATGTTAACAGTTGGTAGCCCAGAGCTATGCTAACACTGTAAAGGCACTTCAAAAATGCCAGAAATACATGCTATAGATTATTTTGAACAGCAGGTGGTGCATCAACATTAACTTTAAAAGAAAAAAAAATACACCTTTTACTTATTGTTATATCTGAATTGAGGTTTAAAAAGTAGCCATCGATCTGTGACTCAACTGTCAGCAAAATGTCTAAATTTTTGCCTATATGTCTGTGCATCATAAAATATGTGGTTTCGGGGCACTAATGACAGACATTTGGCAGTCAACATATCCTTCAAAATGCATGCTTATGCAAAACTTATTATTCTAGCAACTTTCAAAGTTTATGAGAACAATATTTAAAATATATCCCTGATTATTTGGGCATTTATCCACATTATTTTTCTCTTCACACAGAAATCTTGCCCCAAAAAGTTGAGAGGTATGCATCGACCACATCCTTAAGATTTTGTGATGGCCAATAAGTTCATAACCTACCTAGAAATGTTAAAACTAGCATTCAGAAATTATGCAGATAAAAAAATAGTACTTTCCTACTAGATGTTCTGGTATTTGCAATAAAGAACTGCAGGGAAGTACTTTAATATTGGCTAAGGCTCTTGCTGCCCCTATGGTGCTTTTTTAGGCAAAGCTCAAAAAACAAAACCACCACTGTAACTGATACAGGCAAGCAAAAACTGAGGGCAATGCTACTCAACGCTAGAAGTCTAAACCTCAAAATGCACTCACTCGAGGCACTCCTTAAAATGGAGGCTATCGATATCTGTGCAGTGACTGAAATCTGGTTCCAGGCTCCAGACAGCACCCCTGCATTACCAGGATATAACTCATACCATACCTTTCAGCCATCAAACCAGGACCAGAACACCAAGGGCGGAGGTGTGTCCATATTCATTAAGAACAACCACACCTCCAGGCCAGTTGCCCAACATAATTTATCCGAAATTATCCAAGTGCAACTAACTCTGGGCAAAAGTACAATCCATATTGTAGCTTGCTACAGATCCCCCACCATGCCCCAGGATTCCCACTCCTCTTTTCTTGATATAACAGAGAATATCAGGGTCCAACCTAACACCTTAATATTGGGCGATTTCAACTACCCCACCATTAACTGGGAAAACTACTCTTGCACCAACTCCTTTCTTCAATGCTTCCTATAATTCATAAACTTAATGCCCGGGTTCACCTTTTCCACATCTCTACCAGGGGCAATAATATCCTAGACCTAGTAATTAACAACATGAATGACAGGTACTCCACATCTAAAGTCAACTCCTTATTGATCAAATCTGACCAGAAACTAATCACCCTAGATATCCACATCTTGCCCCCTCCCCACCCACCCCCCATTAAGGAAACCAAGGTAAAAATCTTCTCCAAAGCCAACTTCGTACTTCTTAAGGCAGATGTGGCCAACTTCACGACACCCATGCAGATGGACAATACAGTTACCACTGCCGAATCTTATACAAACAAACGCTATAAGCACCTACACTGATGCATGGATCATGCTATCCCTAATAGAACCAAGATACAGTCTTCTAAAAAAGGAAAACAATCTGCTGGTCCCCTGCTATAAACAAACTCTACAACAGAAGGAAGAAACTGTTGCAGAAGAGAATAAAATCCCACGAGTGGATGAGCTCCCTGGTTGGCCTCAGCAAGAAGCTGAGATCCCTCATAAAATCTTCCAAAGTGAACTATAAAAACAAGATTGCCAATGACTCAAAGGACAACTACAAAGCATTCTACAGCTAGCTATGTTAAGAATCTCAATGGCAACACCCAGATCTGCTCTGAATTATAGCACAATGGCACATAAATCATGGAACCAACTGATATCGCCAACATCCTGGCTGATAGGTTCAGTGCCAACTTTACCCCCCACCTCCTAAAGGGCCCATATCCATACCAGAAGAATGCAGTGCCCCTGCAATCACAACAGAACAGGTGAAAACTGCACTATCGAAAGCAAAGAACACAGCATTAATGGGACCGGACAATATCCCTGGCTACGTTCTACACTACCTTCAGAATGAACTAGCCCCCCCCACCTAAGCACCATGTTCAATCGTAGCCTCTCAACAGGCTTTGTACTCACTGAATGGTACATGGCAACAGTTGTACCACTCCACAAAGGGGGAACCACCACGGACCCTGGGAACTATTGCCCTATTAGCCTGACGAGCCTGGTCTGCAAGGCCATGGAATGTATCATCATGGAACTCATAAACAAGGATATCGGTAACCTCCAAACTCTGGATTCCACCCAGTTCGGGTTTGTAAAGAGAAGCTCATGTCTCCTGAACCTGATCCACTTCTTTGAAACAGTCACCAAAGCCATGGACGAGGGTAAGGCAGTTCACGCAGCCTATCTCGACCTCGCCAAGGCTTTTGACACCATCCCCCATTCTGGTATCATAGAGAAACTCACAAAATTGGGTATAAATCCATACACCACAGGATGGGTTGCCAACTGGCTCACTGACAGAACCCACACTGTAAAAATTGTGGACTTCAAATCTGACTCCAAACCTGTGACAAGTGGAGTACCACAGGGTTCAGTCTTGGATCCCCTCCTGTTTGGTATCTACTTCTCTGAAGTACAGGATAACACAGAGGGCCTCTGGCTGACAATGTTCGCAGATGACTGCAAAATGGGTGCCATAGTCGAGTTTCCAAATGATGTGGACATCCTGAAAAAGGGCCTCACCAAGACTGATGCCTGGTGTCAGACTCATGGCCTCAAGCTCAGCACCAAAAAGTGCATTGTCATTCCCTTTGGGAAAAACCCAGTACCCATGAACTATCACATAGGCGACAGCCCACTTAACAATGAAGGCATAATAAGAGACCTTAGGACTCTAGTGGACAGTAGCCTCTCCTTTGATAATCACATCGCCACAGTAGTCAAGAAATCCTTCTACATGGCACACCTCATCACAAAAGGGTTCTCATCCAGGAAAAAAGAGGTTATTGCCCCCCCCCCCTACTCAGCTCTCATCAGACCCATTATAGAGTACAACGCCCCATTTGGCATGTACCTTACATGGCATCTGCAACAGCTGGAGAGGCCACAAAAATACCTCACAAAGAGGATTATGTGACTCAAACAGTTACTCTACGATGACAACCTCAAAAAACTCCGGCTTTACTCCATAGCATATCGCCTACTCCAAGGTGATCTCTGCCTAACATATAAAGCTATGTTAAACCCAGAGCTGTTGGACATGCTACACTTAAAGAAATGCCAATCGCTCAGAGCCACACGCTCCAGAGACCTAAACCTCGTTACCGCAATTAACAGAACATGCTGGAGGGATAGATTCCTGTCCCAGAGACTTCCCATACTCTGGAACAAGCTACCTATGTCAAGCAGAGTTCTTCACTAGCACTCTTCAAGAAAAATCTTGATGAGTGGATAGGTAATAGGAAATTCACCCCAGGAATCACTTTGGTGGCCCTGCTAGACGGGGGGGGGGGGGGGGGGGGCAGGTAAATAGCAGCCTTGCGTGGTGAAAGGCAGGGAACCTTATTGGCTAGGCTTACATAGGCCTTAGGGTCGACAGCCTAGTACCTACCTATGAACCTATGAAGAAGGACTCCAACTTGAATAAGAGCAGCACTGAACCACAAAACAAAATCTGAAGTTATCGATAAAGTATAGCACTTCTGAAATATGTGTTTAATTCATTACAGCCTAAACAGTTATATGCAGTCTATATGCAAGAGAACAAGGAAACAAAAGTCAAGAAAACTTACATTCCGGTTTTGACAAAAGATGGACAAACACCCAGAAGTTGCAATAAAATATATAGTTTTAAATCTAGAAGAGTACTGGCCTGTGCATCAGCAGTATTACGTGAATGACACATATGCTGCGTCATTCTATCAGAATGACAATTGAAAATGTTACGTCATTGTGTATATACTTGGCGTCAATGATATTATCAGAATGACAAATGGAAATGCTAGGTCATCTGGTATATACCCGGTGCCATCTTATCAGTACAGCAATTGAAAATATGATGCGGCCAAATCCTTGCTTAAATTCATTACGTTTCAGGAAAATGAGCTTCAGCACTACATCCTAAACGTTAGGATCAACTCGGTTATCTGTACTACTTTAAATACTGTTTCAAGTTACATTTAATAATATTGCCAGCATTGTATTATTATTATTAATATTATGTGTAGTGCGCGAACGCACACACGATTCACACTAGTGGTTTAGGAACAGTATTAAAGAAAGTGGATTTTGTTATTGAACCTTCACTAGAAGCACTAGCCGGTGAGAGAGATGCAAGCATTACCAGGGCAACAGGCTCTGGGCTGCTGCTATGTAGACTGAAGAATGCTGGAAGCCAACGTCGTGTCACTTCTCGGGGGGCATTTTGCAAAGGGGAAGCCAACCGTTACCAATGGGACACAGACTGCCATTGTCCCTTGGACATTTTAATAACCAACACCTACAATATTCAACCTGTTGTTTGCAGAGGGACAACCCCGAGACACAAAACCTGACAACAGGGACTGAGGGGCGAGCAACCCTGGAGAGACATAGACAGAGGCGCCATGGCCCACAGTAGCTGACGATTAATGGCAAACGGCGGCTACGGCGCAAGCCCCTCCGCCCCCACCTCAGGCACAAATAAACCTCACTGACACTGCACAAACGCCTGCATGTACCCAGAGAGATGGGGCTGCAGGTATATACAAAACAAAAATGAAAGCCCTGCCTTCTTTGGCAAAGGGGCAGCAACAGCTACTGCCCTTTCACCTTTTCTGAGCTAGTTGCACCTCGCTTCCTCTTGAGAAGTGGCATGC